>NW_026294573.1:145400572-145815572 GCF_007827085.1 Peromyscus californicus insignis
CTTTATTCCTAAGGGGGCGGGGGAAACAACCTACTCCTCAGACTGATAACGTGGTTGTATGAACAGCACTCAATTTTCCCATTACTTCCTGACCTCGCCCCTTGCAGGCTTATTGTTTCCACAAGCAAAGGACTGACCTCACCATCATGGATACCCAGCATTTGGCACTTCACCCACCACAGAGAAATCCCCAAGAGCTGTTTCTGGATGCAGGAATGCAAGAACAAAGCAAGGACATTCTAGAAGGGATGACAGCAGTACTGGTTTGTAATGTAGGCATGTTTACTTCCTGAAAATAAAAGGTCACAGTGTAGCAGGCTTTCTTTAGGGCCACCTACCAACCCCCAAGTCATGGCATGGAGACTTATTATTAGTTATGAATGCTTGGCCTTATCTTATGTCCATTTCTTGCTAGTTCTTATAACTTAATTTAACCGGTTTCTCTTCATTTGCATTTTGCCTCAGGCTTTTTACCTTTCATTCTGTATGCCCTCCTCCATGTCTGGCTGGCTGGCTGGCTGGTTGGCTGGCTCTCTTTCTCCCTTGTTCTCTTTCCATTCTCCCTCTAGCTGAGATTTCTCCTCCTACTTACTCTCTCTGCCTGCCAGCCCCGCCTATACCTCTTCTGTCTAACTATTGGCTATTTAGATTTCTATTAGACCATCAGGTGCTTGGGGCAGGCAAGGTCAAACAGCAACACATCATTAGATAATTAAACAAATGCAGAATAAACAAAGGTAACAAACCTTTACATTGTTCAAGTGATATTCTACAACACAACAGTGCTAAGCAACTGAGGTATACAACAAACGAAGTATATTGCTTTAAAGAATGACTAATCCAAACTGTTCAATGCACCATGGTTGGAAGGATTGAGAAGGAAGACAAGAAAAAGAAGCAAAAGCTCAAGCTATTTCCCACATTTTATTCCATTTAAAGTTTTAGTGCATTTAGTAGGTCTGTACAGGTATGACAAGATACAGGCACAGCTAACCAGGAGGTTCTTGGTTTGCAAAGCTCAGCTGCTTGTAGTGGGACAGCAAAACTCCATAACACAGCTTTCCTTTGCTTAATATGTTACCAACCACCACCCCCAACAGTTTCATTCATGTAGCCCAGGCTGGCCTTGATTTTACCATGTATCTGAAAATGATCTCGAACATCTAAACCTCTTGCCTCCATTACATGATAATAGACATGAGGCCCCACACCAGGTTTTACAAAGTACAGGGATCAAGACTGAACCGAGGGCTTTGTGCATGCTAGGCAAGCACTCTAACAATTGAGCTATGCTCTGGGCCTCTATTACTCTTTTTGTTTTGCTTATGAAACAAAGGTCTTACTCTGTTGCTGAGACTGGCCTTCAACTCTCTGTGTCAGATGATTTTCCTACCTCAATCTCCCAAGTTTTTGGGTTTATATGTGCTTGTTACCATACCAGGGAAATTCTTGGTTGATGTATAGTTGGCATTTATTGAGCACTTAATTGGTTAAACACATGCCCCTTATCCAGGATACATATTCTGTGAACAGTGGAGCCAAGACTCGGTCTCGGGTTGTCCCCAGTAGACTACAATGCCAACACTCTTTACAATTGCTTCCTATCTCTGGCATCTGGCCCAGACTCTGAGGAAGTGGGGTGTTCATAGCTTTGATGATGATGGCAGAGTGAATTAAGTATTAGTGTAAGTAGTACATTGTACAAAGGAACTAACAGAACTTTGTATTACTGTCTCTAAATATAGGTAGTTTAAAAAAAACATAGTAATTTTCCTTCATTTTGTGTCTTAAGCACCCAAGTTACATCACACAGACACATGAGAGAATGAGCCCCAGTGTTGCCACTTCTGGGTGATATGAAATATCTGGCTAAGCCTCTGTGTCTCCATCAGTACAATGGGGGTATCTGACTTCACCTACCTGCCATGGGCGACAGTCATGGGCATGAAGCACCACACCAACGTTAGTTACAACTTTACATATGGCATCTTAATTTACTTTAAAATTCTGCTTCTTAATTCAATAGAAAATCTGTATGAGTTACTGTCTTAGGTTTATATTGCTGTGACAAAAAGACCATGACCAAAAGCAAGTTGAGGAGGAAAAGACTGCTGTTCCTCACTGAAGGAAGTCAGGACAGGAACTCAAACAGGGCAGGATCCCAGGAGGCATTTCCTCAACTGAGGTTCCTTCCTCTAATGACTCTAGCTTGTGTCAAGTGAACACACAAAACCACCCAGTTACTGTATTAGAAAATGTGTAAAGGTTTTGTTTGTTTGTTTGTTTTAATTCCAGATTTGCCCTATGGTCAAACACTTCTCTGGTAGAGCAGGTAAAGGTTTAGGCAACTCTTTTGACCCATACTATACCAATGGAGCCATAGTGTACTTCTCATGTTCCCCAAACCCCATTACACTTTGAGAATCCCTAATCCAAAATCCCAATCTGGGCAAGCGAGATGACCCACTGAGTGAGCGCAACCATGTGCTGCTAAGCCTGATGATCTGAGTTTGAGCTACAGAATTCACATGATAGAAAAGAAATGACTCCTGGAAACTGTCCTCTGACTTCTACACATGTGCTGTGGCATGACACCTTCCCACAATAAAAATAATTTTTTAAAATTTGTAAATTTTTATTTACAATAAAAAATAAGAAACACAATAAAGGCCAAATCTGAAATGCTCTGTTGTATAGGTCTATCCTCCCAGGAGTCCAGGTGGGCTTGCTCGTCAAAGATCACCATAGCTGAGTTTGTTGACTGTTGACCTTCCTTCACTCTTGGAAGGAGAAGATGGGGCGGGTTGGGTCATGGACCCCTCACCTGAGTATCCAGCCATCCTCCCCAAACTGTATGCAACTTTACACTCATTACATGTGGCCTTAGGATCTCTGGGAGGGGCTAGAGGATATAGGTGAGGAAGGATGACTACAGCAGACTCCATCTACACAGCCACAGGAAGGCCATCATGCCTATTATGTACAGACCTTGGAGTGGAGAGTCCTCTGGGATCGTCATGCTCTTGAATGTAACCCCTCACCCACTGCTCTGAGTTAGTCTAATAATCTCAGTAGTCCCCCAGGTGAACTCTGGTCAAATCACAACTTAGTTAGTCGTTAAGACATTACAAGAAGGGATACCAGGCTGTTTTCATCTCCCTCTGGGGTAACATGCCCAGAAGTTCAACGCTTTCTGAGTAACACATGATGTTACAAATATGATATTTCAACACTTACAAATTTTGTTTCATAAAATTATTATTAAATATGTATGTCTTAGTTACATTTCCTGTTAGTGTGATAATATATCCTGACAAAATAAACTCAGAAACGGAGAGGCTTATTTTCATTCACAATTCTAGGGTTCATCATGGCAGGGCAGAACCATGATTGGGAAGGCAGAGCGTCAGGAGCCAAGGCTACACCCTCAGGAAGGAAGCAGAGGAGGACAAATGCCTGTGCTTAGCTCACTTTTTCCTTTTTATATAGTTCAGGAAACTGGCCTAGGGAATGGTGTCACCCATGGGTGAGTCTTTCCATCTCAATTAACGTAATCAAGATAAAATTTCTGAGGCTTGTATCTCAGGTGATTTTGTATCTTGTAGTGGTTGACAATTGAGATTAACCACCACAATATACAAAATTAATTTCAGGCTATGTGAATTAAGTATATATGAAATATAAATGAATTGCATGAGAAGACTTGAGTCTCATCCTCAAGGTATCTCACTGTGTATATGCAAATATTCCTAACTTTAGAAATCTAAAACATTTCTAATTCCAAATATTTCAGGTAAAGGATACTCAACTTGTACAAGCATTCATCAGGATTATTCATGTAAAATATTAGTGACTGACTTTTATTACAGTAGTTATCAAAGGCAGAATTTGATGAAATTAATTAATTTGAAAAGCAAAATAATTTATGGGAAAGAAATATGAGATTGCAGTACAGTAGCCAAGAAAAATGTGCTGTTCACCTAAGACGCAGGATGATGCTAACAGTCATGTCAAACAATTTTACTACATTAATCATGGTAAACAACAATTAGGATTAATCCTACTAAACATTTCAGTCCTCCTAATGAAAACCAGAAGTTACATTTGCTATTTTGAAAAAAAAAAGTCACCAGTAAATTTCAACATAAGAAAAAGTTAAGATATGTGAGAAGGAGGAGGAGATAACGGAGCAAGCCCCTACAGAGTCCCACCTCAGGATTTTTGATGAAAATCTACCTGCTGAGCACGGACAAGCCTGCCTGCATCAGGGAGTGTTCCTAAGAGACCAGCAGGGGATGTGTGCCAGGAGCCCTGGGCTGTTTTCTCTTTCATTTAAAGGTGGGAATTGTGCAAGGTGTTCCCTACTGCTAAGCATCCCACTGGCTCCAAAATCAGTTGCTAGGACACTGAGGGACAGGCATGTTGTTTACTGTTGAGAAACCCAGCCAGCAGATAGTCTGTGGAAGGGCTTTGGGCAGGGGCCTTTGTTTGTATTATTGCTATGTGATCAAGGAAAATTAATGTATTTGATCGAAAAGCAACCCCTTCTGAGGCTTCAATCTCTAGGCATGAGTGGGAGAAGAGGTGTGTTTGGACCACTTCCGGAGGAGACGCTCCTACCTGCCAGGCTTCTGCATCAGTGTGATGGGCTGGGTGGACAGTGCCCCCTTCCTTGCCGCCTACAGTGGAGGAATAATGGACCTTTGCTTGCCTCAGAATTAAATATCAAGTACAAACCAGCAGGAGTCCAATATTCAAAGCTTACACTGAACAGTGAACATAAATATTTTTTCAGCTGAGAGACACTAACTAATACAACACAGTAAACATTGTATAAAGGGCAATTGTTTTCATCTGCCCCCTTGATGGAAATACCGTGAGATTCAGTTGGGAGCATTCCATGGAGGCAGCAAGTATTTCAGTTCATTAAATGGAGTTGGCTGTCTCCCTGTAGGGTTATTTTAATAAATTATACATCATTCCCTTCTAGAGTAATAATCCTTTAACAGATGTGACCCCATATGTTAAATTAGAAATTTTAGACACTAAGTGATATGTTTTTTTAGATGTAACAGAAACTCCATCAGTGCCCAGGCAGTCCATACTCCTATGTACAGTCATTATGAATGCCATCTCCATGGGCACTGTTCAGGAGGGAGGAATTCAACTCAGGCTTAATTCCAGATTCAGCTCAAACAATCTTGGTCTTCTGGTTCTCTAACCATTAACTAAGTATCTAAGCAACAAAAAGCAGGAGGCAAGAGTGCCGCTCGCCTGGGGGGATCACATGTCCACACTGGAGGGTGTGGGCCCCATCCTCAGTGAGTAGATACATAAGGGTTAGGTGGCTTCATCAGGGACATGCTCAGCAGCAAACACAAACTGACACACCAAATGTGGGGAAGGCGGAAAAGCCAGCAGAGCAAGTACCAGTTCAAACAGCATTACAATGTGAGTAAAATATATCGGGCTATCCATGTTAACAACCCCCAAAGCATTACTGCGCAGTACAATAACTGGTGCTCATTAAAATCAGATTTGTAGTCCCTAATCGCCAGCCTTAAATTTCTGCACAACATCCACTTTCAAAGAGCAGAAATGTATGTAACATGTATGTCAGAAAATTATCTACCAAATTGTATTAATTTTGTTTAAACAGTGCTTAAAGGTACTCTAATTCTTCCTTTAAAAGCTTTGTTTCCGTGAAACAACGATTTCCCATGAATGTCAAAACAATGCCCTTTAAATAGCCTCCTAGCCTGGCTCTGCACCAGTGTCCGTCAGAGAACCTAAAATGAACAGGGACTCCCAAATCCCAATGCGGAGCAAACAGCAAGTCACTCTGAGGTACAACATCTCTGATACATCTATAGACAGGGCAGAACATGCTACATCAATAATGATTTAGGAACTTACACGATAGCTTTTAGTGCTTCATTTTCATCAAATTGTCTCACTATCAACAGGTTCTGTAGATTTGATGAGTGTTAAACAGTATAGTAGTGACTTTTTTAATTATTACATATTTTAAGATAGAAGTTGCATGGGATTCCTAATTTTATACATACCAGAGGAGATTTCACCAATCTGATGATAACAATAAGAGAAATCTCAAGAGAGCCTTTCAAACTTGTCCCTGACACTAAAAATGAAAACCTGATATTACAGAAGTTATTAATCTTGGATTTTAGGAGAGACAGCTGACAGGAGAGGATGACCACAGATCTCTGGCAAGCAACCAACAGTAACTATCCTGGTTTCCAGAGAATGAGAAATGCTTATGCTTGTTTGGGCAACAGAAAGAGGGTAACATTATTTCTGATAGTTTAACAAATAGGAAAAAACCACGTGTTTAACTGGTACATTTATCACCATAACCAAATATGATTTTAGTTTAGCCTAGAACCAGAGACTTAAACCTAACAACTTGATATAATGATGAAGCAAGCCATTACTATTCTAGACAGAGGTGCTGAAAATAACAGTAGAGGGGTATTTTCTTCAAATACTAAAGTAATGACTATATATGATGAGAATGTTCTAAATATTTCATATAATACATGCGACAATGGTTTCCTAGAAACTGTACATAAGGCAATGAAAGGCAGTTACTGTGAGGGCCACAAACCAAGTTTCTCAAGCCAGCTTAAAAAAGAGTCCTAAAGGCAGACAGAGCAAACAGGTCATAGTCAAGAAAACAGAAGCAATGATGGAGAACAAATTTCTGCCAGAAGAAAATGGAAGGAGATGTGAACAGGGCCATGCTGCAAGCACACTAACCAAATAAAGTGACCTAATAATTTTATACCCAGCAAAATACTTTTCAAAACCCAAAGAGGAAATGAAAGTAGTTTCACATATGTCAGAGCAGAAAGAACTTATGAGAAGTATGACTACTCTCTAGGAAATGTTGAGGAACAGCGTCATGCAGAAGATAAATTGTATAAGATGGAAATACAAACGCACACAAAGAGTGAAGGACCAGAAACTGTACTTACATGGGTAAATGTTTTATTTTTCTATTATTTAAATATCTTCAGAAATATTATCTTTAAAAAAGAATCATTTTAAACAATATTTTGTGAAGAAAAATAGTATAGTGTTGGATGGACTTTAGTGTACATGAAAAAGTAGTGTGTGAGGATGCAGTTCAATAGTTCACAGGAGAACTGGAAACATCTTAGTGCTGGGTTCTGTGTGGCCACAAGGAAGTGATGTCACACCACTTGAGGTACAGACTGAGAGGCTATAGGCATACCCTATAAACTCTAAGGAAACTACTGTAGTTACCCAGCAAAGACATGATATAATTATAAATATTATTCAAATAATTTGCAAAAAAGTGGAAAGAAAAAAATAAGCAAAGAACAGATGTGACAAGTAGAAAACAGAACAAAATGATAGATTTAAATCTAAGCATACCAGAAGCCACATTAAATATAAATGCTCAATTTATTGTGCCAACTAAAAGATAAAGGCTTTTAGGTTGGGGAAAAACAAAAACAAATCCAAGACTTAATGGTATACTGACTATAAGTGTTAGCCCCCTGGAGTGAGCACAGGACACACCCTACACCAAATTCTCAGCACAAAGGGATTTATTACCCCTGAGGGACAAAGGCAGACAGTATGCAGCAGCAGCAGCGTCAAGCACAAGAAAGCAGGTGTTTCGGCAGGAGTGAGTTTTTAAGGAGAAAATGGGGGATAGGGGGAGCCTGTGCTAGGGTGAGTTGGTAAATCATAATTGGACATGATAGCCAAATAATGAATTTTGATAGTTGGACCTTGGTGGCTAGCTTTAGGGGTGTAATCTAATGGTTTTTAGCAAAGGAGAGAGAAGGGAAAAAGGCAAAACCTGTTGGCGCCAGGCTTGCCATGTTCAGGCCCGTGTTTGCCAGGCTCAGGCCTGCTAGAGCCCTTCAACAAGAAACATGGCTCAAATATAAAGACACAAACCAGTTAAAAAACGCTGGATGAGAAACGGTATGTTATTCCAGTAACAGTCAAATGAAGTCTGGAATACTTATGTGAATGTTCAGAGTGAATTTCAGGCCAATGAATATTATCAGCAATGAAGAAGGCTACTTCATACTGATACAAGAACTGATCCATAAGAAAATACAGTAATCTAAGTGTTTATTCATCTAGTAATAGAGCTAAGAAATACATAGATTAATACTGACAAGACCTATAAGAAGATTATAAACACCTGCAAGCCCATTATTTAATTTGATAATTTAACACAGTACTTGATGGAACAAGAAAAAAAATAATGTTCATAAGAGTACAGAAGAGCTGAGCAACGAAGTGAAGCAACTTGACCTAACTGCATTTCTAGAACAACCCCAGTAACAGCAACATGTCACTAAAAATACAGAGTATCACAAGCTTCTGCTTCACAAGGAAGAAAATGAACCAACGTGTAAGGGGAAGAAAGGAAAGGATAAAGATGAGAACAGATGCAAGTAACCTACAAAGCCATAAAACAATGAAACTGAAGTTCATTCAGGGGTTAACTAAATAAACCCCACCAGACCAGTAAAGAGCAAAAACAACAACTAACCACTATCAGGAAAGAGGCACCCCCCGGACTCCAGCATTACTAAAGGATAAAAAGAGGACAAACTATGAGTTTTGTGAATTAATTCACCAAACTAGATAAGATAAACCAAATTATTGGGAAGTCACAAACTTAAAAAGGTAAGTCAAGAAGAATTAAGCTGAATATCTATGCCAATTAAAGAAATCGAACTTGTGGGTCAAAATCTTCCCACAGAGAAAATTCTAGGCCCAATAATCTTTTTCTGAAGAATTTTATTAAATATTTCAGAAAGTAATGGCACATAAATTCTTGAAGACAACAGACTGTTTCTCAACTTATACCATGAGTCAGTAGTATTCCTGAGACCAATAGGCAGACAAAGACATTATATGAAAACAACACTACAAACCAGTGTGCTTTACAAACACAGGAGTAAACAATTCTAGGCAAACGTTTGGCAAGCCCAATCCAACAAGACATGACAAAGGAAAAGGTATAGTAAGGCTCAACTCTGAAATGTATACTACTTGTCTAACATTAGAAAATCCAATTAATGGCTAATATAATACTAATACAAAATGAAAAGTGGAAGATATATTTGCCAGATATGTATAACATCTTTTTAAAATACCTTAACAATAATCTCTAAACTCAAAATTAAAAAACAAGCATACTAATAGAAAATAGGCAATGTTTGAAGAAACATTTCTTCCAAGAAGAGATAGTATGAGGAAGTTCAACAAAAATGCTCAAAATCATTTGTCACTAGAAAAACGAAAGTAAAAACCCAATGGGAAATGAACACAGACCTATTCAGCATGGCTGCAATGGCTAGCAGTTGCTAAGTAACAGATGCTGGCAAGGATGGAGAGGAACTGACACACTACCAAGAGAGCATAAAATTAATGTGTACTTCCATTTGGAAGAGCTTAGGAATTGCTTAAGACATTAAAGATATACCAGCTAATCCAACCTTTCCTACTCCTATATATCCCAAGGGAAATGAAAGTATGTGTCTTCACAATGACTTGTACACAGATTTCCTTAATGTATTTGTCATGGCTCAAAGCTGGAACTAATGGATGATAAAAGTGGATGGATAAACAAACACTATTATGGAAATAAAATTTGTAGTACTTGTCAATTTTAAAAAAGCTGTTATTACATACTGTTACATGAATCTCAAAATAATTGCTCAACGAAGCTTTACCCTCAAGTACTGCACACTCTAATTCCACTAACTCAGATTGCTGGGAAATGAAGGTAAATGCACAGGGACTTGGGTGGACCAGTGGCTGCCCTGGGGTGTGGAGGATGGACAGTGACTGCCTGGGGTGTGGAGGATGAACCAGTGGCTGCCTGGGGTGTGGAGGAGCAGAGGAGCACAGTGAAACTTTTGGGTGCATGGATATGGTTATTGTTTTGATGGTGGTAACTTCCCTGCTTTGACACATGTCAAAACTTCAGACTGCATATTGTCAGTTTCTCTGTCAACTAGATATCAATAAAATTATTATAATAAACATGTAAAACATAATTATAAATAAGATTATATAATTTAAAATTTTAGAATAATTCTGAAGGGCTGGAGAGATGGCTTAACAGTTAAGAGCACCTACTGCTCTTGTAACTCAAGCCCCAGGGGATCCAACACTCCCTTCTTCCCTCCATGGGTACCTGCACTCATGTATACACACACACACACACACACACACACACACACACACACACACACACACACACACACACCGTTACTAAAAAACAAATCTTTAAAGGAAAGAAAGTATAATTCTTAATATCACATTTGAGCACTTTTCCTGAATAGTGTTTAGGTTTCCATAGTCAATCTTAAGAACTTATATTTTGTTTGTTGTTTTGAAGTGGAATCTAAAAACAGCCAAATGACTGTGATATTGGTCCTGTCTAAAATGTCGGAACTCCTCACACAATCCTGTTAGATATGACTGAGTCCTCAAATCAGTTTAAACACCTATAGCCACTGCTGTGTGGGGGGAAATTCCAATACAGGATATGGCATATTCCTGAGCCACACCAACAGCAGCTCCGAAGCACTTTGTCACATATTTACTGATCCAAAACCAGATCAAGTATAAACACAAACTCAAATGCTTCAGATGATGGGGAGGTATGTAACAAGTAAAAGAGCGAGCTGAAAACTATGAGTCAAAAACGAGAACGATAGTGTGCCTAAGAACACACAGAGTTACTTCTACTTGGGTCAGTGCAAAAGGAATTTAGGAAGAATCTGATGTTTGGAGTCTTAAAATGCAGATCTAATTTGGGATGTGTGAGGGAGGAAAGTTGATTCCAAAGCAAAAGGAAGGTGTGGAGGTAGAAATAGAAAGGAGGTAAGTTGAAGGACTCAGAGAGACCACAGAGGGGTTTCCGGACACTGGGACAGGTGAGTAGGGCCAGGGATACATGGTAGCCTGAAGCCAGATGATGTGTTCCTCTGACAATGTCTTAGAGATGGAAGACTTTGCTCTGCAGACAGTATGGTGCTACTATGGCTTTAATGGTGACTACCAAGGGCCAGTTTGAAGCTTTTCTGGTATATACATAAGTACAAATAATGTAGTAGTAGATAGATCCTTGAGATATGATGACCATGGGTGAAATCACAGGTCCAAGAGGATGGCCATGAAGGGAGAGGAATGATTAAATTCCTAGTATAAACGAAATGACCAAATGTTAGGAGAAAGAAAAAAGTATTAAAATAAAATTCAATTTTTCCTATGTTTATACTCAGTTGTGTTGTTTATCATAATGCATTAGTGAACATACTGTCACTTAGAGAAAAGGTGGTGGCATTCCAAAATATCACATATTATTGTCATCCCCAAAGATATATTAAGCTGTGATCCTTTATATGAATAATGTGAGGTTTATTTTTATGCAACAGCACACCACATGTTTTGGTTTTTAACAGATGGCAAACTCTTTATACCACGGTTTTAAGCTTGCACACTGGGAATGAAAACTATTTATACAGTAAACACTTTAGCTGATCCTATCTTTGGACAAGTTTAATTAAAGAATGAGATACCAATTGCACAATCAAGGAGACTCATGGGAGGAAGCAAGAACTTGCTTCTTTGCTGAATACATTATTTCATCCCAGCAATTTAAAGCGTACATGGAAATTAATGGCACTATTGAGTCTTACAATAAATCCCTCAAGCATTTAGCTTTTTCTGTTGGCTGTTTTCAAACTCCACTTTAACATCCAAGGTGGAAAGAAAACTTAACTTGCTATTTATTTAATGAGATGCCACCACAAGCATTCCTCTAATGGCTCCCCACATGCTCACACCTCCTTCTGCCTGTTGATGTTCCCTTTCCATAAATACACACTTCACAGAGAACCAGCCCTGGAGAATTAGCATCCTTCTCTTGCAATTAAGACATTAAGAACACTAGGATGTCATGTCAATAGTTTATCACATTCATCAAGAGCCTTGTGGAAAAGGAACAAATACAGATTATTAGATTTCTTTTCAATAGCATATGAATTTGGAGATCAGGTGATTTTTATTTTAAATTATATTTTTGTTTGTTTGTTTTCTCTTGAAGCTGGATCTCTCATAGCTTCGGCTGTTCCGAAACTCGAAATAGAGCCACGGAGTGAACTTGAACTCCTGATACCCCTATCCTGTTCTATCTTTCAAAAGACATACACCACTATGTCAGATCTCTAAGCATCTTCCGGTTGTGTTGCTAGTTTGTTTGTTTTAAATCTATCCCAGGGAAAAGGATGGTAAGAGAGAGTCGCTAAGATCTGTAGAGCAAGGCACCAGAAACAAAGCAATACAATCATGCACCCTATAAAGAAACTGCAGGAATCCAAAATATGCATTATTTACATGTGAAAAAAGAAAAGCCCCCAGTGGCGAAGTGATGTGTTCAGAGTCAAAGGACAAAGAAGGAGGAGTAGACCAGAGACCCCAGTTGGCTCAAGGATCCTTTGTGTTTCACGGCAACAATTTCTTGTTTTGAATAATGGATTTCACACAAATAGTAGGAACTAAAGTGCTTATGAGTTGGGGAAAAATTGGCTACGTTAAAGACAGAACAGGTTAATACTCTCAAATCTCCTTCACTGCCAGTGAGGCTTTCAACACCCAATGTCATGTTCAGACTCACACTTGAACCTAAAAACTCAACAGAATTCTCAGTCCTGGGGCCTGAGAAAGCAAAAATAAGTGCCCACCCCCATCCCACCCCATTCACTGCCAGAGCACCAACTATGCTTGATGCTCTTAATGTCGAGGGCAATTTAAAGATCCTTCTCATTTTTTTTCCAACAAGTCTCTTCACTTGTATTTTATAATCACTGAGAAATACTCAAGGAAGTGCACTGTCAAGCTATTATCATACTTCTCAGGGGGTAAAAGACAATCTGCCTCTGGCCTCCTTCCTCACAAGGCACACAGGCATGCAATTAATGGCACAACAACACATACCCTGCTGGGCCCTATACGGATTGACTCTCATGACTGTCTGCAAATGCCATGGAAAAAAATAGACTGCAGAGCAATGCACACGGGGTTCACGGCAGCAGTTAAAAAGCAAGATGCAGTATGAATCAAAGTGACAAGGCACAGAAATTAAAAGCTCACCCAAGTTCATTGGTTTTATGTTGAGGCTATAATTTGCAATTAATGCTTTGTCCAGCCTCTGGCTAGCTGAATAACACCAGTAATAACACCACCAACATGTGCACATGCTCGGGAGTCAGTGGTCTTTAGGGGAAGAGGAACCCAATTGCCATGAAGTGTAAAAATCAAGGTTATTACCTGAAGCACAGTTTACCCTAGCTTTTACGTAAAAGGCAACAATTGAAGGTATCACACTGTGTACACTGTATAAGCAGATTTTATCCAAGGTGAGATATTGTTTGGTTGTTTGCTTGCTTGCTTGTTTTTTGTTTTGGTTTGGGTTTTTGTTGTTGTTGTTTTGTTTTGTTTTTTTGTTTTGTTTTGAGACAGGGTTTCTCTGTGTAACAGCCCTGGCTGTCCCAGAACTTGCTTTGTACACCAGGCTGGCCTTGAACTCACAGAGGTCCGCCTGTCCCTGCCTCTGGAGTGCTGGGATTAAAGGCATGTGCCACCACCACCCAGCTGAGTTTCAAGTGTGCTTCACACAACTTTAACCGAATTAGGATAATAGTCACACATTAACTAAGCTCCAGACAAAGACTACTTAATCTTAAAAGGGAATGCTAACAAAATCCAGCACATGAATCAGGACCAGGACAGGCAACAGGCTGTCCCATCAGCACACGGCGGACTCCAAGAAGGGAAAGTATGTAACTCACTGGATAGTGCGAGAAAAAAGAGTAAGTTTTGCTTTCCAAAGAGTAAAGCCACCAAGCGTTGAGGGACAGTCTCCTGCAGAAACTGTTTTGGGGAGATCACTGCCCTTCACAACCCAACAGTGCTGCTCTTTGCAATATGGATGGATTGACTGTGTGTAGAAATTCTTACAGTTCTTTTCTGTATCAGCCTACTATCCCACCATGAAAAATAATTGGGTATCAGAATTCACAGAGCTATTACATGAATATAACTCTTGCTGGATATTTGAGGAACACCCCGCATGCCAATGCCATGCAGAATGGCTGTGGTCCCAAGACACAGTTCAAGGAAAATATTAGAATACATATAATTTCTGCTCTTAATTCCTTCACCGGTACATAAAGATGTCTTCTCAAAAAAAAAGGTAAAAAGAAAAAGATAGTAAACCCTATATTCTCTGCTTCAGTCATAACCAACTGGACAAATGCACAGTCTGGGTGTAGAATTCACAGCATACTGGGGTACACACTTGCCATAAGTGGTCAATACATCTAGTAGTGCATGATCTGGAGAGTGACCATGAAAGATGTTTTAACCGTCGCTGTTACTTTTACTTATTAGCTTTTGTTATTTTTATACCAGGCTGTCCTGGAACTTGCTATATAAACCAGGCTGGCCTCAATCTGGTGATAATCCTGCCTCTGTCTCTCAGAGCTGCGATTTCATGTGTGTGCCACTGTGCCCAGCTCCTTGGTTATGTTTTCTCATTATTTCAGTGTGTTAAAAACAAACAAAAAAACCCAGTTATCTCCAGAAACCTAAGAAGTGTCCACCCTAGCTAGGGTCCAGTCGAAGCTGGATGCTCTGAGTAGAAGGCACAGCAAGACCCTGTCAAGAAAAAAACAACAAAAAGTGCAACCACAAAGTGGAAGAAATCCTCTTCGGGCAGGCTTTCCCCCTGGAGCATCTTCATTCTGGCGAGGAACAGAACTCCAGTACCTGCTGTATCCCAGGTCCTCACATATCCTGCAATCAGTACACAATCAGCACCGAATCAGCTCCTCTAAGTGCTGAGCAACACAAGGCCCAGAGAAGGGGTTCTGCCACTGACTGGACTGGAGAGTGAGAAGACCACGGTGGAGTCCGGAGCCCCGGACAGCCTGCAGACTGCAAGTGTGTGTCTCCCATTCAGGTGCCAGGGAGGCCTGGGGTCCTCCCCCAGGCGGCACATGGTAGCTCTAAAAGAGGCTCAGGGTTCCTCCCACACTGCTAGCATCAGTGCGGCCATCACCGCTCATCGGAAAAGCAGAACCTACGAAATGCTCATGCACATCTTCCATAATACCTGGCAAACGGAGAGACGTCAGCAGAGAATCCCCTAAAGTCATTCTCCCGTAGTTCTGACTCAAATTTGTGAGGCTCAGGAAAGGACACTAGAAAGGGTGAATGAAGTCTGTATGTGAGACAGAACATGGGTGACAGAGGGCAGAGGCGGTGAAGGAAGGGGAAGGGCATTCTAGTAAAAAGGAAAAGTGTGCTGACGCTCCACACTGCTATGTAGGATAGTACACAGCTTTCTCCCCAGGAAGAATGTGACAGATTTCCCAGAGTGCAACAGCCGGGACCTTGTTTATTCTCTCTACCTTTGGGGTGACAGCCCAGCCTCATCAACAGGGGATATGTCCCAAGCGGATGGCTGAAGCTGCAGACACTACTAACCCCATAGACAGTGCTTGTTCTGTATGTAAGCACCCACTATTCAGTTTAATTCACAAACAGGCACACTAGTGAGTTAACAAAATGACTAATAAAACAGAACAAGTATAGCCGTGCTTTATAATAGAAATTAGGCAATATTTTTTCCTTTCTTTCATCCTTCCTTCCTTCCTTTCTTCCTCCCTTCCTTCCTTCATCAAAATATCTTAGTGTACTATACTGTTCTTGGGACAATGTAAGCTGATCCAGTACTTATACAATGAGATGAAGTGAGCTGACTCTCTTGGAACTTGGGCCACAGTGACCTTCAGACGGCTGGGATTTCTGTATCTGAGCATCATTGAGCATGAGTAAGCAAATCCACAGATAAGGACTATGTACTTTCTATTTGAAATAAATTTTTTATGTTTAAGGGAAAATATAAAATTATATGGTAAGAATTACTACTTTCTAAATGCCAGCAGAAGCTACCAGTAAAACTGTAAAATAGACAATGCTACAGGAAAAGTCCTATGGAATTCCAAATAAGGTACTTCTCACTGCACCTTTTGAACTAACATGCTACCCAATTTTATGTTTATTTATTTAAATAAATAAACTAGCCATAGCTTTAGCTATTTATAGCACATTTCCTTGAAAGTTTAATTGTAAGTTAGTCTGGCATACATAACTAGTATGTTAATCTTTAGTTATTAAATATACTGATCGGAAAGATGCTGATGAAGTCATGTGAATTATTCAATTTATAGATAGTGCCACAATTCTCATCAATTAAAAAAATCAGGATCTTAACAGAACATTTAAAATCTTCTAACTTTGTGTTTTTCTCCCCTTAAGAAGCCCGTTTCCCTCTCCTGCTCACAGTGTCACAATCATTACACAAATTAGTGTTGGCAAATGTGGAGCGCTCGATGGGAGGCATTAGAATGGAGTTTTAATGATAAGGAAGAAGTTGCCATTATGTTCCTGCAGAGTGTCTGACTGGAGCTGCACTCTGGTGGAAACAGGTGTCCTGGATTATCACGTGTCCTACAGTACAGTTAAAATCCTGCAATGAAAAATAAAAACAAAGCAAATGTGTATTTCAACACAGCTGAAAACCTCCACCATACTTGCTGAGACTGGTAATATATGCTGAGCTTATTTAAATCACTGAAATTGCTGTAATTAAACTTCTCTCTAAATCAGAGTTATATAAGAGTCAGAAATCTCCTATAATTAACTTATCTGTAGAAGTAATCAGACAATAACTGCTGATGTATTTTAGGAACCACTAGCACTACTGTAGCTGTTGAGTGTAATGATGATAATAAATCTTTAATGGCAGTTATCTCATAACCTCTTCTCACAGCTGCAGGGTGGGAGCAAAACTGTTTTTCAAAGCTTTTTGACTGAGTTGGTTGAAATATGCTATTTCTACATCGCTCCACTCTAATATGGGGAGATCGCTAAGGCAGAGTGGTCTGGCCTGAATGCAAGCCCCGGCCGGCATAGCAATGCCTAGGTGGGATGTTGACAGTGACACTGAGGAATACCTCATGACTGCTACAGACAGTGAGTTAAAGCATCTCGTGGGCACCTCAACTACACAGACCTAACTATACTGACCATACAGTATACATCCCAGGCAGTTTGCACCTGACTGAGCTCACGCATATCAGATGAAGGTTCTACAAGGTGGAGCGGTTGCCCCTACATGACCAGTGTCTTCACAGCCAAGTACGCAGTTCTTGTCTCCACAGGTATTCAGCAAAGTACCACACCTCTCACTTCACATCTCCCGAACTTTCTAGTTCGCAAAGCTTGGAAGTGTCTTTATATATACTTCGTTACTATGGAATAGAAAAGTATGTGAAGGCCAGGAGATATTGTTAAGCCTGGTCCAAGTTCTCTAGCATAACAGAGAATGTAATTCTTTCTTGAATCATCCATCTATGTATTGAACTTCTCCAAACACCGCATCTGAAAGACATTATACATGAAGCTAACACATAAAGAAACAGGGAAAGAAACTGCACAATATCAAAAGCCAATGAGGGGCTGTTATCGAAAATCACTAAAATCAATAAGAAAAAGAAAAAGTAGTTCAACAGTTCAAGGAAAAATGAGTAAAAAGACACAGATAAGTAATTCAGTCAGGGAAGTTCAAACTTGAGATGTTCAGCCTGCTTAGTACTCAGTGTATCGGTACAAGCACTTCATTCAATTGATGAAGCATCGTCAAGACATTTGAAAAGCTTTTTGAAGGAAATGGGGAATGACCGAGGGCAGGCGGAAACTGGAGGTGCCGTTCTCGGAAGACTGTTTCTGCTCCTGGGTGGAGTGCTCTCCAGACATGGCTCCAGCAGTGGAAATCCTGTCTTCTGTAGAAGACAGAGGAAGCAGAGCACAGGTTTGGGTTCTGCTGGAGCACCTGGCTGTGATTCCTGTCCACCTTCATGGGCAGCCTCGGGAAGCGTGGAGACAAGGCAGACGCTCAAGGGGACAATACATGACCACACAAACGAACCACACACAGGAACTTAGGACACCTATAATCGCTGAACCTATCACCTATAATCAATCAACCAAACTGCTTGCATATAAAATGACAACTAGCTTAAGTGAACCAAAGAAAAGAAAGTTAAACACTGTGGCATTTCACGTATCACCCCCACCTTGGAAGCCATACTCTGTCATTTCTGTCCTGTTGGTTATGCGGTGTCTTAGTTTCTTTCCCTTTTGCTGTGATAAAATACCCTGACAACAGCAACTTAGGGAGAAAGGGTCTGTTCTGGTTCACAGTTCTGGGCGCATCACAGGGAAGTCAAGGCAGCAGGGCTGGAAGTAGCTGGTCAGTCATCTCCACAGAGAGGCAGCACGAGGAACTACACCGTTTCTGCTCAGCTCCGTTTCTCCACTAGTCCCGGATTTCAGCCTGCAATGATGTCTCCCACAGTCAGGGCGCCCAGGGGTCCATCTCTTAGGAGATTCTAGATCAACACTAACTACCACAGAAGGGCCAGCCCTCTTCTATGGGAAGGGCTGCTTACAGGATGAATACAAAAGGTCACGCTTCCTGGAGGCCAATTACTACCGGGATGTACCCTGTGCTTTTGCCGAAATAACCCAGTTACACTTCCCAGTCACACCCAGTAGGGGAAGACACGGGATGTATAACTGGCCTCGGGTGTGGAACTCAGGGCTGCCAAAACAGCTCGGATGCCAGATGGTGAAGAATGGGACCGAGGGAAGCAGGTCCATAGTGTGAATTCTGCCCCAATCACTAGCAGATCAGTAAGTTCTGTAGACAACCCCATCTGCATAGGTCTTAGACTTTGGAAACAACAATTAGAACGCAAAACATCTGGCCAAGATACTAGCGGCTTCACACCGTAGAGAAGACAAGCGGCTGTTGATTTTTCCGTTTGAATGAGGTCAGGTTAGTTCTTTACTGCACACCAATTCTCAGAAAGAACAAACCGATTTCAGAATTGCCAAACATACTGGAAACACAATCTAGTTTTTAACCAAAAGTTACTCCACACGCAAAAAAGACAGGAATCTCCCGACTCACAGTATGAAAGACAAATCCACCCAATAGCAATTGCTTCCTACTGTGATCTGCTAGAAAAATGTATCAAATGATTGTGAGTGACTATAAAGAATCAAGGCGGGGGAGGGGCTGGGAGGGAAGGAAGGAGGGGAACAGTGGTCTGATTGTAAAAAATAAACAAACAAAACAAAAGAATCAACGAAAAATAAGGTATTAACTAATGAACAGATAAGGAATCTCAATGGTGATATAAAAACTCTTTTTAAAAAGCAACTGGAGCCGGGCGGTGGTGGCGCACGCCTTTAATCCCAGCACTCGGGAGGCAGAGGCCGGCGAATCTCTGTGAGTTCGAGGCCAGCCTGGGCTACCAAGTGAGTTCCAGGAGAGGCGCAAAGCTACACAGAGAAACCCTGTCTCGAAAAACCAAAAAAAAAAAAAAAAAGCAACTGGAAATCCAAGCTGAAAAGAAAATGAGCTAAAATAAAAATTTTTATTAGTGGGCCCAACAGCATATTGAAAAAAATAAATCAGTGAATTTGAGCATACTTTGCAGAAACTGTGCAGTCTAAAGCAAAAACAGAAAACAAAACAGCAGCAAAAATCTCAGTCTCAGAGCCTAGTGAGATTTTATCCCCAAGTCCAGCATACAGGTAGCCCAGGGACATGCACCCGAACCCCCCCCCCACACACACACACACAGAATCCCGGAAGCAGAAGCTCAGAACGAGGCTTGCTTATGACTCATGTTTGCTCTATTTTTACTCTGATTATGATCATGAAAAAATAAGAAGCCTCTATAGAAGGTGCCAGTTGCACCAAGTCGACTTCCTGGCTACAAGTTAGCTGTCTCAGCCTTTTCTTTAAGCTACATTACAATTTGATTTTTGGTAGTATAAATATAACTTACTTTCTACTGCCATCTGGTGTTTGCTGGGGCACTATTTTTAAAATACTACAAAGACAGGAAATTTCTAAATGCCTTTTTAGAAACCCTCACAATATATACTGTGAAAACATATCACTAATTGTACTTAACAATATAATGAGTATTGGTCTATGTAAATTGAATATTAGTCTAAATCTAGGGAAATTACAGAAAAGTCCATGATGGAAACACCATTTTACTTAACACCACCTGTTCTCTCTCTCCCAGTCTCTCTAACTTCCATGCTAACCCTGGTCACCACAGGTCACCTGGATGTCTACAGCAGTGTCCTAATTGCTCTTCTTGCTTCTGTCTTTACCTGTTTGGCCAGAATAAGCCCCAAAACAAAGCAGATCCCATGGTTCCCCTCTCACTGGAGACTAGATGGAAGTCCTGGCTGTGACCTTCAAAGCTCTCTGAGAATTCTCTCAACCTCTGATCTCACCCACTCCAACACTGGGCCCTCTTCTCATTCCTCACCATCACTAACCAATCCTCGACCACACTGAGCATTTGCGCCTTTCGGCCTCAGAATATTCTCTGCGAGCCCCAGACAACCCTCCCACTTGGAGGACAAAACTTCCTCTCTACAGTCTTCAGAGCTCTATTGACTTGTCAGTAAGGGGCTCCACTAGCATCTCCTCCCACCTACTACTGTGACTCCTGTTGGATAACCCCTCATGCCCTCCCCCACCGTGTGTGTGTGTGTGTGTGTGTGTGTGTGTGTGTGTGTGTGTGTGTGTGTAGGCCAGACGTTGCCGTCCAGTGTCCTCCTCAATCTCTCCTCCTCTTGGGATTTTAAGACAGGCTGCACTGAGACTGAGGCTAACTGCTTAAGCTACACTAGTTGCCAAGCAAGCCCCAGTCACCTTTCCGCCGCCGCGGCCTTCCTAGCACAGAATTACAGGCATCCTTCCTAACTCAGGTTGCACGGCTGACACACTTCTGCCTGAGCCATCTCCCAGCCCTCCCTTTCACTCCTCTCACTACCTGTCATACTCTACTCAACTCCTCGTTTACCTCCCAAACTCACTCAGTGTAAATCCAGATCGACTAAGGATCCCTAATGTGAAGATCTAAAATCAACAGGATGCCACAGAGGAAGACAAAGCAATATTTACATTACCTCAAACAATGCATGTAAGACACATGCGACTCTTGGGTGTATATACACACACACAAATACATACACACATATAAACATATAGATAGATTATATATAGGTGCATGAATAATTACATATGCAAATATTCTAAGATCTGAAAAAGTCCAAAATCCAAAACATTTCTGGCCCCACGTATTTTGGACAGGGGAAACTCAGCCTGTGTTTTGGGAGCTGCGACTTCATTTTATTACTGTTGCAACTATCCTGGTGCCCCAAACAGAGCCTGGCAGCAAGACCTGAATAGGTGTTGAATGAGTGGTGAATAAAAAGCTGTCTGAATGTGGTATGTAGCAATCTGTCTGCACTGCATTGGTTTGCAGCTCACGCCTGCATTTGGGCTCTGGAATATGAACATGTGGGAAAGGATGACATCCAGTGGAGAGAGACTGGTAGAGCAACTTCATGTAAAACGGATGAACAATCCGATTCCATTTTAAAAGCGGGTATCGCAGGGTTGGGGAGACCCTGAAGGGTAACGTGCTTGGTTGGAACACTAAGGATCTGAGTTTAGATTCCCACTAACCATGTAAAAGCAGCCCATGCCTGCAGCCCAGTGCTGTGGGCAGACAAGCAGACCCCAGGGACTTGGGGCCAGCCAGACTAGCCCACTGGGTGAGCTCCAGATTCAGGGAGAGACCCTGTCTTAAAAATGAGGTAGAAAGCAGTAGACAGCATCTGACATCAACCTCTGGCCTCTACACATAAAATAGGCGAGTGTGAGCACACACAAGCATAGGAGGGCACATTTGAGTGCACACACACACACACACACACACACACACACACACACACAAAAAACTAAAAATAAATTTGATTCTCTAAAAGGGTCTTAAAATTATTAATTCTAACTAAAACAGTACAGCGCTTCTCCTACTGTTCTTATTAGTAATGCTTTTTTAATTGTTAACTTTTGTTTTTGCTTAGGAGACAAGGTCTTGCTAGGCTATCTAGGCTGGCCTGAACCTCATGATTCCTCTGCCTCAGTCACCTGAGTGCTGGGGTTACAGGTATGACCCACAGGTGATACTCATCAATATTCCTAGTGTGAGATGATATAAATGGAAAATTAGCAAATCTGATAAATCATTCTAAGACAAATTTATTATTGCCACTCTTAAAAGTTCCATTTTCTATTCCTATGAAGCTAAAGTATGGCCACTGAGCACATTCACAGATTTTTACTACCTAGTACAAAATGGAAAGCCTCAATTTTCTTTGCAGCTGAATCTATCTGTGTCAATATAGAAGATTCTCAAGTAGGATTTTCTCAATGAACAGGTGGTGACACTGTTTACTATTTCTTTAAACTGTGGTATTCCTTAATAAAGAACTTTAGTTTTAAGCACCATTTGGTTGGTACTGATCTAGCTCCTATTTTATTTAATTTTGAGTTTTTGAGACAGGGTTTCCATAGCTCAGGCTGGTCTTGAACCTCCTGCTGTTGCTTCTCCCACTCTCCCCAAGTAGCTGAACATTACTAAAGGTGTGCGCCTTCTTCATGCTGGGCCTCAGCTCCCAATGAAATGGAAGATGCTAAAACAGGCCAGTGAAGCTGCTGCTCTAGGGACCCTGGTCCCCACATTCGTCGGAGAAGTCCCCTTAGGACTTACAGCCCTTGGAGGACTGACTTGTGTACATGGGATCATGTGAATGGAAGACAAGCCTAAATCTACAGGTAGGGTACGAGGGAAAGCAAGGCTCACCACAGCGCTGAGCTACATGTTTCCAAACGTTCTTCTGTATCTCCAAGAAGCCACCACCCAGTCCCCCTCATGCTCTTCCTTCTTTGGTGGACTTTCTAGGAACACATGCAGGCTCATGTGGAGAGGAGGGAGCTGTGCCAGGCAGAGCATCTCGCCCATGGGGAAAGCGTTCTCGCTACCATGCTCTGGCCTTGGGCTTTCTCTAGCTGCCCATCTCTAACTCTCAGTTTGCTCAAGGTTCTGTTTCAGGAGCCTTCCCTCTTTTCTCAGAACCAGTGTGGGCTGCTCATCTGCTCAAAAATGCCCCTCCATGGCGTCACCAGCCCCTCCATGGTGTCCCCAGTCTCAGGGACCTGCCTCTCTCATGCTTGACAGCCCACTCGTGCGGAGTCTCCAAAGAACTCAGTTTCAGCTCTCCTGTGCACTGCTCCTGCAGCAGCCACCTCATAGAAGTGACACACAGCAGGGACACAGACACGTATGAAGGTAAAGGCAATGACTATGTTTCCTTAAATGCCGAGTGGGTATCTTCATAAAAATAGACATGAGTGTCCACTTGACAAAGTCTGAAATCACCTAGGGAACGTGTCTCCAGCACACTTATGAGGGGTTAGATAGATCAAGATAACGTGTTGGCATGCCTGTGGGGATTATCTTGATTAGATGAACTGAAGTGGGAAGGTCCACCTTAACGGAGTGGAGCGCCACTCCCTGGGCTGCCGTCCTAGAATGCACAAGGAAGAGGAAACTAGCTGAGCATGGGCACTTCCCTGCTCTCTCCCTCCGGGCTGAGAAGCCAACACCTGGCTGTGTCACGCTCTCATTACCTTGACTTTTCCGCCACAACAGTCTGTACCCTTGAACTCTGAGTCTTTTCTTTCTGAAGTTGCTTCTGTCAGATTGCTCGTCACAGCAACAGGAAAAATAACTAATATACCTAGTGAACTGCTTCTCGTCAAGTCTTAGCCATGATCCTAACACAGGTTGAGTATAAGGTAGAGACAAAAATGAATAAAATACTGCTCACGACTACCGACTCTCATTTACTCTTAATATTTACATTCTCCCCTCCTCCTTCTGGAACAGCACCCCTTTAACAAATCCTGTCAGTTAAATGTAGCTCTTCTAAGAAAGATGCTTTTTCTCCAGGTCTCTTTCTAGTTACGTGGTGTGGCCTCAATGGCTGGCCAATGATGGGGAATAGCAAGAAAAGAGCAAGGTCCCTAGGAGATACTAAAATAGTCCCAGGTGCATGTGCATAGAATATAAACTTTTAGGTCATCAGAATTTGAACTTTCGAAATGTCACATAACTAGATGTAACTGCTACAGAAATGCTGTGATACCCAGGATGGGTTTGACTGTGATATATAACCCAGTTCATAAAGATGTGGGAAGACGCAGCTTAGGAGGCTGGTAAGGAAACCAGGATTCCTAAAAGGATCTTTATCCTAAGGATGGAGACCCCCACACTGGGAATAAAGGACAAAGACAGCTGTGTTCCCATCCTCTAGGCCTCATGAGTAGTGAGGCCGGGCTGACTCAGTCCTGACAATGACCTTGGTCCACCTCTGCCCTGGAGCCTTGTAAGGACGTGATCAATACCGAGCACTGTAGATCACATCGGACATTGCCTCAGAAAGCTAAACTTAGTCAATTTTTAAAACTTCCTTTATTCTGAAATTAAAGTGTTTTATATTGAGGGCTAAAATACCTTTGCTTCACTGTGACAGACTTGAGTCTTTAAAAGCCTGTCTTAGCTACATTAGGCTGCTGGATCAGCTAAGTTAGACCTCCAAGCCAAGTAAATTACTGCTGGAAGTAACCCACAGCCCAGGTCTCTGAATAATAGCAGTTGACTGAATTCAGACAGCGACAGCAGCAGCAACTATACTTTTTATAGGCACTTCTGCTATGACACGCATGATATCATATTCTTATCTGGATAAAGAAATCAAAGGCAGTGTTGAGGGCTGAGAACATGTCTCAATGATAGAGTATCTGCCTAGCATACACCAGGCCCTCCAATTCTATCCCCAGCACCACACATATGTACACACAATTAGTAAGTCAGATTGTATAAACTTCTCCTTTCCTTGTTAGTTCTATGCTCCAGAATGGCACAGTACAGTGATGTCATGTGTTTAAGCCCTATGCACCCACACATGCTCAGTCACAGGAGACCATGCTATTGATCCTCTCCATCTTCCCCCTCAATCTTCTCTTCCACCTTTTTTTTTTTTTTTTTTTTTGACAGCCTCTATCTATGTAGCTCAGGTTGGCCTCAAAGTCATGGTCCTCTTGTATCAGCCTTCAAAGTATTAGGGTTACAAGAATGCTCCACCACATTTGACAACAGCAGTCTTCTCGCCCCAGTGTCACCTATTAACGCCCCCTAAAGAGCCATAGCCCCTACATTTTGCTCCAATTCACATGTTCAAAAGCCTTTGATGTCTTCTGATGTGAATGCTTGGTAATAAAAAAACAATAGTTTTTTAAGAGCCTAAAGGTGTATCTAGCATAGTGCTAGGTGAGCAGATGCAACAGTGAGCTAAGTACACACACACACACACACACACACACACACACACACACACACACACACGGAAGGTTTGGACAACAAGCATTCAGTTATTAAATTATCAAGTGTGTCAACAGTGGCAGCAATGCAGTAGAAAAAACGCGGCAAAGATATGGGAGAATACAGAAGGGTAAGAACTTGAAAACTTGAGTAAGATCAGAGTCTGGGGCTGCTCCGTGAGAGGGGAGCAGCTGGTGAAAGACACGAGAACAAGCCACATGGATACAGAAGTCAGCATGGAGGGGGGGGGCATGGAAGTCAGTATGGCCACAGCCCCGAAAGCCATGGAAATGCTGATTGTCTCTAATCATTACAGATGTTGTTGTTCACCTGATGCTCCAGGTGTGAGCAGTCTTCTATGACTGTCTGTGTGATGTTCTAATGCTAAATACTGTTCTTGCTCTGAAGTAAGTTTAGGAACTTCTGTGACAACTGAACTAAAATACTATTGGGCTTTTGAATTACTATGCCTTTGTAACAAAACACAGGCAAATCCTTCCGTGGCTATAATGCTTCCTTCCCAGCAATTCAGTTCATTGGAAAAGCTCATGACCTTGGCTCCCCGACACACAGCGGAGGGGTATGTTAACAGTATTTAATGTTGCCTATACATTTTGTCTCTGCCAGATTTTGTTTAAGAGCTTTACACATACTCTCATTTAACCCTGATTCTAAAAAAATCAGTCTTTTCAAGCTGGTTCTCAAGCCGCATTTCTATAGAAGAGAAAACTAAGGTAAAATAATTCTCCCAGTAACCCACATGCAACCAATAGCCAAACTAAGCAAACTTTCTTTGAACAGCAGTTGCTTTGGGGGTTTTGTTGTTGTCAATTATTTATTCATTTATTTGGGGTTTTTTTGGATTTTTTTTTTTAATAGACAAACTGAAGATGTGTTTTATGTCACAGGAAGGAGGTAGGTAATGGCAGTGAGCTCATGTACTGGAGAACACACACACACACACACACACCAAAAAAATCAAGAAACATATTTTCTTTATACTATAAGCAAGGTGCCTTGGTATTTTTAAAAAAAAAATTATATATGATTAAGTTTCCTGAATTTAAACTTTCAATTTTTATATAGAGTATGTGGATTTTAGTTTGTACTGCTATAACAATTTGGTTATAGACCAAGAGAAAAGAAGAAGAAAGAGGAGGGGGACAAGGAGGGAGAAGCAGCGGCAGCTGTTTTCCTAGTTTTTAGCAGGATTTTCCATCTGGTAGACTTATTGTCACATCTCTTCAAAACAGACAAAATGTTACTCATATTTTGGAGATTACAGATGATCCCGAAATAAAAATCCCACAGTCACTGTACATCCAGGCAGACACTGGCTCACTTCATCCTGAAGCAGCACACTATGACCACTATCGTTTGGTCTGTGGCATTCTTTCAGAGCCATGATCAGCTAAGCTATCACTGGTGTGGGAGACCCGCTCCCACATTTGTTTACCCCAGGGATTCTTGAGGAGTGAGGGATAAGAGATTTAGATAGAAATATAGAAGGGAGACAGACAGAAACACAGGATAGCCTTGGGAGGACCTGGGTCAAAACCCACCAGCCCCTTCTGTCTCTGCTAAAGGGTTTTTAAAGGAATGCCAAGACCAGGAGCAAAAGACCTCCCCCAGCACAGCCAAGTGCAGACCATCCCAAACACCTGGTAACCACGCACATGGTCAAGCCATCCCCTAATGCAGCCCTTCTGGGTAAAGCAAGCTCAGAACTCACTAGGAAACCTGTATAGACCCTAACACACTGGAAGAACAAACTCTTCACCTAAGTATTGTCCAAATTGGTCCCCTATGTCATGACACGAGCAGGTCTTTTCCTTCACAATATTTCATTACAATGTATAGTCTTGTATTGTCTAGGTCAATAGCTTGATCATAGCAATGGACAGTGGTTTGCATATTTCAGTTCACGAAGCAAAGTCACTTCCAAAACAAACGTCTGTTTCTCACCTTCTCGTGGAACGCAGTCAGGTTGGTCAGACATTGGCCAAAGGAGCTGAGCCCCATGCCCTGTTAGCATGCTACATAGTCCTCTACCTAGGTAACACTCCTAGCTGAAGCCCAACCATCTATACTGCACTGAGATTGCAAAATCAACAGCCCCTGCTCAACCAGCACTCAACCATTAATGTCAGACACACAACACCTAACAGCTACTGCCTAAGTGCCAACTATCAATGCCCAAGAGCCAACATCCACCAGTGAACAGACAGACCCTTGCTCCTGGCCCTAGTCAATCACTCAATCATACAGTCAGTCCCAAGCATTGACTTAACCTAACACTGGAGCCTAAGCTCTTAAATGTTTATGTAGATTATAAATAAATATTTGTTGATAGAATGACTCAAACAAAAACCAGTGGTTATTTCTTTTAACTTATGATACAAAATAAAATATCCTGTTATTCTTGAATGGTATGAATTTTTTCTGTATATATATTTAAAGGCTGTTTATTAGGCACCTTTTCCTTTTTGCTCTGTATCATCTGCTTTTCTATTTGTTTCTGAAAATTAAAGACAAAACAAATTAAGCACCGTGCAAGTCATTAGTCTGTATCCCTGACTATTCTGTATATTCTGACTATATATTTCAAAAAAGTCCAGTGAGTATAATTTAAGAAAATTATTTCTAGTCATATGATTAGCTTTTCCTAAGTCTTGAATTCTTCACATTCAAACTTCATTACAGAATACCAAGACTTGGGTTCATATGAATCACTTTGAAGTCACTGAATCATGACTAGGTATTGGATGTCAGGCTAAGCATCTCTTTTATATGAAAGCAGTAGGCGACATCTACCAACACTAAGTATCTCTGTGAGTGGCAGACATCCACTGCAAGGAGAAAGTAAGAGAATGAGACACCATGACCAAAGCTCATTCAATATTTTCACTGTCTCGTAAAACCCTGATTACTTTGGTAAGAGTCACAATATGTTTTAACAGAAGGTTGCATAGACATACTTGGATATTAGTCTCTTTACTCCTAGGACTTGATACATATGCAGATGACTCCATGGGAGTGCCTGGTGAATTCCAGGTGTAGGTGTACACTATCTGTTCAACTGGTAAGAGGTTTAAGATGAACCTGAAGTCTACCTGTGTCAGCCTCACACAAAGCAAATCCTAGAAATGGGGAGTGAACACTACCAGCTGCCTGGGATAGTAGATGAAATCCAACCCACCTCTCCTATGAACAACAGGAAACGAGCAACCACATATTATGATGTCTTCTGTGCACATACAACCTAAGAGCGGGCATATTTATCTAATGAAAAACCAATTCAGCTAATTCACAAGGTAGATTAGTTGACTGTCGTTACTGTGGACACAAGTCTTGGGTTGTTTCTGGAATCGTATGTGTATGCATGTGTCCACCTAGGAATGAGGCAGAGTAGGCAACAGATACAATGTCTCAGAGTCTGTCCTCTCCCCATAGCAGACCTGAGAGAGGCTGTGGGTATAGTTAATGATGCGATCCAGAGCAGTGACACCGATCACTTGATTTTTTTTTTTTTTTTTTTTTTTTTTTTTTTTTTTTTTTTTTTTTTTTTGGTTTTTCGAGACAGGGTTTCTCTGTGTAGCTTTGTGCCTTTCCTGGAACTCACTTGGTAGCCCAGGCTGGCCTCGAACTCACAGAGATCCGCCTGGCTCTGCCTCCCAAGTGCTGGGATTAAAGGCGTGCGCCACCACTGCCCGGCCGATCACTTGATTTGTAAGCTCTGCTTATCTAAGATTCATCAACAGAATACATTTCAATATGGAAAGATGAAACACAACTGAGGCGGGCTTTGATGAAGGAAAGAGCTTTTTGTAGGTCAGTCATGCTTTTGCGCCTTTGAGACCTGAAATAGAGGACGAGAACTAACTTTGAAATGCAGGGTGTCAAGTTGGGCACCATGTGCATGGCTCACATACTCTTGTCTCCTGACATGCTCTGGAAAAGGTGTCTGCATGCAGAGAAAGAAGTGGAGACTGAGCAATGACAGTTCCCAAGCTGTAGAGACCAGCAGTTTACAGGATCCCAAACCATTGTTTTGCTCACTGTGCCCCTTTGCACCTTTCTCTGAAGGAGAAACCAAGGGGCAGGAAGGCACAAGTCTTCACTGCATATAACTCTCGCTAAATGCTACAAGAAGTATTCAAGATAAATGAGGAAAAGGGGAACAAGTCTCTTAGATTCCTGTTGAATGTTCTAGAACTTTGGAGCTTATTGACTAATAACCTTAAAATTAGTTATCTGCATAGACAATTCACTCAGTAGTCAGTACATGTATTATTTGTGGTATATGGGTGGTATGTGTCTATGTAATTATGTACATGCACACATGCAAATATACATGTATATGCACATGCATGTGACAGCCTGAGATCAGCACTGGGTGTCTTCCTCAGTCTCTCTCCACCTTATTTTTTGAGGTAGAGTCTCTCAATGAACCTACAGCACATTGACTAGGCTATACTAGTTGGCCAGTAAGAGCCAAGGATCCATCTACTTCAACCTGCCCTAGTACCAGAGTCATAAACATACATCATTGTGTCTGGTTTTTATATGTGTGCTAGGGATCTGAACTCAGGTCCTTTACTTGACTCTGTCATCTCCCTAGACTCAACAGTACATATTAACTGGTCATAATATTGCCTGGTATTCTTGTAGATATCTTGTAGATAACAGAGATACAACAAAGAAGAAAAACATAAAAAATGTCTGTCCCCAAGAAGCTTTTTTTGTGGGATCTACAGTATTGCTAGAAGTGCACAACACTACACCCTAGAGTCATCATATGGGTCAAAGTGACTTGTAAAATAACATACAAAGAACACAGCTAGATAAATCAGAAGGGTGCTGCTGTTGCAGGGGTCCAGAGAGTTCCCCATCCCTGGAGGAAAATCAGGAAAGAGTTCACATTCCAAATACAAGTAGGAGGTGTGTATTCCCTGTGGGTGTGTCTGGGTCACAATATCAGGTCTCCTTAAGTTGCTTGGACCGAGACTCCCCAGGGACTTGGAAGGCAAGTGTGACGGAACATGCTCCCGGAAACCAGGACACCATCCTTCTCCCTTCTTCCATGCAGTGCCCAGGGTGGGATGAGAGACCTAATTTTCCAGGAGCAAAAGCCTGTTCTCATTTGTGTTTTCCCTGTCACCCACCCCACATCACATCAACAAGCAAGTTCCAAGACTCCAGCTTGGATATGGAGAAAACACAGGAATAAGCAGTTCAGCTACATTTGTTTTAGTGCACAAGGAGTTTCCTGGGCGATCCAACTCACCTTATGGCCTTCTTCTGTTACAATCCTATGCTTTTCTAGGGACCTCATATGGACCTCTCTAGGCCAAAGAAGGAAATGCCCTACTGAGCATGTTTGCTAGACAGTAGTCTAAACACATTGTGTTACCCCAATTAACTTTCTTATCAGCGATGAAAAGTAGTTATAATTTATAGTTAAGGATGCTGAGGCAAAAAGCAGCTAAGGAATCTTGTTCAGGTAAGAAAGAATGATTTCAAAATCCATATTCTAATACTATGACTTTAATCATATAATACTGGACATTCCATTGAAAAGGTGGCTAACTGTCTCTAAAATCTGAAAACTCTGACATGTAGTGTTTAAATTCTCATGTTTACAAAAGGTGTTACACATTCCTCTTCTGTCACATTATTTTATCAGCATGAAGAAACCTTAAAAGGAATAAAATCTTGATCTTTAAAAAGTTCCATGCACCCATGACTGAGTCGCTCATTGACTGGCTGTTCTGTATCCTGCCCTATAGCCACTGTGTGAGTACTGTGCCTACCGAGGGGTTCTATTGAGTCCAGCTGTCAAAAGCTAACTTCCCCCAGGCTCGCCTGCTCTCTCAAGCCTCATCGCAGGCACCTGTTCATTCTAAGACCCAGCGCCAAGTCTGTTTCAGCCTGAGTTCCCAGGCCGCCTATTCTTCAAGTCATAGCCTTCATCCTGTCTCTCCTCTCTTTACGACCATTGCCTCAGTTCCAGCTGAAGCACAGCATCACCACCTACCCCGTGACAGTTCCCTACCTGGCCTCCTGGCCACTCAATGGCTCTCTCCCATTGTGTCCAACTTCTACCTGCTACCTGCGTGCTCACTCTGGAACACTAAGTACAACCACGGGCTAGCGGGCATTTCCAGTTCTCTGACTCTCAGTTTGTTATCTACAAGCAGGGATAATACCCAGCCACCTACAATGCTCAACTCTCTAAGATAGGTGAAGTAGGAGCAGAGCGGGTTAGGCGCATTCAAATGTGATCTGTTGCCTATCAGGCAGATCTATTTTTAGGGTTTCTTCTGAACTCATTGCAGGTGAAAACAACCTTTCTCAAACCCAAGGAGTATGTTCCTTACTTATCTGACATCTAAAAAATTACCTGTTGGGAAATGAAGACTGAAAATGAGAAAGAAGAAAGAAGTATCCATACTTCCTGACACATGTTCCCTCATGAAGTTTACAACTTCACAGTTTGGGGGTCATAGGAGTTAAAAATAAGACTCTCACAGGAAGTGAGCAAAATTCCCCAATGCTGGGCAAATATCTACCCAGGACAAAGGCGAGGCATGCATGATATTTGAATTCTGTCCTCTGGCAATGGAGCACAGTAAGACATGTTAAAACCAACCACATGACTTCATGGAACCTGGATTAGAAACAGACTTTGACACTGTTCCCTAATAGTCCCAGATACTTGAAAGGCTATCACAACAAGTTTACAAGTTCAAAGCCAGCCTGAGCTATGCAGAAAGTTCAAGGCTAGCCTAGACAACTTAGAGAGACTTGTCTCAAATTAAATAACTGAAAGACTTTGTGTGTGTGTGTGTGTGTGTGTGTGTGTGTGTGTGTGTGTTAGAGCACTTGCCTGGCACACACCAGGTCCTGGATTAAATTCTCAGTACTGAAGGAAAAAAATACGTATGTTAAGAAAAGGGATGGAAGGTGTTTGTGATTTTGGTCAACAAGTTTGCTGTATGTCTAAAATACTTGTAAGTACAACATACACCAATTCTGTCATACAAAAACTTAAAATACTTCAAAATAATGACAATATAGAGAAGAGTTCATCGACTTTTATTGCTCCTAAGCAACACTGCACAAGAGACACATTATTTTTAGACAATGCACCCCTGCTGCCCAGCATGGCACATATTTGTAAAGACAAGGGTCACTAATTTACACATTGGTTTTATCCAATAAAAGTATCTGAAGTTGGCTACAATGAACACTCACTTCCCAGAGCTCTGGAAATGGTTATATACAAAAGTCCAGTGGAACTTATTTCAGCCATTTATCAATAATATGTCACTCCTAATTGCCCTTAAAAAATACGGTTTTATAAAAAGTAGTGTTCTATAAGTTGCATTATTAAGAGATTTATTATAATTCAAGTTTTAATTCTACAGCATCCATATCACAGCCTTAAAAATTATTGCTTATTGAGTTATCTGAGGTGTCATGACACACTGGGCCAGCATGCAGAAGTCAGTACACTGTGGCCACAATGTACAATGACAAAATTGATTCTGCTTTTCTCCTCGACAAAAGGGGGAGTCACTCTCTTAAAACAGTGTTAACATAATCAAGAGCTACCCTTGGCCTACAAATGAAACAACTTCATGGCATTTTTAAAAATGGCTGGAGGCTCTCCCCAAACCATATTTCTACTAGCTGCCTTCTTTTCTAACCAACCAATTTTTCCTCATTGCACTATTTCTGAGCTGCAGACAAAGCTCACTAAAAACAGGATAAAATCCTCCCTGTGTGAAGGAGGAGGCTCATCCCGTGTACCCAGCAGCAGACATTGGGCTCAGTGACTGCTTCTCACACGCCCTGATTCCCCTCAACCTGAGGGACCATGGACTTCACCTAGTGAGAGCCCTGAGCAGACACAGGGCAGAGAGGATAGTTGGGAACCACACAGGGTAGCCGTTAAGCTATGCATCAATAATTTATGTAAGTTTTCTGAAATGTAAATAAATACTGACTGGACTAAAGTTGCTATATGATTGATCTAACATGCTGAAGTGTGAGGACATGTATATTTTGCAGGCTATTGTTTACCATGTGTCCCCACAAGGAGTTTAATTCTCCCCTCAACTGAAACATATATTAGTGATCATTTACATCTTGAACAAAAGTATTAAATTCAAATAAACTACAAAAATTTTTTTTTCAAAACCAGTGCTGTAACCTGACCACTTGAAGCTAATGTCAACACAACCCTGATAAGGACAGCAGTGCCTAGACAGGACTCACTCCTCCTCGGCACACCAGGGCCTCTGTTACAGTTTTCAGAGTGCTAATTCAAGGTGCTCACAGTGGCTTTCAAATCCCGATTAACAGTGTTCATACAAGTCAGTTCAACACAGTTAATGCTAATTATTAATAATACGTTAAAATCCTGTCATGACAATTTTTGCTACATCATCAATGTAATCATCAAGTCTTCTCTGAAAAATACACATGAATGGAGAAAAACTAAAACTCTACCAAAAAAGAAAAAGAGACCCAACAGAGCCACAGGTGCTCTCGATAAGGACATGCAGGAATGTAAAGTAATATGCTGTTAAAATAAAAAAGAAGAGTACACTAAAATGCCAGTGGACTGTACTTCACTCTAAACATCGTTAGTGTTCATTCCCAAAGATCTCGGTCTGCCCGTAACTACATCACGAGATCTAGCACAGCCATCTTTTGGAGCGTATGGTTAGTCTGGTCCTCCTGTGGTAGTAGGGGCAGTCTTTGAAGCTTTAAGTATCTGAAAAAATAAGGGGAAATCTAAATTAAAGGACCAGTCAGGTAGACTGTGAAACTGCAAACTACTTCATCTTCGTACTGCTTAAACACACACACACACACACACACACACACACACACACACACACACACACACATCAGCTGAAGTAAATGTTTTTGTTTGTTTTGAAGGGTACTTGGTAACAGAATAAATGAACAACCCAGAAGTCTCTGGCCATCACTTGACAAAGTTACTGATGGAAGCCTGGGGCTCCTGAGAGCATCTGACAGCATCGAATGGAGGAATCTCAGGTTTGGGAGAAACACAGGCATTAAATTCTTTCTCCTACCAGTGATTTTAAAGAAATAAAAAAAATGGAGTTTGTATTTGAAAAATAAGTATATAAAGAAATTCCAAAGGTATTTATATGGCATCTACAATATAGGACTAGGGAGCTGGCTCAGGGATTAAGAGCCCTTGCTTTTCTTCCAGAGACCATCTTGGAACTCATGCAGGGCAGCTCACAACCACCTGTAATTCCAGCTCCAGGGGATCTGAGGCCCTCTTCTGGCCTCCCCAGGCACCCACACACATACACATAAACATTGATTGATATGATTGATATATATATATATATATATATATCATCATTATATATATATATATATCATTATATATATATATATCATATCATTAAAAGAATAAAATAGTAATTGTATGTTAATCTTTACTGCTGACAAGTAAGTATAGAGTATCTTAAGACAAGCAAAATCCATTCCTATGCAACTTTAGATGTGTATTTTTGCTCCAGACTTTAGTGTGTGGTTTGTTTCACTGCATAGTGTTGGGTTTATACATAGAACTGGGTAAGAAGGGGGTGGCTGCTCCTTGTGGCCAGGCAGATGTTGATACAATTTCTAAGGCAAGATTACTGTTGAAGCTTGAGTGTGTTTCCCATAAACTCATGTGTCAGAAATTTAACATAAAGTCATACATAGGGTGGTTTTCCAGGACAGGCCACTTTGGAAGAGATCAGAAGGTTGCGGACTGCTGACAGCATTAGCGTTTTGAAAACAAGGATAAAGGGCCAAAGGAGCAGGCTGTCCAGATGTCCCCCACCCTGACATGATGTAGTAAAAGGGCCATCATCAGTAGCCACCACATGCTGATGCTATGTGCATGGACAGCCTGTAGAACAGTGAGTTAAATGCATATTCTTTACAAATTAGTTAAGAAGTTAAGATATTATGACTACAACACTCCCTTCTGTCCTGTGAGTGAATGAGTGAATGAGTGTGTGTGTGTGTGTGTGTGTGTGTGTGTGTGTGTGTGTGCACATTTGTGTTGGTTGGTTTTGTCAAATGACAGAAATCTAAACATAGATTGGAAGAGGGAATTTTAATTGAGAAATCCCTCCAAAAGACTGACCTATGGACAAGCCTATGGGGTACTGTCTTGATTAGTGGCTGATGTGGGAGAGCCCAGACTACTTTGGGCAGTGCCATTCCTGGGCAGGTGGGTCTGGAGTGTATAAGAAAGCAGACTGAGCAAGCCACAGGGAGCAAGCCAATAAGGGGCATTCCTCCTCTGCTTCAGTTGTCTCTAGTTTCTGTCCTGCATCCCCCCTAATTTGTAAAGTGAAATAAACCCTTTCCTCCCCCAAGTTGCTTTTGTTTATAATGGTTTATCACAGCAACAGAAATGCTAAGACACTATCTATCATCCATCCACCCACCCATCCACCCATCCATCCATCATCTATCTCTGTATGTAGCCAAAACGAAACCCAAGCCATTATACAGTAAGAACTGTAGTTACTCATGTGGAGCTACTGCAAAGTATACATGTATCTTTATATACCCAACAGAGGTGACTGTTTAATAATCACTGAAAGGCATGTACAAGAATATAGCAGCTTCCTTCATAGTAGCCAAAAAACTAGGAATAATTACTATATCCATCAGCATCAGAACAATAAATCATTATCTTATATTCATAGAAAACAGTAATGGCTAAGATTAAATTACTGGACTTTACAAACAAGGTAACTTGAAGTTCACAGATGTCATGTTGAACAACAGAAATCAACCACAAAAATGTGTGTGTGTGTACCTAGTTACATTAAATTCAAAAGCAGACAAAACCAGTCTAGATGTTGCAGATCAGAACAGCAGTTGTGGAAACTGCTGACAAGAAATAGGTGGTGCAAGATGTTTTCTAGAATATGGTCTGAGTATTTATAAACCCGTATACACGTGTGAAAACTCAACAGTTTAGCACTTCTCATAAAACTCAACAGTTTAGCACTTCTCATTATGCAAATTATACCTCAGTAGGGAAAGTTTAACAACATCGAGTTGATGTTATGTTATAATTTGTAATTTAACAACTAGCTAGACTTTGAGAAAGTAAGTAGTTTTGGATTCTATTGAGACAAGGGGAAGTTGTTCAAAGTTTAACAGTAAGAGCTCGTTAACAGTAGTAAGGGAGTCAGGATCAGCAGTTAAGAGTCCTTGCTAATCTCGCAGAGGACCCAAGTTCGGCTCTCAGCAGTAGTGTAAGTAGGCCCACAATGCCTGTACCTCCAACTCCAGGAGAGCTGCTGTTCTCTTGTGACCTCCATGGGCACCTGCACACATTTGCATACTGCTCTACTGGTGCACACATACATGCACATAATTATAAAGATAAAATAAATCTTTTAAAACACCCTAGACCCGCCCCCCGCAATGCAATCTTCTCGATTTCAGTGTGTGCTGCTATGTAGTCCGAGCCACCACTCTGAAGCTTCAGGAAGATGCAGACATCCTCAAGCTGGCTCTGCTGCCGCTGCCCTTCATCTCTCCATCCTATGCATCTCCACTGAGTCCCACCCTTCACCCATAGGACTAGCCCTGGGCCTTTCAATGGCTGACTTCTCCTTCTAATTTCTGTACACACTTTCCTTCCGGTCCTCCACACTGTCCAGTGCTGGTGGCACTACTGACTAAGCTGAACTCACTTTCTCTTCTTCATGTCCACCTTCTTCATGGACAACCCTTTTTAAATTTGGACTTGATCCTGTAACTTCTCCACTTGAAATTTTTTAGTGGTTTTTGGCTACTCTGGGGTCCAGATGTTCATTTGCAAACACCATATGGAAGACACTGTGAGATGTCTGTGTGCGTCCCACCATGTCTTCCGATGTCCTAGGTGACACATTGTCTTAGCCTCTGTCAGTCAGCACCTGTCCCCACCTCTACACCACCTGCCAGTGCACACTGACCAGGGGGAGGCCAGTCTTGTTCTTCTTCCATAGCCCTTTGGCGGTCAGGTGAACTACCCTCGTAGAGCCATCTTTCACTCCACTCCGAGAAGTTAATACATCGTGCTTGTTTTACCACACTGTGGTTGGATTCTAAACCAGGCAAGGCCAAGGACTATATTATTGATTGCACTGGACAATGCAAAACCTGTGTCACAGTAATTATTCAATATATGATTTTTGAATGAAGGATCAATAACAACAATAATGCAAAGGTATGAAGTGGTTATTAAACACTAGACAATATGACCGTGAAACCAATCTTCTCTTTTGCCTCAGACTTTTAAGGCTGCCAGTGTTTACTAAAGTGCTGGGTAAGGGGAACACTTGGGTGGGAGTTCTGGCTGGCTGTAATGGAGGGAAACAATGTCTACTGCTGGAATAGGTGACAGTGGACTGAGCCTAGAGTGTGATCACCAGCTTCAGAGAGCCAGGAGCAGAAGAATCCCTCGGAAACCACAATGCCCTCACACTTCTCTTCTGAGTCAAATGATTCTCAAAACGTAAATTAATGTTCATCTACTCTCTGGCTGGCACACTGAGGCAGAAACTTTATGGAGCTCTTTAGCTCACAAGGTCTTAAGTACTGTTTGGCAAAAATATTACTCTATGGAACTTCATAAATGACTCCTTCCTAAGTCATTCCATTGGTGCTATGTGGATCTAGGAACATACTGGGTGACTTCAAATAAAAATGCGAATTTAAGGAGAAAGGTAAAAACTTGTTTTAAAAAAATGAGGGGTATAAATATTTTAGTCAATTTAAAAAATATCTGGCATTCAAAATATTTAATTTCTAGTATCAGAATTATCATTTCTTAAGACTGATCTTTCATACACTACAAAGCACCAACATGTTTACAAAGGAAGCAAAAGTTACATTATTAGAAAACTTTGCTTCATGCCACAAATCTTCCACAAGCCCCAGTCCTGAATGATAAACCAAGGAAGATTGCGAAAGGCATGCAGGGACATGGCGAGTCTAATTCATCACACTCAAAAAGCCCCCAGAAACTTCCATCAGCTCTATCACCTCCATTTACTTGGAATATTCTAGAAAACAGCAGGATGGTGGGATCTGGAATCACCATTTGTTTTTCCATTGCACTCCTTCTCGTCGTCTGAGGAAGGTCACAGCCTTGCCACACCTTAGCATCCTCACATGCAAAATTAACACAACTGCAAATCAAGCCTCTTCGGTGTTGTTAGGACACCCATGAAGTGTCCTAAAAAACACCCATCTAACGCTTGATGAGTCTTAGCTCTCACTGCTTCTTACCCTGTGACTGTTTATATGGCCATAATACCTTATGGGAGCAACACTAGTAAATACATCATCATGGACTTTAGTAACCAACAGAGAGACGGCATGGCCTAGGCCTGGTATGATCAAGGAAGGCAAAGATTTAGCATTCTGCAGAAGTCCTCCAGTTCAGCTTTCCAGAGAAGGGCTCTAGTGAGGGTCAGACCTGATGGCTGTGTTCCCACAGCTCTTGCCATCAGACAAGCAATCAACACTTTGGCAAAAGCAGTCAATTGACTGAACCAAAATATCATTAATATAGGTTGATTGTTTTTCCATATGATTATATAATGCAAACTATAATATGAAGTAATGGTTTAGGATACAGGAAATGAGTAAGCCACATGCAAAGGTTCAAAATGACTACTGTCGAATCTGAGCATCACACTTTCTTGCAGCAAAGTCAAATTATAGCCATGTAGAGTTACAGCCATGCAGAGTGTCTGGGAAGCTTTTACAAAACCCAGTTACGGGGCCAAGTTCTTGATTAGTTCCTTCAGGGTTCCTGCTCCCTTTGCTCTACCTCGCAGATCATGCCAATTAATTCCTGAACAGAGACAGCCACATCCACCATTCCCTGAGACCTCATCACACACTGGGATCTCTGCCGTGGATCACATCTTCAGCTCTGTGTGCTTTTAGTGAGGTTGGAAAGTATCTGTCTTTACAAAGCACCTTACTACGTTACCTCAGTAACCACTTGCTATTTTATGTGTATGTTCCAAAACAAATAGGGTATCAGTTTGTAAGACACTGAAATACAAGCACAGAGATGTATAGGCTCAATTGCTTTCAGTGCAGTTAGGTCAATAATAAATTAAAAAGTATAGACTACAACTAGAAAAATACTCTTTGGAAATTCATTATTTCTCAAATGCTTTTCTTTAGAGATTTATAATCACCAAAATGCTAACCCTATAACCTGCTCTGCCCGTCAATGTCAAACAGTGTGCAACAAGAAACAGAAAAGCAATAAAAGTTTCAGCTTCGCTTGCCCTGCCTGCCTATTTGAAATAACAAAATATACATTGTTCCACAGTCATCATATAAATGTCTCCATGGATACCTTATCCCGTTCATACTGTAATACCAATGAATCGGGTCTCTAAATTAAAAGTTTCTGCATATTAGCATATACGTACATGGTATGAAAACTACCAAAACCTGAAACATCCCATCCACCAAATAAACCAAGACACACTGACGCACAACCAAAAATATTCATTATTTTTAATTTCTAAATTAAAATTTTTAATTTATTTACTGGCTATTTTTCATTCTGAAATTCAGTATTCCATTCATTCTGGCAGGTACAATTACTCCTACCAAAATCTATAGTGGTTATCCACATCACTGCTAAAGATTTGTACTGCACACAATCTGAGAAGGACTAAGAAGTGAACCAAGATGTCACAAAAAGGAAAGCAATACAATGCAGAACTGGTAAGAAATATGACTGGAGAAGAAATGTAAGGAAGTCGAGCAAAACATCCTTTCCCTGTCCACACCAATCCCTGATCAACTGATAGTTTAACACCACCTCTGAAGAGCACTGGAGAGCAACAGCCTTGGCTCCAGGGCCACTGCCTTCTCTGCATTCACTAGTGTTGGTAGTGACTGTGGGTGCCATGCTGGGGGCTATGACTAGCCCTGCATAGGCTAGGCTGCCCTGGGCACTGATGATGCCCTGCAGAAGGCCGGGAAGCCAGGACCAAGAGGGACACCCTGTTTCATTTCACCCTGAGACAACCATTTCTATATCCACAAACAAACACCTTGACAATCAAAATGGAAAAATAAAAACCACAAATCCCTAACTTGGGCTCTGCATCTCAACCAGCATCTACAATGGCAAGCTCATACAGAACTTTGCTAAACATGCCTTAAATTCTACACAACACACATGTATTAGTCTGAAGCCGGAATGTGTTTTCCATGACTCTGTCATGTCATGAAAACACAAATGTCTTGTTTTTAAGTACAGAAGTCCTCTTCAAGATTTTTATCCACTATAGATCTGTTTCATAAGGTATTTTATGAATTTGAACCACCAACAGCATTTTAAATTTTAAATTAAAATACCAATTTGAAAATTTAAAATACCAACAGTATTTTAAATTTAAACAAGCAAAACATACTAGATCTAAGGAAATGTCATACCTGGTGGTGTGTCTTGCTGTTCTTCCATGGAGGGGACATTTATTTCTAAAATTAAACAAAGTAACAATCTATTATATGCTGCAGATCATGGCTGTGCAAATCATTTTTAGAAAATTCACCTATGGCTGTCATAAAACCATTAGGTTTTTACATCATGACGACAAAACAATTCGCTAACGTTGAGCAAGGCTGCATACTCCTCAATCATTTGCAAAACCAGCTTCAGGATACGACCCAGCTGACAGCCAGCAGATAGGCACTAAGACCCAGGTTTTCACCACAGTTTTGCATCAGACTCAACATGCAAGGGGGAAAAAGACCAGCCTAGCACGTTGTTTCTTCTGTAGAGAATGTCACTGAAAAGTTGTCACTGTTCTCCCTTGGGGATAGTGGACAGGATCAGGACCTCAGATGTGTGCACTCTCCCTACTACTCCCTATGACACTCCACTTGCTTCTTCCTGAAGTGTTGCCTCATAGTTGTAACACTAAATAACATTTAAAAAATTAAATTGCAAGTGAATATTAAAATCAAATGCCATGCTCAATAAAGTTGTTTTGGAAAAAAGTTATCTTCAAGATGAATCTGTATTTTATTTTTATGTTTTGGGTGCTGTGTGCTGTGTAGGGTAAAAGGTCTGAGCCCACTTCCGAGTTTGAAAATTCACCAAAACCCACTAATCCCTGAGCTCAAAATCCCACCAATCCCTGGGTTTACTTTGAAATCCCACCAATCCTAACTCTGGAAAACTCCACCCCCAAGAAACCCCATATAAAGCCTGGCTCCTGCTCAGTTTCCTGCTGCTTCTTGTTCCAGCAAAGGTAGACACTCTTGTGTCTTCCCCAATAAATCTCCTGTGTGAGGCTTTTTGTGTGGTTCGACTTTGTAGTATTCCTTGGCTCCTGACGGCCAGGATACCTTTCCCCTCAGAACTGCAACACTTCCACTGGGAAAGGCTTTTCTCTCAGAACTGTAACACTTCCACACTAAATCTAGAGCCTTGCACACCAGCATGAGCTACCACTGAACTCTCCAACCCCTAGGATCAGATATTCTAAGATGACTCAAAGACGTGGGTGTGAACTTTAACTTCTTTCTTTTGCTGCTTCAATTCAAGACATCTAGGAAGATGGCAGGCATCACCAGTTGATTATAAGTAGACAGCAGACATCACCAGTCAATTAGATTCCCTCTAAAAATTATGTCACGTACTAATTTTCTTCTTCAAACCTAGCAACCCATTTAACACTACCTTAGACGTAAGATTGTTAGTTTTTGTTTCTTAAGAATTGTAAGAGGCAGGCGTTGTATGATATTTTGTTTGTATTCTGACAAAGCTTGCCTGGAGATCAGAGGGCAGAGCTAGCCACTAGTTAACCAGACACCATATGGTGGTGGTGGTGCACACCTTTGATCCCAGCACTAGGGAGGTGGAGACAGGGATATAAGGCGGGTAGAGACAGGATCTCAGGCCCATTCAGTCTGAGGATTCATAGAGACAGAATCTCGCACACTGAGGTAAGAACTCTCTAGTGGCTGCTGCTCTGCTTCTCTGATCTTTCAGCTTTCACCCTAATATCTGACTCTGGGTTTTTATTTAATAAGACTAATTAGGATTGCACTTCACCTGGCATCCAACTTTGGGGGTACAAATTCATGAAAAAGCTACTTGCCTGTGGCTCTGCAGCCACCAGCACATCCTGTGGGAGTCACCGCCTTGCCGGCTAGGTTTGCCTTTCTTTTATTCCCCCAGCCCTCTGAGCAAGTTTGGGATTTGTTGTTGTTGTTGTTGTTGTTGTTGTTGTTGTTGTTGTTGCTGTTGCAGCCTCTCTGCGGCAAACTCTCCAGGCGCTTGGGCTCCAAACGATGCCGGAGTCAGTCACTTTTGCACATTCCCCTGTGCAGACAGCTGACTCTTTGGCTTTTTCTCTACCTGTGGGTTGTGGGCTTTCCTTGGACCCCTCCTCAGGCTGCTGCCACACTAGGTAGCTGCCTTGACACTCACTCAGGCTTCTACTGTTCTACACAACAGCAGTCAGCCTCACACTTAACAGTCATCTTCATCACCATCATCAACAGATTTGGTGAGACAACTAAGAATTCTTAAAGAGGGAAATTAGTAAAAAGAGAGTTTTACCCCACATTAAAAAATTGGGAAACACTATTATGATGGAAGGAGTTAGGTCTCTGTATGATTATGCAATGCATGGCTTAAAAAGGGAACAATTATATGAAGGGATAATCAACTTAACCAGGATTGACATAATTTAAATTATCATTTCGATAATCCTTACTGTCAGTTTGATAATTCTTGGTTTATCTCTAAAAAAGTTGGTTGATATGAGTGCTAAGATATGGCCCTTAGAAAAACTTATTAAAACAGATCATGGAGATATTCAGACCCAGGCAGAGGAATTTAAAGGAGAACCAACCTCATCACTATATTATAAAATTAGAAAGGAAGAGCCCAAGGTTTTCAAACACTCAACCTTAATTTATCCAGTCACCTTACTAGATCTTGATTAGAAAAGGTGACAGTTTATCAAACAGCATGGCCATCCAATCTAAACTAACTTACAAAACTAACAAATGCTTTTCATTTGATCAGATATAACTTGCCAAAAAGGAAACTCCCCAAAGTTAAGTTGGGAGTGTTTTGTTTTTGTCTTTCCAGGAAAATAAAAACAGCCATCTTGAGGAATTTAAAGACCTTTGGACAAATAAGCATCCAAAGGAGAAGGGAGAACTACCCGGAATAAATTACCAAGAAAAGGAGTGATTTAACCTAATGCGATCTCTGAAGTCTCCAAAGAGATGATGGGGTCCCACAATGACGACTCCACCTGAACTATGGGAACTCCACTAAGCTGAAAAACACCACCTAAAGATCCACTTTGGACTACAAACTGCTCAGGACAATTCAATTCAAGGTGGCTGGCTGAGATTACCCAGCCTCACAGACTACGCTGGCCAGGACTTGACACAGCCCAGCACTTTCCCATTATACAGAGACTGGATAACAAATGATATAGGACTAGCTCTCTCAGGACTTGACAATTAACCTATTTTCTTTTTCAGGGTCCTCTGAAGATGCCATTGCCCCCAGACAGCAGGACATAATTTTAAGAATAGTAAGCCCACATTCCCAAGAGGTGGGATGGGCGGTTTTTGGTCATTCAGTGGGTTATGGACATTTGTCATTGTTTAGGGTGGTTGGTTACAAGTTGTAATGGTCAGGAGAAAAGCTAAACAAAGGAGATTAGAATCAGGGATCTTGTTCTAAAAAGAAAAATATTGGACTCTGGGTTTTTATTGAATAAGACCAATTAGGATCACGATTCAGCCAGGTGTGGTGCAGGTCTTTGATCCCAGCACTGGGAAGGCAAAGGCAGGAGACTCACTTTGTGTGGTTAAATCACATACGGTGACTGTGGTGGTCAGTCCTGACTGTCAACTTGACTGAATGTGGAATCAAGGAAGAGACACAGCTCTGGGCAGACCCCGGCAGGATTAACTGAGAGGTGAGATGTGCTCACAAAGAGGTAGAATCTTCAGCAGCAACCCAGACGCACAGAGGCTGCAGAAGAGCAGTGTCGCCTCCTGCTGGTGAGCACAGCCATCCCACAGCCTCGTCATTCACTGCCGTCAGAACTCAGCTCCACTGGCCTTCCAACTGCATGGAAGACCAGCAGCTCTGTGGGGGTCCCCAGGTCATCACCATCCTGGACTGCTGAGGCATCCAGCTGTGTACTGACACCATTCCTAGGGTCTTGGTCCCCCCAGTGTGCAGCCAGTCATTGTTGGGCCACCTAGCTCACGCCAGACAAGCCAACCTAACAGACAGCCTTTTGGAATATATGCTCATTATGTAGGTTCTGTTCCTCTATAGAACCCTGGTGTTTATTATTTTCAAGCCAAGAAGGTTCTATAAAACTCTCCTTTAAGGGTTTTGGTTTTCTGTCACTGGTACCTGACTCCTATCTGAATGCAGAGGTTATACCTGTGCAGGCATCTCCACATTGCATGTGCACAGGAAGGTAAATCTAGTCACCAATCCTTCACACACATTTCCTCAAATTACACTTCAATGCAGTCTGCCAAACCAAGCTCAAAGACACTAACCCTTAGCTGCACCGTATCTCAGTGGGGTGTTTACCCATGGCAGGGGCTCTATTTCTAGCCTGACAAAAAGTATAAATTAAAAACTCTAAGAGGAATTCTTCAAGGAAACCTCTCCTTACTTTACATGGCAGCCTTCTGCTGAGAAAGCATGCATGCTCACAGTCAACTTCAGGACTCCAGGGAAGGGACACTCAGCTACTATGCCTGAGGAACCAGGATGAACCAGGATCACCCAGGTCTCACTAGGCCTTGTTCCAATTTCAGCACATTTGTATAAAAAAACAAACAAAACAAAAAACACAAAAATCTTTGCCCCATCTCCTCCTCAGTGTCTACCATAAGGACCAGTCAAGACAATCCATGTGGAACTTGCTGTACACTAAGAATTATTGAATCTGCTGTACTGAAATACTGCTACTTAACTGAGTATAAGCAACTACTTTTACTTTTCAGGAAACATCCTTTCATTTCCAAGAAACCCTATCAACCAAACAAGCAGTAACTACATTTTCCCTCCTTTGCATCTAAATGACATCATGAATCATGAAACTTCCAGCCCATCTCCACGCAGAATGACCCTTTATCACCAGCGTGCCTTTTCCGAAGTGGTCACTGACTGGTAAACAAGGGCACCCCTTGACACATGTCTGTTTTTCTCACAGCAGCCTGTTTCAGTCACTGTCTCTTCTTTTACTACGGATGGCCAGTAGAAAGACAGCCTCATGGAAAAGAACTCTACTGGCTTCATCCACCCCCACACTGCGAGCCCCTGAGCCCTGGGTAAACACACAGCTCAGCATGTGTTTTCAATAAATGATCTACTTTGATACAGAGTATAGGATCATCTTCATAAAAATAACCTACCTTCTGAAATTATGCTGGAATCTTCTATGGCATTATCTAAAAAAAATAAACCAAACACATTAACTCACCTCCACTTAGATTAGTGGTTCTCAACCTTCCTAATGCTGCGACCCTTTAATACAGTTCCTCATGTTGTGGTGACACCCGCCCCCACCCCCTGCCCCCGCAACCATAAAATTATTTTGTTGCCACTTCATAACTGCAATTTTGCTACTGTTATGAATCATAAGGTAAATATCTGTGTTTTCCACAGGTATTTTGACAGGTAGTCCCTGTCAAAGGGTCTTTGACCCCCAAATGGGTTGTGACCCACAGGTTGAGAACCACTGACCTAGATCCCTAAAGTAGCTAAAATCCACCCAGAAAGCTTTGTCTAGGCTGGATTTCCTTATGGGAGACTCCTGAGTATTTCACCACAAATCAACTTTAATTCTTAACTGTTTAATCAAAGAGACTAATCTTACTCTTCGGATGTAAAATAAAAATTCTTCTGTGCCCATGGGTTCTACATCCTCATATTCACCAACGAAGGATCAGAAACACCCAGGGAAAAAAGAAAAGTGAACCTGTACAGATACCGCTCTCCTGTCATTATTCCCTTCACGGTAGAAGGAACTGACCTACTGACATAGCATTCAAATGGCATTCCAGGTGGGTGATGCAGGGCTGGCTCAAAGTGCTTGGAAAACACACACAGGTTACAGGCTGCAGATGCTGCGCTGTTTTATACAGGGCCTGGAGTATCTTCAGGTTTGGAGTCTGTGGGCCATCCTAACACCAATCTCACTGTAGACCCCATGTTTGACAATTCCTAGTGACTTCTTAGTGGCTTGAGAAATCTATTGTGTTTCTTCTATCTCTTCTTTGCTCCACAGCTATGCAGGTAAAAATACACAGTTAACACTGGAAAAACTCACCTGAAACCTCTATCCCTTCGTTTTCTGAATGTTCATAGACTATGAAGTAAGCAGAAAAAAAAATCAGGTGGCACCAAGTAACAGTGACAAGCAACAAGGTCCTTATTTCATTCACAAATGTTTTAACTCCCAGGCCCACTCTCTAACAATGTGTATTACAGACAGAGGCAGGACGGGAGGAGTGCGGCTAAATGATGTAAAACAAACAGTCTGGGTTCAAAGGTTAGCCACTGGCTAGCCACGGGAGATGGTAACTTCATATGCTCCTTCCCGCACAGAGGCAAGTACCAGCTCCTGCCGCAATCGCTTGTCAGCAAGGTTAGCCGGTTGATGCCGATTCTTCTTTCTGTTCTCTTCCTGTCTGTGTGAGCCCTAGCCTGCTGACTATCCCGGAGCTCCGCTCTTACCAGGCAGTCTCTAGTTTGCACAGGGATTGCTTCTCAGATGGTAACCTGGGGACAAACATCCCTGCTGCTCCCCTCTTTGCAGGAACAGGCTGACAGGACCTTTAATTTACCATGGTAACCAGGGCCCAGTGCCCGTCCCCGCTGCCATCTGTTGCCACAGGGCCTGGAGTTTCGGTGCTTTGATGCAAACAGTGTGTCCCCACGGCCCTCCCCCACACCCAGCGGCAGGCAATTTCCTGTCAACCGACCTTCTAAAATGCTTCCAGTGTCTGGTACACCAAAAACAAACCTGCTAGTCTGCCTCAGTGGTGATAAATCTGTCCATTTATACATAAAGGAAGAACTGCTTTTGAGTACTGACTACGTTTTAGACATTACTCTTGGTATTAGAGGACAAGCATGCCACCCGGCAGTTAGCACTTCAACAGGTACAGACAAACCTCTACAGATTCGGGAGTGAGGCCAGGTCTTTCTTGGGCCAGGTGACTTTTGCCCTGTTTCTTCTACCTAAGTCAGATTTCTTCAGTGACTGACATGGAGCGTCTCTACTCAACCCACTCCTATCAGTGCCTGAAAATGACCCCATGCGCACAGTGACAGCATTAAACTCAGGATACTTCTAGGCCCCACCTAAAAGGATCTCTTAGCAACAGGCCTTGCTCCAACATCCACCCTGGGCTTGCAGGGCTCTCTCCTTTCTCATTCTTGATCTTCTCCCTCACCCAGTCCTTTTAAGAAAAGGTAGTACTACCAGGCAGTAGAGGTGTGCTCCTAGACACAGAATCTACCCTTGACCCCCTGTCCTCTTAATCACGCAGAGCTTTTTATTCCAGGCAGTAGAATCCTGCTCCCCAACACAGGACCTACCCTGGGTCCCACTGTCCTCTTATTAGAGGATTCAGTCTGGCTCCAATCACAGGAATCCCCGAGCACTGGACTCCGCTGCAAGCTGAACACCATCAAATGGCTTCTCTGGTCTCACCTCTTGGGGAGCTCAAAGCACCCTCACTATCAGTTTGCATGAAACTGGGCTCAAGAATTCCCTGCCTCCCAGTTTCTCTTTTCTTAGAAAAAAGCCCACCATCCATCAAGCCGGCAGGAGTCACCGTTCTTGGCTCCTTGTTTCCCGACTTCCCATCTACCTACATGCTGCAAGCCCTAACAGTTTTACCCTCCAGACACTGCTCAGCTATGTCCACCGCCCTCCACCTTTACTGCCACCACCCCGCTTTCCTGGCATAAACCGCCATCACTGCCATCCAATCTGTCCACTGAACAGTAGCAGAGCAGCACACAGCTCGAACGTGGCTCCTAGAAGCACCAGGCCCCACCAAACATCCCTTTCTGGAACTTACCTCCTGTGGGTCCTCAACTGACCTAAATATGACTTAGAGGACAGGTCAGACTTCAGTCACTACCATCACCTAACCACCTCTCCACTACCCCCCCTTGTCTATCTCCAGCTCATTATCCGCCAGACTTCTTAGTGTATTCAGGACGCAGATCTGACTTTGCAGTGCCCCTGCGTGCCACCCCAAGAGGACAGAGTTGTTCTTGACCTTGTCTACACATTTCCTCTGGACATGGATCACAGATCCATTTTAGCTCCATCCCTCTCTCACCCCCAGAATCTATAAACAGACATCACCAAGCACACTCATCGCCATGGACCTAATCCACAAGCCAACCTGTCTTTTATTACAGACTTGCTCTGCAATGAACCGGCTCCCACAAGTACCTGTCAGCTAACAGAAGGCTGCACTAGAATCACTGGCTAATTTCTTCCTCCTGCCACACTATAAAGTCTGTGAGAACACCAAACACGTGTCCTTTACAACAGCTGCTCCAGCAGCCTATGCTACTGATAGATAACACGTAAATAAATAAGTGGGCTAGCAAGGCTGTGACATCACTTCCTAGGCTGTGCACTGCAGGCTTGATGCTTTCAGGGACATCTGTGAGGTGGAAAGGCATGTGTTTACAGGTTCTGGAGAGTTTGAGGGAGAATGGACATGATGTTCTTCCACTGTTTCTACCTGATGGAGCTTCACTTATATATAGCAAGGTAATGCAAAGCATCCTACCAAATCCTGGTGTCCATTTAGGTCAGGTCATAGTCACTACCTTTCGTTAACATTTTAAAATAACACTTACTATGCTGGGCGGTGGTGGCGCACGCCTTTAAGCCCAGCACTTGGGAGGCAGAGGCAGGCGGATCTCTGTGAGTTCGAGGCCAGCCTGGTCTACAGAGCGAGTTCCAGGACAGGCACCAAAACTACACAGAGAAACCCTGTCTCAAAAACAAAACAAACAAAAACTGCTATTGAGTGTGATATCCAACTTAAGTCTTGTTCCATTTGATTTTAGATTCCTCTAAATCTGAGCTAGTCTGAACACTGTAGACCAACCATGTTTTTTAAAACCATAACAATGATTGGAAGAATGCAGAAAAAATATCCCGTATCTTAGCTCTAGACATAATTTTTAACGTCTAAATTCCCATTTCTTCTTCAAATTCAAGACTGAAAATTTAATGGTATCTCAATGGCCAAGTTTTTTAATTTTTTAAAAAACTGTATGCAAAGACAACCTAAGCTTATCATTTATATCCCATTAGAAACAGCCATTATAGATAGTGATCTTGATACTTTCCCAAATCTTAAATACATACATAACAAATAGCATGTCACACCTACACACAGACTGTCATTTTTCTTTTCTCCGTGCACTTTGCCAGCTCTCAAAAAGTTGTAACTCCTTGAAGTAGGGCTCCCATAACCTCACAGCTCACAGATCTGAATTTCAATGCTGCAGTCAGCTACAGGACAACAGGTCCTCATACTGAGATCGGTTCCCACCCATTTTCTCAGCCTTCTTCCTGTCTACTCAGTTACTCTCAGCCGACATCTGTCTTCACACAGTGGTTCTGAAGATGCTCCAATTAAAAACAATGCAACTCTATTACTTACTCAGAGAATCTTGAGCAGTTTATCTACCTTCCCCAACCTTACTTCTCTTGCCCAGAAAGCTGGGAAAACAATCTATTTGGTGGAATCCAAGAAAACAGTGCTGGAGGTACCTGGAGACAAGGGCAGTGCAAGCCACCTAACACCAGCCTGCCCCACTTCCACACAGACTACGAGGACTTCCGGCCAGAGCCCAGCTCTCGGGCTCCCCGACCAGGACAAAATGCCATGGAAGTCACCTCCAGGAGAGGACGGCTTTATAGAAACAAACTCTGACTGAAGAGGTCATTCATTCATAAGTTAGTCAGAAGGGGTGAGTGTAAAACAGCATCAATGCTTTAAAAGGCTTCTAACTGCAATTTGTAAAAAGCAAAATAAAGTAAGGTATTATCTAGGCTACGGAAACAGGTGAAAATTTTCCCCTATGAATTCTTTCAAGATGGTTACTCCTTTGAATGTTGCATGATATTTATGTCTTAGAACATAATTCTCCATATTTGATACTTAAACTATAAATAAATTTTTAAACAAATAAATGGCTGAGGGTTAAGAAATATTTACAAACCTGGTTCATCATAGTCTTGGTGTGTTGCTTCCTCTGCAAAAAATGGAGATTTAAGACAAAATAAGCTGTGTAACTAAAGAAAAAAGGAAAAAACAAATACTAAAAAACCTTATCTTAAACACAGATATCTAATTAATGCTGCAGTTACAAACGTGTGCCTCTGTCCAAATAGAATGAATGTAAAAGAAGGAAAATTATTCTCATAAAAATTCCTGCTAATAATCTATAAAAACTTAGCACTAGGAGTTCGTGGCCCGCTTTGTCACAGTGGAGCTGTCGGTAGGAGGAGACAAGCACACGATATTCCTTTAATAAACTACCTTTGATACAGGACAAAAAAGTCCTACTGAAACTGCATCTTTAGTCTTTGACAGAAAAAGCCACCAAATAAACACAGTAGCACTGAAGACCCTTCCATGATTGAAATGCGAATGGCAATGCCCATCAATACCTGCACCCTGCTGCGGCTCATCTGCCTCTCTTGCTGCTTCGCTGGGATCTAAAAAAGACAAGAAAAGAAAGATTTTGCCTAATAGCAAACAGCACACAAATCACAGACACCATTCTAGAAGAGTTTAAATTAATTCTAACCTGGAAAACCTTATAAGGTAGATACTGTTGTGCCCTGGATATAAAATGTCCCCAAAGGCTCCTGTGTTGGAGGCTAGGGCCCCAGTCAGGGGCACTATCAAGAGGTGATTGATCATAAGGTGTTAACCTCATCAATGGATTAATCCATCAATGAATTCATGGCTGAATGGGCTGTTAGGAGGTGGGGCCTTACTAGAGGAAATAGGTCATTGTGTCACTCGGGGGTCGTTGAATATCGCTTGCCCTCCCTTCACACGCTTTTTGCTTCCCAGGTATCATGATGTGAGTAGCCTCACTCTGCCATCCGCTCCTGCTGCATAACATTCTGCTTTGCCTCAGGCCCAAAGCAATGGAGCTCGTAAATCCAAACCTAAAACACAGGATTCTGGGCTGGGAAGTAGTGCAGTGGTAGGGCGCTTGCCTAGTACTTAGGTGGCCCTGGGTTCAAACCCCAGCATCACCACTAAAAATAACAAGAATAATAATGGAAATCTGATTCTATGAGGAGAGAGAAGTCTTCCCTCCATGGTTTGATCCCGCTCTCCCACACCAGGATATATACTTAGGGAGTCTACGTCTGTATACAACAGAGACACCTGCACGTGTACATCTGCTGTGACCCGATTTACAACAGCCAACTCATGGAGTCAGCCTAAGTGTCCAATGATTAGATATAGACAAGGTGGTATAAATCAAGAGTGATGTTTCGTTTCGCCATAAGGAACATGACTATGTCATTTGAAGTCAGTGATTGAACTGAAGATGTCAAGTTAAGGGAAGGAAGTCAGAATCTGAGAGACCAATGCGTTTGCTCTCCTGTGAAAACTTTATTTAAAGGGGAGGAAGAGGAAGGGGAGAAAGAAGGAAAGAAAGGAAGAGACAAAACACAAGAGCAGGAGGACCATTTGGAAAAACGGAGGAAAGGAGAATGATGGGAAAGCCAGAGAACAGTGGATGGTAGGAGTGTGTGTAAATATATAATGTACACTGTATAAATGAATGAAAATACCATAATGAAAGCCAGTATGTTAATGAAACTGAAAAATGGTTTCGTCCTTGAAAAATGACCTCTCTCGGCTATTTTGTCACAGCAATAAGAACTAACACATGTACTACTACTCTCTTTAATAAAATTTAACACACGAAGAGTCCCACAAGCTGCTGTCTAAAGATGGTTAAGGAGCAGACTAAGGCTTGCAGCCTCCTGCCTCTATGACATCGGCGCTCTTCCATTCCAGTGCCCCTTTAAAGGAGCCCCAACGGTGTGAAGAAAGGCATCCTTTTCTGTTCATTTACCTTGTACTGTTAAATGATATGCAGAAAACTCTGTCACCTAGGGGATATGAGCAACTGCAAGAATTGTCAAGATACCTCTGTGGGAAATCAGAGTAAACCATTCACCAACTTGAGCCGTCCTAAGTCACAACCTCCAACAGAAAACACATTGGTAATTTTAATATTTACAGACCTGAGCTTTCTTGCTCTTGCAACATCTCTTCCACATCATTTGGATGGTCCTGGGATGCTATAAATTAGGAAAGGGGAAGTTAAAATGTCTCAAATAAGGCTTATATGTGATACCTACAACCAGAAAGACACAAATCCTGTGCTCTACCATGTTCACTCAGAGAACAAACTTATGTGAACTATACTTAATGCCAAATACAAAGATAAGGCAGTTTCCAACAGCAATGAATTTATAATCCATGCATAAAGCCGCAGAGCTACAGTCTCTTGTGGCATATCCAAATTCAGCCAGTCAGCAGTTCAAAACCTATGGGGACAGCACAGGTCAGTCCTCTTCCCACAAGGGAGCACTGTACATAGGATCTTAACAGACTGACTCAGACTGTCACAGGCCAGTGTTTACAGATCTACAGCACTGAAGGGATTCGGGTCCTAAAGGCCACTCACTAACACCAAGGGTCATTTGCTCTGATACTAGAAGAAAAACTAGTCAAAATAGGCTCCCTGAAAGACGAGAGATCCAGCTTGAGCATGGACATGCTTTCTAGGGTCTCATGACATGCATGAAAACATGATATAGATCTTTCGCCAACTTCACAATTTAAGGATATAAAGCATGTATGCACATTGTTTTGTGATTGTTTATTTTCCTTCCTCTTTCTTTTGTTTTGTTTGAGACAGGTCTTACTTAATAGCCCAGGCTGGCCTCATGGTAATTGTCTTGTCTCAGCCTGTCAGATTCTGGGATTATAGGTGTGAGGCACCGTGGTTTGTTGTTATTGGTGGTGGTTGTGGTGGTAGTGGTGGTGGTGGTGGTGGTGGTGGTGGTGGTGGTGGTGTGTGTGTGTGTGTGTGTGTGTGTGTGTGTGTGTGTGTGTTTTGACAAGTTTGCACTATATAACCCAGGGGAGTTTTGAACTAACAACCTTCCCACTTCCACTTTCTGAGTCTGAAATTACAGGTATATACCATCAAAACAAAATACAACTCCTTGCATATTTTGACAGAGCAATTCCATTACTTGGAATTTATATTCAGAAAATGAATATAAATAAAACACAAATAACATTATTAGCTATATGTCATGATACACTGAATAATTTAAAAATATTAATAAATAGTATTTTATGTAACTCATGATGCTGTTAGAGGAAGATTCACTCTAATTAATAAAGACTAATAAAAATCTTACCTGTCTCTTCCATATGGTAACTATCCTCTGTTTCTGAAAGAAAAAAAAAAAGCATTAGGTTGATATTACTACTCTCTCATATATGGTATATGTATCTGCTATATGTCTATATGTCTATTTTGAATGATAATTCAGGTAATTCCAATGCTTATCAATGATTTTATTATAAAACTATCAAAATAAAGCATGGAAATAACAATTAAGTCTCTATCATTTAATCACTACTTTACACCACACATCTCATGCATTCTTACTTTACCCACCCAACAGTTCCAGTGTTGACACACACCAAAACCTGAGGAAAAGAGAGAAAGCAATCCACGCAGTGACCACAGGGGCTGAATGCAGGAAAGGTGCAAAGCATCAGTCCATTTCACACTCCACTGGGCATTCTGGTTACTAGCTTTGCCCCACTCTTTTCTAAAGTGGAAATGCATGTTGAAAACACAGATGAAACAAGAATAGAGGAGACTTGGTATGTTTGCAAAGCAAAAGGAGAGTATGTCTTCCTGGTTTGGTTTGGTTTTGAATTGGTTGGTGGTTGGCTGGTTTTGTTTTCAGACAAGGTCTCACTTGGTGGCTACGGCTGGTGTAGAACTCTCCAGAGACCAGGCTGGCCTAGAACTCACAGAGATCCACCGGCCTCTGCCTCCTGAATGCTGGCATTAAATGCATGTACCACCACACCTGGGTTTCTGTTTATTTTTGAAACAAGGTCTCACCGTCCAGCCTGGCTTCCGACTAACGGACTGTAGACATGTGCCACCAGGCATGCACAGAAAATGCCCGGGTCACTGAGCTCCCTTCCTCCAATAATAAAAATGCCACCCTTTGACCTCACCACTATAACTTTTGTGTTCTTTAGACATCCTTTGACAATTGTGTCGACGTACAGAATATGTTCTGATCACATTCATCCTCCATCACCTTCTCTTCATCCTCTGTACTCTCTACAGGGCCCTTCTTTCCAACAAGGCCACTCCATCTCCCTTATCTATTTTTTTATGATTCAATCTTTGTATATTTAATTTGATAGATCAGAAGGTGCAAATATTTTTAAAAAGACTCTCAATGATAAAACTTTTTGGTTCAAATTTAATCTGTTTTTATCAAAGATTATGATAGAAAATAAGGTTTCTTTAACTTACGGACTTCTTAGAAGTATTTCTTCCAGTCCAGAGCTGACCTCCTAGCCATGCTAATATTAAACCCTTCCTGCTTCAAATATCAAATCCATGTGAATTGCAAATTAGCAGCACCTCAATAAAAATTCTGAGCCTCTGTAAACCATTCTGAACCATCTTAGCCAAAGACAAGAGAGACAAGCATGACACCATGAAAATGGGGACATCGTTGCTGGAGCGTCTTTACTCAGAAATTAGAAACCTGTTCCCACAGAATCAGGACATGAATGATGAGTTTGAATGCTGTAACCTTGTCCATCAACATCTGTTTTCTATGTGCAATGCAGCTGAAAACAGATGTATGTTCAAAAGCACTTTAGGCTGCACTTTGACACGCACATAAAATATATACTATATACATTTCTGATCATTGGCGTGGATGCTGCCCACCAATGCTATCACTTTCTACAGAGAGTGCCTCTCTTGCTCTAAGCAGGCTTAGATGGAAATTTCTAGAAAATCTTCATATATTAGAAGCCGCCTAACACTAAAGAAATTTCCCAGCATATTATGCCAGAAGTGTGTATGCTTTGCTGTTTTTGACTTGCAGTTTTTGCAACCATTTGTTAGCTGGTTTTGTATATGGAAACACAGGCTTTTTTTACCCAATTAATTACAGCTGATTATTGTCTTTGTGCTACAAGAGCAGCTGAGAGTCCTAGCATCGACTGAATTCTCCACTGGCTGAAAACACTTGCTACTTACAAAAAATGTCTGGGGACATGTGCTATGGAAGCCACAAACTGCGCTCTGCCCAGTACAGGGAGACAGTGCTGTCTGAACAAAACCCAGGGACAGACAGCAAGGGCAGTGGTTCTCGTGACTTGAACTTCATGTATCACATGGCACCTAGGTGGTGCCACACAGGAGAGGTTTGCTAAAGCACGGCACTCACCATGATCAGAAATCCTCTTATTTATGGGTTTCCTTCAGGCTTTCAAAGAAATCGGGTATTATTTTATTTTAGAGAAAAGTCATTCACTTTGGAGCATTAAGCTAAATCCTCAAAATATTTAGATAAAATTAAATATTGCTCTTAAAGGAATTTTAGGAACATTTTAACAATTACACTATAAACTATCAGTTATTTTATTTATTGATTTTATGTGCATTGGTGTTTGGCCTGCATTCATGTCTGTGTGAGGACGTCAGATCCTCTGGAACTAGAGTTACAGACAGTCGTGAGCTGCCATGTGGGTGCTGGGAATTGAACTTGGATCCTCTGAAGAACAGCCAGTGCTCTGAAGCACTGAGCCATCTTTTCCAGCCCTCCTATCAACTATTTTAAAACAAATGTGTTCTACCTTCATGAACTGCCCCAGGTTCCAGGGCCTCAAATCTGCCATCTCCATCAGTCACTGTAAGGAGGAAGTCCTCAACCTCTGGCTGTGGTTCTCCTGCTGGCCCCTCTGCTTCCAGCTGTGGGTCTTCAACAAGGAGAAACAGTGAGCAAGGGAAACATTAGGAGTCCACAGCAGCAGCCAACCTAGACAGGCCCATCTGCAGCCATCCCAGGAGCCTTAGCCACTGTCCCCTCTAAAGCCATTTTCTCAATCTGGCGAGTGCTAGTCTGAGAGTCAATTCTCATTACAATGTGAACTCACAGAGGACAGTCACCTCATCATGTTGCTCATACTGCATACTATGCAAATAGGACCATGAGTAGTCAATGGAGGCACTCCCAAATACTTGATGAATTAACAAGTGACTTTATAATTAATAATACATACATCTCTTTTATGATCCCTGAGTCAGAAAAAAGGTCACCCCAAGACCTTTCATTGAGAACTGTCAAATTCCATGTAGCAACTATAATCAACAACTTAAGTGTTTTAGTGTGGAGAGCAGCTCGTTGCCTGCTAACACAGATATACCTCACACTGTGCATCTAGACTGACCTAGCCTTAGCTATTTTAGTTAGTAGAGGTATAAAGTTCTCCACTGAATTTTTTAGGGGATACTGAGTGAACATGCTACATTATTCCATTTCAATATAGTTTAGACTGTGACCTTACCCTCAGGTTACTCCACAGTGGCTTGTACGGTTCCTAGCAGGTGACTTTTTGTAAACAACACTCCATTTGGAGAACCTGAGTGAGCTGGACTAGGCTGTGGTTGGGCGTGTGGAGTCTCAGGAGGCAAGCTCCGGATACAGGCTCTTTACATCAGCTGAGTGTAGACAAACTACATACTCCATGCCTGAGATTCCCTTCCATAAAAATGGAATAATAATTATCTATTCCGAGTATTAGTAGGAGGATGAAAATACTTAGGAATATTCCTGGCCCATCATAAGTCTCTAGTGTGGTCATTACCATTACAATTACTATAGAAACAACAAGATTCTCTCTGCTGCTATTAGACTGCCCCCACGACCACAAGGAGCCCTTCTTAGTGATTCTGAGTACTGCGGCATGGTGATGCTCAGTTTCACTGAATCATATAGACCCATTTGTGCAGATACTTTATAGAAGGTGCCTTTATCTGCAGTTTTGCTTTCTGAAATTTTATGTCTCTGGGGCCAACCACAATATGAAACCTTAAAATTCCAGTAATAAACAGTTCAAATACCTTTAAATATTTTCAATTCCTAGTAATGAAATCCTTCTTCATCTCTCTCCATCCCCTCTGCGATATGAATCACCTTTTGGTCTAGGCTCATCAACACTGTATACTCAACCTGCCCATTAGTCACCTACCAGCCAAGCATCATCAGATTTAGTGGCACAGTTATTTATGATACAGGAACCCTTACTTAATGTAAAAATGGCTCCAGAGCACAAGAATAGTGATGTTGGCCATGCCAAGGAATAATACTCATACTTTTTTTTTTATAATTGATTTTTTTTTTAAAGAAAGAAAATTACATTTGAGGTAGCTACAAAATCTTCACACTGAGGAAAAAAATGTGCTAATTTTGCCACTGCATCTCACACAGCAGACATTATGGCCACGGTATGTGATACAGTGGGGGGTGGAGGTCAGTACAATTTTTGCTTTCACAGATCCCAATGACTGATTCTCAGAGCTACAGAGGGAGCACAGGATCTGCCTCCCATCTTTACATCATCACCTGCGCTAGAGTTTCTCCTCCTTTCAGACCTGCCATCCACAAAACCACCACCACATTCAACTGCTCCCGGGAACTATGACTGCCCACTGAGTGAGGGACAGCCCTCTTTCCTTCATGCCCTCTAGAGAAGTTCTGTGATGTGCACCACTAGCAGTCGGCACTGCTGTTGAGTGGATGCGCCACTGTTTCCGGCAGCAAGCCCTGTCCAAGTTGCTCTCACCACGTTCTGACTCCTGTGCCTTAGCTTCCTCTGCCGCCTCCCGTCACGGCCCTGCAGTGGCATTCACTAGGTCTGTTTCTGTTCTCGCCACTCTGTGCTGGGTGTGGCCTTATCAGTTCTGCCTTTTCAGGCTCAGTCTCTGCCTCTCGCTCAGCTTGCTGTCGCTGTCTCCTGAAACAATTCCAGCTCATGTATCACAGGGCCTTTGCATGTGCTGTGTCATCTGCTTGTGTGTGTTTCTCATTTCTACCCCATCTTCAAATCTCATCAGACTGACTGCGCATGACCTCCCGGGGCCTGTAAACTCCATTGCTACCCTGCATCTGCCATGAATTAGCTTTGTGGTTTGAGCAACGTCCCTCACGTTTCAGAGTTGGATAGTAGCATCAGCCACACAGGGAAAGTGCGACAGCACAGAGAGCTGGCAGTGCCCAGTGTAGTGAGCCCCAGGATGTGCTCTCTTTTCCTCACCACAGACAAAATTATTAACGAAAGTACAAAAAGCTCAAGTAAGAGCAACTGGCATGGGGAAGGGCGGATGGAGCTGTGAGGCTCTGCAGTGGAGAAGAAAGCCTTCAGACACAGCTGCAGCCGGAGTCACCCACGGCATACCCAAACGGAGCTGTGCTGTGAGCAACCGGGTACAGTAAGACTTTAGACAAGTCACTGGTGGCATTGGCAGGAGCAGAAGAGCAACAATAAATGATGTCTGAAGCCATGGACCATCCACGTAACTGTCCATGGAGAAAGCCTCTTTAAGGGTATAAAACAGAAGCAAGAAGGCGCAGCAGGAAGCTCAGCTCTAGGATTCTTTCCTCTTCTGGTTAGCTGTTCACCTTAGGCACTGGGCCGTGGACAAACAGCTGCTGCACCTCCCCACGCCTCTGCAAGCCCGCCATCTTGACTTCATAGTTGGTCTCTCCGCTGCACACAGGCATGCTCCTGCCTATTCCTCAGACTGTAGGCAGGACAGACTGTACTCCTATACACCTCCCAGCAGCTTCAACTCCTCTTCAAATCAAGTGTCCTTTTCTATCCTCATTCTCTACCCATGCATCTAAAGTGCCAGCCATTCTGACTATCTTTGCATTCTTGTTGTCCTTGGGCCTCTAATTACAACAACGGCCAGGTGAAGCACCGTCTGCTCTAAGAGGCAATGCATTCTTTCTAGCGAGCTTCTGCGTCCTCGGCCTGGCAAGCCTCACTGAGTACCCTGGGAGTCACCAGGGCAGTCCTCAGCTTATCACACCGAATTCAGTACTTAAATTTCATCTTCCCTGTGCTTGAGCTGGGTTCCAGGGGTGGGCAGGGAGACCTGCAGTCTGTGTGTGCTATGGGGGGAAACGCACTCAAGTGACGTAGCCTGCAAAGAATTATAAGGGACAACCCTTCCCACATTCCCAGCAGCCACCAGCAGCGTCCAGTCAAACTGTGAGGTGTTATTTTCATGAGATAATGCTTCTTCCCTTTAGGCTTTCCTCAGATCTCACTAAGACAACAGGATACCAGGGTACCAATGTCCTGCCCCTTCACAACCCCGACATAAGTTACATTCTGGGGTCATGCTGCGTGCTTTTATCAGGAGGTCTTTCTAGGAATATCCCTATGAAATTCTGGCACACCAAATGCTTGATTATCATTCATATTCTCTACACAGAACGCAGCACAAGAAACCAGAGCCAAGCCCTGGGAGGTTACTTCCTGGTCTCTGACAGCATGACCTGTAAAACTGTTCCTCATGTTTTGCTTGGGTAATCACCAAACATCAAGAAAATTGTGAGAAAGAAAGATCGTTCTGGTGGGTCAGGATCACTCCTGATGGCTGAAGAGCCCCTAAAGATAGGTTATTCTTGAAGGTTAAGATCCTTCCTGAGGGTGAAGCACCCCTCCTCAGGATGGAGGACGGCTCATGAAGGCAGAGAAGACTGTGACAAGACAAGCAGCCAGGCTCACTGGCTTGTGTTGGTCACTGTTCTGACTCCCCAAGCTCACTGGCCTGTGTTAGTCACTGTTCTGACTCCCCAGGCTCATCGGCCTGTGTCGGTCCCTGTTCTGACTCCCCAGGCTCACTGGCCTCTGTTGGTCACTGTTCTGACTCCCCAAGCTCACTGGCCTGTGTTGGTCACTGTACTGACTCCCCAAGCTCACTGGCCTGTGTTGGTCACTGTTCTGACTCCCCAAGCTCACTGGCCTGTGATGGTCACTGTTCTGACTCCCCAAGCTCACTGGCCTGTGATGGTCACTGTTCTGACTCCCCAGGCTCACTGGCCTCTGTTGGTCACTGTTCTGACTCCCCAAGCTCACTGGCCTGTGTTGGTCACTGTACTGACTCCCCAAGCTCACTGGCCTGTGATGGTCACTGTTCTGACTCCCCAAGCTCACTGGCCTGTGATGGTCACTGTTCTGACTCCCCAGGCTCACTGGCCTCTGTTGGTCACTCCAACCTACTCTCCTGTTAATTCGTGATGGAACATCAGCCTTGAATTATTTATGCTCACTTATTCCTATGATTTTAAAATTAAATATGTTCATAAAACTCCTCCACAGTGAGGTGGGATTTTGAAAAGCATGTCCAGTGTGTCCCCCCGCCCCCAATAGTAGTTGATCTATAATTACTCTGAATGGAGTTATAGAAACTCAACTATTTTAGTAACTTGTGCGAAACAGAATTAAAATCATACCATATTCTGTGTGTACTGATTCCTGGAGAAGAGACTGGATTTGTTCTTTTCCTTCATGTTCAGCACTCTGGACTTCTAAAATAATTACAGAACATAACAAAGTAACACTCAAGTATTAATGGGAAATTCCAACAGTTAGATATGGCATTAGCACACATAGCAAGATGACTGCACTTGGCTAAGAGCTGTGTATTTTTCCCATTTCCATATGCCATTTGCTCCCCTACTTCAGCAAACATAGGAGATACTTAAAATTGGCCTTAATTGCTCAGCAGATGTAAATACTTTCAAAGGGACTTTTAAAGAAGAAACTAATCCAGCCATAGACTTTTTTTCCTTTAAAAAAATGGTCTAAGAGCAAATGCTTTCAGTTTCCATAAAATGCCATTCATGTCAGAAGAAGGCAAGGACTAAGGTTTCATAAAAAGGGGCACTGGAAAAGACGGAATTCCACACAGACTAAACAAGGTGATAAGCACCGGCACTCCTGACAAGTCAGGAGGAAGACACCGTTGGTGGAGTAAGGACCAGAGTGAGGAGAGCTGGCCGACCCACAATCTGAAGCGTGAGTGATAAGGAACACCCTGTCAGCTTCAGAAACATGTATCTGAAAGTCAGACCCCCAGGCTCAGATAAGTAGGACTTACAAAAGTGGATGTTAATGATGACATTCCACAATACCGTTGTCCTTATCAGACTGTAAGATAGATATACCCCCAACGTCACACAACAAACAAACTGTTGCTACAAGGACACTGTGAGGGTTTGACCTCATATTGGAATCATCAGTGCTGCGTGTGAGAAATCAAAGTACAGATCCTCAGTGACAGAATAAATTCACGAAGGGGAAAAAGTTTAACACGTGTTACGCTAATTGCTTAATAAAACATTTCTAAAGCATAAATATGTTTTTATTTCTGTTTCACTGGTGATCACATAAATATCCTGATATAATTATACAAGTCCCTAGTCTCGACCCTTCTTCCATTGCCTCCCAGTGTTTGTGACAGTCTCCTCACTGGGGACCATTCCACGTGTGCGGAGAAAAGCATCCAATGGGATCACACGAAGAGTTCTAGTGTGAGGTGGGGTGTGCTCTTCACTGACTTCCTAGACAGGAAAGCCGAAGCGGCACAGATTGAGAACCACAAAGCGGGCCCCACACTTTCCCAAACTCATGTGTTACCAGCCCCGGTTCAGAACCTAGTCAGTACTCTCCGCCTCCTCGTTTCTGTTTCTGTACACATCTTTCTTCTTCCGTGGAGATGGTGCAGAGGCAGAAGCTAGACTACGAGTTAAAGCATGAACAAAAAGTAAAGCAAAAGGGTGATTCTACGGAGTGTGTTCTTTCAAAAGTGTGGTTACTCCTGTGAACACAGGGGCTGGGGCTGACGGGAGTCAAAGGCTTTATTTTACTGAGAGATAAGGTCTGTACTTGCCAAACAGATGGAAGGAGCCAGAGAAGGAAAAAAGAACTAAAGTCTCAACAAGAGAAGGACTGAGAGAGCAGAATGCAATCTGAAAACACTCCCAGAAGGCTGAGGAGAATGATGGCTAGCAATAAACAGTGGGTCTGGTAACTCAAAAACTTGCAAAGAAAGAATGGGAGGCACGTGGCATATCTCAGATGCAGTACTCACTTAAAATCAGGGTTTTTATTACAAATAATATTTAGTACAAAGTAAAATATTAAGTGTCAAATTCAAATATGTAATTTAAAAACCTTTACAAAAAGCAGTATGGATTCTGGAGCCATACACCAATTCCATAGGTGTGCAAAGGAGACAATAAATTCTCCTAGAGTTCTGAAATGAACAAATAACAAAACTTAGACTAATATACTGTTCCTTGAAGGAATGAAGCAAAGAAAATCAAATAGATCAGCACAATTTGGGCTGTAAATGGTTTCCAATAAACACGTCATATCTAGTACTTCCAATAGGGGGTGCAATGAAACCACGAATTTTCTTAAGTATTCCAAGAAAGACAAGTACTGAAGCTAATTGCAATCTACAACTATCATACCACAAGCAGAAAATGGTGGTAATAGATTAAAATTTTATGCACCAATTTATTAAAGTACCGCAACATTTCCAAACTATGAGTCAAAGTCCCTTCATGAAAACACTACGACCTGATCTATGATGCCACAGGAGGCAATCAGCACGACAAAGTCTAGGGAGGCTGTCAGTGTAGACAGGGCCCATACAAAAAGGATGGGAGCTCATTATCCCTGCTGGATCCATTGATGTGGCTGACGATGACTAGGTTGTGTACAGGCTGTGTCAGTTTTTACTTGGAATGTAGTGTGGTAGGAGTGGGGAATTATAGAGTCAAGACACACTTAGCTTCTGCTGTTCCTAACTGTATGGTCTTGGGCAACACACAACCGTTGACCCCTTGGAATCTGGATTACAAAAATTAAAACAACCATGCATACGTTTTCATTACAAAATTACTATAATTTCAGAAGAAGAAGTTGTAGCTCATTTTATAAACAATGTGAACAACTGGGTGAGACATGGTGGCTTAACTGTAGATACCTGCCAGCTAGGGGAGCTTGGAGTCTTCAGTGACACTTACCTGCCTCCTGGGGAGCCTGCTTCTCCAGCTCAGCCGGTGGCTTGGCCTCCTCCGGTGGGAATGTCTTCTCTGAAGTAGATCTTTCTTTAAGTCCTGCATTTTTTTATTCACAGTATTAACTGATGCTTCTTTAAAAATCATTTTTACATATTAAATCAGGAAAGTTAACTCTCAAACATTTGATTAGTGGCACAAGGAATTCACACTTTCCCGTACTGTGTTTAAAACTCACAAGGGACTTCCGTTATTTGACTTTTTAAAGGGAATTCATGAATAACATATAACCACATCTAAACCTGCCAAAAGAAGTTCCATTCCGTTTGAGTCCAAGCCCCTCTCCACGTTAAGAGGATAAGTACTTCCTAAGGAAGCGTTAAAACACTCTTGATTCTGAGCCCCTGCACATTCCAGACCTGAATTTCCCTGTAATGTTTGATCCTTCTGGGAATACTAGAGTTTTAAATAAATCACACGGAACTCACTATTTACAATTTTCTTGAAGAACCACCTATAAGTAACCATATTGGTTTTGGTTTTTGTTTTTCTGGAGCTCACACATATCCTAAAGTCCCTTGTTTAAAAAGCAAGGAAAATAAGGCAGAGGAGCAAGTTAACATAAAAACTGATTTTAAAGCCGAATAATTACTAAGTTAGTGTTTTGATGTTTTACACGTCGAACATTAGGTAAAACTTTAATTAAGTGCAGCTGTTTAGGAAACAAAGGCGTGACCAGGAGTCCAATTCTGTTTGCTGAGCCCCGAGCTCCTCTGCTCTCACTGAGGACTGAAGGAGTGTGGCTTCTGGGAAGGTGTGTGCACAGTGGTCCTCGGTGAAAGGTCAAGCCAGCGCTCCGCATTCTGGGAATCCTAAGCACCACTGGACAGCTAATGTCCATGTTTCCCTTATCTCAACTCACGGAGGAGTTTTACATCTTATTCTGCCTGGTTCTCCCACTCTTGTTCCTACTGCCTGAGGACACTTGTGAAACCTTACAGCCACTGCAAAGGCAGCAGACAAAACCTCACACCACCGCCACACCCAGCTGCGTCCTACAAGTCGGATTTCAAACCAGTTCACTTTCCAAGAGTGTGGATAGGGATGAAGAGCTTACAACAGCTCACATCTACTTGAAATATAGGGTGGAAACTAGCCTGCTTTCTCATTTAAATAACCTGCCCTTTCACCTCTCACCTGACAGTCTATCAGGAACCGTAAGTTGTGCTAAATCAGTGACGAAAAACTTTAGTCCGTAGACTCCAGGAATTTGTCTTTGCACTCAGTTGGCCCCAGCAATTGCTACAGCAATGCCTGCTGAAGGGCTGGAGCATGCCGTGGGGTCCCCCCCACTAGCCCGCTGCGGCAGAGGCTTGGGGCAGGGCCGGAGGTGGGCACAGGGATGTGGGAGGGGAAGGAGGAGTGTGTCCATCTTGCTGTTCCTACTTCTGCAGTGCCCACCATTTCTGTATTATAGGTAGTCTCCTGGGGTGGTACCGGTGTGTGCCAGGTGTCCTTGGACAGTTACATTCTCAGAAGTGTCTCAGTGATAAAAGGTTACCACCTCATTCTTCACTAACATACACTCCACTAGCTTTCAAACCGGCCTTCATTTGTGCACTGAGCAATGAAATCGTCCCCATCAAATGGCAGATTCAACTGCCTGAAAGCCCATTCTTACCAAATTCGGAAAAGTCCATTTCATTTGAAAAAGAAAGAAACACTGTAAGGGTTTGAAAGTTACCAGTAGACGTTTTCAGACACAATACATGAAAGAGCCAGCTTTCTGTAACGTAACTAGGAGTCATTTGTCTTTATAATCCAAAGGATGAAAAACAGAAAATGTAACAAGAGACAGGAAAAGGATCCAGCAGGAAAATACTGCTCATTTCTACCCAAAGTACCAGTCAAATGCCATACCTACTGTAGCTGGTCAGCGCTATATCCAGAAATGACATTAGCACAAATAAGCTTTATTATAAACTTCGAAGCAGTGAAAGACCATATTTACACATCTCCTTCACTGGGCCCCTATAAACCTTCAACATTTAACAACACGAGCCACACTGAAATGGCTTTAACAACCCAGGGAGAAGCACTGGACCTGTACACTGTGGACTCGATCTTCCGCTTCACAAAACCAGAAACATAAATAACACATGACCAACTCAGAGTCAAAGGAAAGGGTTCTTGTTTGTCTGTTTTTGTTAAAGCTGGGTTCATTTACTGAGAAGTACTAATGACGAAGGGTTAGGCTGGAACTGCAATGAACATTTTATTATATTCTGAAATATCGTGAGTCTGTTGTTTAGTCTGCATACAACAAAACCACAGTTCACGCTGGCTTGAGGAAGATTTGCCTCTCACTGAACAAGTAGGGCAGAAGCAGGCTCGCTCTCAGCCCCCACCTTAGCCTCTGACAGCAAGCGTGCTCCCAGCTGCAAGTCTCTTCCAGACAAGATATCTAGAAGCAAAAGGACCGCCCGCTCTGCTGTGAGTCTTGAGGAACTCTCCCTCAGACAGTGGACCCCACTGCAGCTGCGCACCATCACTGTCTAGATTTGAATGCTGCCAGGCTCTAACAATGGTCCGATAGGACTGAAAAGTTTCCTTACAATACCTTGACTGTTGTTCTGTAGACTCACTAGACAAGTTAGGAAACTTTAAAATTTATGTTTATTAATAGCTGTTTCTCTCATTTTAATTAAAAATGCAAGAAGCCATCAAAAGTAAATGAAGCCATCATTTAAACCATTCAGAGCACCCTTGACCACTGGACCCAATTTTCCTGGGCCCACTATTTACCTACTCTACTTTATTCTTTGCTACCCAACCATACCTGACCAGAATGAGGACAAAAATAATATATTTATCTCCATAAATATGTAATAGTTTCATACTTACCAAATGGCATATGTAGATTCATTAAACAAATATCTATCAGTTGTTAATGTGCAGAACTCTTCCATAGAAAGTGAATGTTCGAAATACAATCCCCTCCAGGAGAGTGTGTATAGTGCAAGCCCTCCAGGAGAGTGTGTGTAGTGCAAGCCCTCCAGGAGAGTGTGTGTAGTGCAAGCCCTCCAGGAGAGTGTGTGTAATGCAAGCCCTCCAGGAGAGTGTGTGTGTAGTGCAAGCCCTCCAGGAGAGTGTGTGTGTAGTGCAAGCCCTCCAGGAGAGTGTGTGTAGTAAAAGCCCTCCAGGAGAGTGTGTGCAATACAAGCCCTCCAGGAGAGTGTGTGTAGTGCAAGCCCTCCAGGAGAGTGTGCAATACAAGCCCTCCAGGAGAAGGGACAAGTGGGAACATAGGAAACAGAAACTGTTGAGATTAGGAGGTGAGCAGATGTTATGGAGCAGATGTGGGTAAGAGGGCAATGTCAGGGAAAGGCTCAGCGACTAGACCTCAATGGACTTCCAAAGGTCAGAGGGGCAGGGCCAGGAGCTACACTGCAATCCTCAGGCAACAGAAGAGCAAGCTTAGACGCTTGAGTCATGGGACAGGGAAGGAAGGCAGGGTTTAAACAGAGCAAATGCCCTAGGACACTATGTCTCTTGGGTCCAAGTGGAAGGAATCACCTTTCCTAAGAATTACACTGCCCCTCAGGATCGAGAAGAATTAGACCAAGGACCTCTAAGATACCAAAAGCCACAGACACTCAAGTCCCTTATGGAAAATGGGACACTTCCTCCTGCATACTTCCCATCGTCTCTGGGTTATTACTAACCACACCTTAACACAACAGAAATACTACATACATTTAAAAAATATAGCCGGGCGGTGGTGGCGCATGCCTTTAATCCCAGCACTCGGGAGGCAGAGCCAGGCGGATCTCTGTGAGTTCGAGGCCAGCCTGGACTACCAAGTGAGTTCCAGGAAAGGCGCAAAGCTACACAGAGAAACCCTGTCTCGAAAAACCAAAAAAAAAAAAAAAAAAAAAAAAAATATATATTCAGCCTTCAGTTTACTAACACTATGGCATAGATGCTGATGGAAATTCTGATCTTACCCTCCAGGTCCCTCTAGCTAAGGTGACTTGTGAAGAGTCGGTACACAGACAGCAGCTGCCCCACATGCTGATGTCCTAACAGTATAAATCAATACATCCCAAGAACAATGCAGCATGAATCTTAAAAGTTCTTATCAATAAAATCAAACCTGAGCCAGGTATTGGGTTAAACACTGGAAGATCAGAGAGACAGAACAAGCCACAGCTAACCTCACCTGGCCAACTTCTCAGCTCATCTTGTTTCCTCAGACTGGAAGCTTCTGTGTCCTCATCTCAATGGCTCTCAGCTGAACTGCTGCTCGAAATCCTGAACATTTAACCAGCCAAAATGCTTAACCAGCCAAATGCTGCTAGTTTCTGGTCCTCAACGCCTTATAAACCTTTCTGCTTTCTACCACCACTCCCTGGGATTAAAGGCTGCTTTCTGGGATTAAAGGCGTGAGTCACCATGCCTGGCTGTTTCCAGTGCAGCCTTGAACTCACAGAGATCCAGAGGGATTTCTGTCTCTGGAATGCTAGGATTACAGGCGTGTGCTATCACTGCCTAACTAGTGGCTTTTCTGTTCTCTGACCCCAGATAAGTTTATTAAGGTACACAATATTTTGGGAAACACAATACCACAGAACAAGGCTGACAAGCATGATACCTGACAGATATTCTGAGAACTCAATACTCCAAAATGGCACACATGCTAATCAATCATGCTAGATTTTCTCCTTGTTCCTGCCTTGTAGAATCAGTAAACGTGCATTTTAGTGAGTACACCAATGGTGTCAGATCTAAGGAAGATTCTCAGGCCACCAGAAGCAAAAGCTACCCCTGATAAAAATAGGGGACCTCTTACTCAAAGGATCTTTACTAGACCCAGGATAGACAAAATTCAGAAAGAGGAAATGCATGTCACAAAAAGGTTCCCAACAGCATGGATTCAGGACCAGAAAGAGACTCCACAAGGCTTGGACAGGGGGGACTCTCTTAACATCATGGAAAGCATCATGGAACGAAAGGAGAGGCAACCACCCAGTGTGGAGGAGCTCTGATGTCTGAATTAAGTGGGGGTGCACTTGGATCTCACCTCGAGCAACTGGTCCCAGACACACAAGAAAAAGGAAAAACAGCATCCCTTAAGATTTTTAAAGACAGATCACTTAAACCCAGTAAAATTGTGGCTTTTTGCACCAATTTACTTTTTCACTTATTCAAAAAAGAAATCTACCCTACCCCTTGCACACAGCAATAGGAACAACTGAAAAATGCAGTTACTGGAGAAATTGCTTGGTTTTCCTTTTTTAAAAACTAACACTTTTCTCTTCTAAAAGTCTCCAATGGTGTTAAAATACCTAACAATTTTCAGCTCCCCTACTGTGTATATTCAGCAAGCAAACCCTGGCTAGAGGCTGTTGGTTACTGGCCAAGTGCTGTGTCAATCAGTCTGAGAGCAAGGAGGAAGCAGGTGCTGGACATGGTGGCTGTGGCACGGAGCCCTGGGGTGCAGCCGTGCCAGCTGAGCTGGTCCCACAGGAGGACCTTCTCAGCAGAGGGAACAGGAGCCACAGGAGCGGTAGCTGTCTATCCCAGCCCTTCATGACTGCACAGCATTTCACTATGCGGACTCCACCCACCCAAGGCTCCAGGCTCTGCCACATTGCAGATTCCTGGGAGTGTGTGATGAGTGAGTCAGTGAGCGGGAAGTCCTGCCGCAGCATCCTTCAGTGGGTGGTTAGAAAATACCACTATCACAAAAAACAAAAGCTTTATTTAAATAGAGCTCACACATGTAAAGCTTTTGCAGAAAGTGGTATCTATGAAAAAAATTGAACCAAATCAAAATTAAAAATCAAGTGCATGTGGTTATGTCCTTGGACAAAATGAAAGGGTGAGGATATGTGACCGCAGTTTACTGAGGATTTTCTTTCTGATTTTTCATGATGGCTGGAGTAGTGGCACACGCTATAATCTCAGGTTAAGGTTAGATCAGAAGGCTGCAAAATCAAGGCCAGCCTGAGGCACAGTGAAGGTGACTGCTAACAAGGTAACTTAGTGAGAGTCTGTCCCAAATAAGAACAAAAAGAACTAAAGACTAGCCTTTGTCAAGCACGTGTAAGGCCCTGCAATCAATCCCCCATAGCTTGAAAAAAAAAGAAAGAAATGTTTGTGAAAATATGTCTGCCATATAATACTCACCCTTCAGTTTGCTAAGAATAAAAATGTTCTCTTTGAATAGAGCAGGGAAAATTGAAACACACAACAAAGCAAACCTGGTTCTTCTTATCATTGCACTGACATTCTCTTATATTCTTTCACTGTCTAAACTGCTGCAAGTCAAGGGTGAGGACGGGATCTCTGTCCGATGGCTTCTTACAGTAAAATGCCCATTCTGGCCAGTGCTGTTCAACTCTCTTGTTGCAGAGGCAAAGAAGGAAGGAGGCAAAAATTGGAAACCAACCCAGAGCCTGCCTGGTAGTACACTGGAAGGGCGGTGTGGAACCATGGTCTGCCGAGAGCCTCGCCTGCTTCCCTTGGTGAGAGGAACTTCCTTCCCGGGAACTGGTGTCCCTTCACCGCTGCTATAACCGTGGGTACTGTACACAGGACAGGTCTCATCAACTGCGACAGTCCTAGCCCCCATCCATAATAACTCACCTGACCGGAAGTACACATGATCCTGTCTGAGAAGGAAAACAATAATCAGGAAGGGGCCAGAGATGGGCACTGAGGCCCAAGGTTTTAGGAGCTAGATCTAGAACATCCACCCAAGCTCATACTCGTAGACCTCACAGTGGTATGAGACATCAAAGCTTTCTGTCTATGTAAGCTACCTGGAATGGACTTACCACATGTCACCAAGAGAATCCAGGAGAACATTCCTAAGTAACAACAAACACCCAAATATGGTCCTACTTCCTGAAGAACAGTAACGAATAGCCTTTTCATGGTAACACAGTAACTGACCCACGCACGCCTAACCAGGCGTTAGTGGTTGAATCTGTTTTCATTGACAACCCCTAATGTGTGTGTATAAAGTTGCGTGGTGGAAAAATGTGTTCTGGGTACAAAACTTAGATTCTTTTTTACACGGCTGACCGGAGGTCTCCACTGTACCATACAAGTGGAACCACTGTACCATACAATTGGAATAATTTACTTCATTTTACTGTTCTTTCAAATCCTGTTTCCTTACTGCAGTTACAGCATGTAGAGAGCTGAACATTCTCAGGCCTCACACATGTGGCATGCATTAGTATTTTCTCTTCCCCTCTTGAGCTCAGGAGAAAATATGGATCCAGCTGAACTCTTTATGGAGGCACTTGTCTCACAGTCTGTTGACAGAAGGAGGAATGGCAGCCATTGCTCCCATGCCTCTCACTTGAGCCCCTCACTGAGATTCTGGGGGTCCACCAATCATCAGTGTCCTGCAGAGAAAGAGGAGCCAAGAGCATCGGCTGCTCACACACGTGCAACCTCCAGTGGGTCTCACAGTCACTCTGACACTGGGGTCACAACCAACCAACAAGTAAGAAAAAGGACCACTGTCAACATGTACATTATGGTAAATCTAATCCACGGCATCAATTTTGAGAATATTTCCGAAGGGCATTAGCAGATGATAAAATAGATGAGAAGACCCACCCAGCATATGGGAAGTGACTACAGTTAACATAATAAAACCATACTTGTTTATTGCCTTTCTCTTGTTCAGTGGAAACACCTAAAGGGGATTCTTACGCCCACAGCAATCAGTCTGCTGAGGTTAAAAATCTACGAGGAAAGTAGATCCTAGCAAAGCAGGTTCTCTGTGAACTTCTAGAATTCACTCAGCTCTGCAGAGTAATACAAGCAGTTATGCTTACTGGTTTGTGTTTGATCAGACGACGGAAAATAACCACAAAGTAAAATGAAAAAACCGATTACAGGTGACGTTAGACCTGACGAGATTCACTGAGGACACCATCGGCAAGTCAAGTGTCAATGCTGCAATGCTTGGGGAGAATGTCATCTGGATGTTAGATAAGAGGGAAAAGACTCTGAGAGAAACTGACATGCCTGAAATCATTTCTATAAAGCAATCTTTAAGGATATGTGTTCCTCAAATGTAACTGATCCCCAAGGTTAAGATAAAGTTAATGAAATGTCCTCTTTTTTAATTTATAGCATTATCTCAGAAAATGTAAAATGTTAGGGACGTGACAAAAATGTAGATATTTAGTTTTGATTTTTCAAGTGTTTCCCCAAAACTCTTATGGCTGCCAGCTATGTAGAAAATAGATTAGTTTTTGCTGACTTTTTTCGAGGGTAGCCTTAGGATTTTAATTTCCTCAGACAGCGCTATGATGAAAAGCAACGACCAGGTGAATAGCAGCGGAGTGAGCCTGAGAGGGGAACGGAACTGAAGCCGCGCTCACCACCAAGGCTTAGCGTGCCTTTTGGCTGAGCTGTGCTTTTTAGCTGAACTCTGGGTGCTAATCCTGGACCAGACGGCATGGCAAGGAAATTCAGTGTAACCATTTGCATCCTGGAGAGAAAGGAGAGACAGGCAGAGGAAAACAGAGAAAGGGAGGGTGAACCAAGTCCCGACTCCCAAACATCCCCCCAAAAGGAAAGCATTGAGTAACGTTTCAGAATTTCTGCTGGGTGCTAGAAGCCGCTTGTCAAGTGACCTCCACTGCTGTGAGCTCCTTCAGTTCTTGACTGCTGCTGTCCAGAGGAATAAGTATTTCTCTATCTAGATCGGAAACAGCTCACAGCACCTCCCCAAGTACAAGCGATGCTCACCTGCTTATGCTGGTCATGTTCCCAAAACCACCTCATTGCCTAGAATTCATTATTTCCATACTTTATACCCCCTTACCACTGAACTTCGAAACCAAGGTAAAATTAATAAAATGCCTCCATTAAATGCTTTGCCCTTCTCCAGCAAGGAGTGGGAGGAATCACTTGTAGGGAAAACATCATTTAATGGCTTGGAAGTAATTTCTTTAATTAAATTACATATCTCACCAGAAAGATCTAGCTAGCATCAGGTTATGTTTTGAAGGCCCTATAACTGTAACGCATGGGTAGGTTTCCTATTTCACTTATCCTGGCAAGTTCTCAGGTATCCCAGAGGCCACTTCATGAGTGAATATGTTTAAAAGCTTTCTGTCACTCAATCATGCCCCACCCCAAATTCATATTTAATGAATGAAATAGTTCACAAAAAATGTTTAGCAGACTCTCCTAGGGAGTCTGTTCCTCCAGAACCCCACAGAAAACTAAGACAATGTCTCTCAGGACTGTTGAAGTCTCCTTATCTGCCATGTGCTTGTATTTTACAAGAAATAAAATGGGCCAAATCTGCAGGGCCAAGATTTTGGAAACAGAAGTAGGAAGACTCTCTTACCACAGATCTGAACTGTGGAATCCATCAACCTGAAGCTACAGTCAAAAGGGTCACAGACTCCCTGGTTTTGTGTGCATGTGCTTTGCTATTTGATGAAAACAAAACAAAAAACAAAAACACAAGATCCTGACTACCAACACAGAGAATCAAGTCATCACACTCTGAAATTCTTTGGGCCTAGTGTGTAGCCCAAGAATATAATAGAGATCTCAGTGTGTGTCTAGAAAGTCTCCTTTGTTGTGATTCACTTGTGTGAGCTGTGATTTCTCACAGCTTAATGTTTAGGTGTTTATAAGTAGCAAAAGTTGCTGGCTTTTAAGAAAGAAAAGAAATGTTTGTTCAGAAAACATCTACGTTTACTCATATTCAGTTTTAGTACCTTTGAACGGCCAAAAAGTGTCTATTTCTAAGCTCTTCATAGAAAAAAGTAAATTAATTTTAAAAATTAAAATCTTCTTGATAGCATTTTTTTATTCTGTCATCAAGTTAGTTTTATTTTAGTTTACTATTATTTTTGTTTGTTTGTTTGAGACAGGGTCTTAACATAGCCCAGGCTGTGCTATGTAGCCAAGGATGGCCTCAATTTCCTGGTCCTTGTGCCTCCATCTCCAAAGTGCTGGGATGACAGCATGAGGCACCTCACCCAGCTCACACTTTTTAATCAACACGTAATCTAAAGATAGATTTAAGCATCATGCACAGATCAGCACACACAATGTAGAAACGTCCCTCTCATTAAAATTTACTTTATTAGTTGCTTATGTTGGGCTAAACTCTGACCTCAAATTTGTGGTTCTTTGGAAATGGTAAATAATCATGATATACCCATGAAAATATATGCCATCCAATCACAGCAACTGAAAAACCGTGTACCGTACAAATACCACAATGAAGTGAACTTCTGATGGTTCAGAGTCTATGAAGCTGACATAAATAGATGCAGTTAGAAATGCTCTCCTTGATAAGACTTTAATTCTTGACAACAGGCAGGACTCAGAATGGTGTGTCTGGTAGGGAGTGAACAAGGTTTTCTGGTTTTGTTTTATGTAATGGAAGGAAGGGGTAAAAACAGCTAGGAAGACAGGGAGGCTGGGGAGGGCGAGTGAGGAGGTCTAAGGGGACAGGAAGTTACGAGAGGTTCTAAGGCTGGGACAGCTGAACCTGGACAGAAAGTGCAAGAGACGGAGGTAGAAGGGAGAGGGAACTTGAAAGGAGCCTACGGGTGAACGAGTGAGGAGGGAGGGGAGGGGTTCCAGAGTCTGGGGCTGCCATGGGAGAACTGGGAGTTGGAAAGAGCCTTCAGACAGGCAGGAAGGGAGTAGGGCAGGAAGCCCCTACCTACCTAACTCAGGACCTCCCTGCACAGAAACCCTGCTCGAACCTTCCGATTCTTACTCACTCCAATGGGAGTTCTTAATATATTAATAAAACCATTACAATTCACATTATACACATATTTAATCTGAATACATGGTCAATATATCAATAAAAAGGGAAGTTCTTACATTTTATAACATTTGCAAAATTTCATTTCTTTTTTAACTTAGAAGCATGACAAAGAATATTTGTTTCACAGAAGTTACTTACTGAGCACCAATAAACACATAAAACTAATATGTATCATCCTCCCCAACCAGAGAAATCCCAGATTTTCTCTGCCCTTTAGCAGCAAACCCGAGTCCAGACCATCACCACTGTTGGGTGGTGATGGCAGTTCTTTCTTTCACTTCTTTCTCTTCTGGTTACTTTCCTTTGCCACATGAGCATGCCCGGAAGGGCTTCTTCCCTTCCGGTCACCTTTGTCTCTGGAAGACACTTTACTAGGAATCGCCTTCGACTCTGTCTCTGTTGCTTTTTTCCAGTTTTCCTTGGACTTAGCACTTCTGTCCGGGTTGGCTTTCTCCTTTTCTCTGTCTTTCTTACCTCTAGGAGATGCTTTCCGGGATGCGTCTGGGTCGCCCTTCTTCCCCTTCCGTTCATCCTCCTTCTTCCTCCCCCTGTTTCTCTCTTCACTCTTGCCAGGCACAGCCTTCTCTCTCTCCTTCTTAAGCTCTTCTTTGCTGGGTTCTTTAGCTTTCAGGTTTCCCAATCAAAGGAAAAAATGTTTACTGATACTACCGAAATCCTCGAAGGGCACCTTAGCGGTAAAGTACTGTCTTGTCCCCACTCACTGGAAAGCTCTTGTTCAGAAGTTAGTCTACTAGCTCAAACATTGTCTACAAAGGTACATAAACCTCTATAAAATACTAGCTATGAAAGAAATCCTGGGAATATCTCATCTTACCTTTCCAGTTTAAAATATAGTTTGACTTGTGTCAACACAGGCTGGCATGCAATATAAACAAAGTGAACCTATCCACAAGGGCAGTGAAGAGCTAACTCCTAACTATATTGTCACAAGTAAAGGGATGAAGGTGCTGGGAAACTTGTTCTTATACAAAGATAATTAAAATTTTCAGCTTGAACAAAGTGTTATGTCCTTAACAGTTAAGTTTATGGGCCTTGAGAAAAAAGGTGCACAAATAAATTAAATATCATTTGATTCTTGGCAGCAAAAAAAAAAAAAAAAATCAACGTGTATACATTTTCAAATTTGTTATCTGTAACATTTATAATGGAAACTGAATATTATTATGTTTACAGTCAACTTCACATAATCAGTATTCCTTTAAGTACATCTCCCTGTTAATTTATGGAAGACCATACAAGCCAATGTACATGTCCTCCAGGCATTTATGGAGAGAGTGGGATGAAATAGAAAGTACATTAAATACTGCTCACATTAAATACTGCTTTCACAATACTTTTTAAAGTTTAACTGAGCAGTTAGCAAAGCTCACATTTCAATGCCTGCTTTCATCAGGAAATTATGCAAGGTTCTTGCTATATACGCAGCATTTAAGCAGTCACAAATAAAATGAAAGATCTAAATAATAAAATGTGAAAGATATCTGCCCTAACAAATTTATCTAAAATTCATATAATACAAAAAGGCATTCAAGGTGAACTCTGGATGTGTGGTGCTCACAAAAGACATGACCTCTTCAGACAGTCTATCTGGAGTTTCCATTAACAAAAATTTCATTGACTCTGTAAAAATACAGCTTGAAATTCATACAGAACCACCTGGAGGTCTGCATCTCACTTCATAGGCAACAGAAAATGCCCACACGCTGCTATAAGGCCTTACTTTGGACTGCATTTTTTTTAAATTAAACCTTTAATTTTTGAGAGATCAGGAGGTAAAATTATATTTTACTGGCAATTTAGTTTAACATTGCTTACATGAGAATAAAATGACAAAAATTATTTTCTTCTTGGGAGTTATTTTGGTGAGATACAGGCTAAAAGCTAAAATTTCCTCATCTTCATCCTCATTTGAAAACGTAAATTTAAAATCCTGCATATCCCATAGCAAAAGTCTTATATATCAATGACCAAAAGATTACAAGTATGCCAAGCACTTGCAGGCAGAAACTGTTCAAATATTTAAAAAACAAAACAAAACCATGCATGTCTTCCATGCCCTTTCTTCTTAAAGAACATCAGGGTTTACAAGTAAGGATATACAGGCAGTAATGATGCAATGTTAGTCTACATATAATAGTACACAGATATAGTAATTTTAATGCATTAGAATATCAAACACAGCAAATTCTACACCAATAACTCAGTGCTCTACGTTATAAACCTAACTTTTAGTATTAGATCACACTATCTTTTATTGTGTTTTAGGACAGTATCCTCGTAGCCTAAGAAGAAATTAAATCAATAGCTGATGGATTCATCATTGTACATTAATTTTAAAAATTCAGATCATGAAAGATTTTAGGAAGCAAGGTAAAATGTGCATATATAAATTTAATAGGCGCATTCCAACAAATGTAGTCAGCTATTTTGATAAACTCTTAATCTACAGGCTATTAGAAAGATCTGATAACATGAAAAGGAAATTAATTACATTGCTAGCTAGCTAGAGAAAGCAAAGTCTTCAATTTAGTCTTCAAAAAGCTGTTCATAACACAGAACGCCCAAATCAAAAAGCGATATTATTAACTGTGGCTGCATTTCCATCAGGAATGTCATGCACCATCAAGCATGAAGTTGATTCACTAGAGGCTGGTTGAAGAAATAGAAAACAATACCTTTAGCCTTAGTTTTCCTCTTGGCTAACCCACCAGGTCCTTCTGTTGGTATTTACAAGATAAAAAGAGGTTAGGAAGACAAAATGTTGAGGAAATTAAAAATCAGTACCTATAAATTAGTTTAAACTGATGTTTCTATGAAACAAATTAAAGTACTTATATCTACCATTCAGAGGACAGTAAACACACATCAGTCATAAAAACAGTCTTAAGAGGAAGGAATTATAACTAACCTATGGACCAGATAGCATCCTAACTGCAAAGGTTGAGACTCCTTTGGCTTTGCCACTGCCATGGCTCTCTCTGCAGGCAGAAGACTTCTCAAGGCACAGATGACCCATTCCCCTATGGCATCACCACTGCTATCCACAAGAGCTATTCTGGTACAACTTTAATCTTTGAACAAGCATTGTTTTTCTCTATCATTTCAAATTTAATGTTTTAAAGTTACATAAGCAAACAATACATTATTATGTGAGTCATATTAACTTGTTACTCTAAAATCTTTACAATCGTTTTATACTTTCACTCTTGGAAAATCAGTTATGATAATGGGTTTCTTTTTTTTTTTTTTTTTTTTTTTTTGGTTTTTCGAGACAGGGTTTCTCTGTGTAGCTTTGCGCCTTTCCTGGAACTCGCTTTGGAGACCAGGCTGGCCTCGAACTCACAGAGATCCGCCTGGCTCTGCCTCCCCAGTGCTGGGATTAAAGGCGTGCGCCACCACCGCCCGGCTGATAATGGGTTTCTTTTTAACCCTGTAACAAACATCAATACTATATGCTTTCAGCATACTCTCTTCCAACAGGAATGTACTTACATCTCAATTGATTTTCCTTTTCTATTTCCCACTCACATAAATGTTATTTTATATGCACATGTTGGCAAGCTTTCTGAAGTGGTATATCAAGTAGGAGACACAGTTCTTAACCATGGGAGGGGGAGGTTTTTACAACTGATTACCCAACAGCTAAGTCAGGGAAGTATCAAGCAGAAGCCCCTAAACCATGCGATTTACCCATACTCCACACTACAGTATCCATCCTGTTTCCTCCAAACTCCAACCACTCCATGTCTGGAATGAGGTGTTCTTATGTTGGTTTTGTTGTTCACTCCCTCCATTCTTAACTTCCTCCCCTTTCTCTGCTTGTAGTCAACTGTGTCCATCACATGAGATAGCCCAGCTGAGAATGGTCATTGTTCTGGAGAGGGGAAATCTGAGGATACCATGCCATTGGCTTCAATCAGGAGAAAAAGGATGAATGGAGGGAGGGAGAGAGGAATGGAAGAAGGGAAAGAAGGAGGGAGGGAAGAAGAGACGAAGAGAGGGAGGGAGGAGTGATTAGCTAACTGCTCTCTGTGGCTGTGGCTGTCACACAGAGGAGACCTGACTGATAGCAGCAGCAGAGAACAGTTCCTTTCCAAAGGCAGAACTTGATTCTTTTAAACATAATCAATAACAGTGTACCACTACAACAAATACTGCCAAGGAGCACTTCTTAACAAGTTTAGTTAATTCAGAATAAACACTAAACCTACTTCTGTAACACTAACCTTTACATACGTGAACACTTTCTAATGTATAAAAGGACGATAGATAGCATCTATAGTCTAGGACTGTAGCTGCCCTCTTCCAATGCTGCATACTGTTTCCACAGCAGCACAGGCTCCCACTAAAATGTAAGGGGGCAGTGGGGGACGACCAGACAATCTACTCCCCAAACCCACTCATTAGAGCCCAAATGAGCTACACTGATGAAATGCCAGAGTTAAATCTTAATCACCAACAATCCAGAATGCTGGATTGGTGTCAGGGTAGTAAAACCTTAAGAAAAACACTCCACTTAAAACTTTAGATCTGGTGAAAGGCCTCAAAGCAAAAGAACCATCCAAGTGCAACCACATACATTTCTAGACATCCATTTAAACGACTTTTTCTGAGCTACACACACACACACACACACACACACACACACACACACACACACACACACACACGCACACACACACACACACAAGCCTGTGACTTCGGAGGGATTTTTTTTAGATGAAAAGATTAGGACAACTATCATACTTTGTTTCTAGAGAAAATGTTGGTTCCTGTCACCTGAGCCTCTTGAGGTTGAGTTTTCTAGAAAAGGCAATGGCACTAAGAAAGAAAAGCAACCTCAAGACCCAGCTTGTTCAGGAGCGTCTCCCCAATGCATCAGGAAAAGGGATGCAACAGGCGATTCCAGAGACTAGAAGGAGACAAGGAACAGTGTGAAGTGTTTGGCTGAATCTGTGTGCTGTGAAGATGGGAGGTAAGCAGGAAAGGCTGAGCTACTGGGGCAGACTAAGGAAAGGCTCCGGTTTGGAACCAACCAGCCAGCGTACCACAGAACGGCTGAAGGAGAAGCAATGGCTAGAAAGAAATTCTATGATGGGAAGAAATGTTAATGACAGGTTGGAGTACTATGAGCCTGGAAGGCTGGAGAGCTTGGATGATGGTTACAACACTAGTATAGGAAGTAGAGGTAAGCAACAAGGCCGCAGATCAGCAGTTCCCGGACTCTGGCTGGTACTGCCTGAGGCTGCTGTGGACTCAGGTGTGAAACATCAACAAACACACCTGCTTTTCTCTTTTTACTACCAAGGTCAGTGCCCCCAGGGACAAAGAGAATTCTATGAAACAATAAAGGCTTTGATAACAATGCCATTTATTATAGTGTAAGCAGTTTCCAAGCACTGTTGAGAAAATTCTATCAGAGCAGGAAAGAAAACCTCTTGCTACTCTTAGTCCATCTGGATGTCATTTAAGGAAGTCAAATGGAAACATTAAGAGAATGTAAAACAAAACAAAACAAAAACAAAAAGTGGTCCACATTGCTCCCTCCCCCCCAACCCCCACCCCAGTCATAAGTCTGTGTCTGTCGTTTAAGGTGACTGTCATTAACTCATCTAATAACTGGGAATTCTTGAACAGAAATTTGAAAAAAAAAAAAGTCTTACGTTCTTCACTTAGAACCTGCCCAACTTACCCTCTTTTGGCAACTGCCAGAGGCATTACTACAAACACATTTTCAAAATGTAATGTCTGCTATGACATTAAAATGTGTCAACGATGAAGCCAACAGTTGGATCCATGGTTTTACCACATGCAGAAAACAGGACTTTAGAAGGCTGGCTCTATTAAGACATCCAAGTAGCTCCTTCAGACTCCAGGTACCTGTTCTTCCCACTGAGGTCACCTGATCATTCCCACTGTCCCTGAAGAGACTGATCAGTGTGAGTCTCAGATTCTCACCTTCCCCCTTGCTACACAGAACACTTCCCAATTTGCAATACGCAAAACCAGAGTTTTGCAGTATGATCTAATGGATCAGTAGATAGGACTGCCCAACTTCTGTCTTGGAGAAATGCGTGCAGAGACTTTGCACATGTTTCTTCCTTAAGACCTGGAATGACACTACTCAAGAAATCTGCCAGTGAAGAAAGTAGTAACCTCACCAACTCAGTACAATGGGTGAAAGCGGGGAATGAAGACACACAGCTAAATGACGGACAGAGGCAACGTAAGCAGACCAGCAGCACACTGGTGAGTGAGTGAGAAGACCACCTGAGGACCTGTGTCATTAGCATTGCCAAGTCACTGAGAAAATTTCAAAATGCCATTTCTTTGGGGGGGGGGGGGGATACAAAAAAACTTTCATTATTATTTCTATTTTGAAAAGAAGAACCTTCAGTGTTTTTAGTACACAATGGAAACACCCAAGGCTCCTCCACATTAGCCATGGGACTAACATCAGCAAGTGATATGATTTGAAATAATGGATGCCACATGTTGGACTCAGCAATGAAGTGTCAAATAGAGCCAAAGACCCACCTGCTAGGTCCAAGTAGTCCTCAATCTAGCTGGTAAATACCTGAGGGTATGGCAAGCAAATATAAAACAAATATGGCATGCTGGTCCTACCAACCAATGCCATGAACATAGGGTCACTGAATTCCTTGTTCAGTGTTCCAATATGCATCATGACTAAAGGAAATTCCACAGCTCACTCCACAGACAGCTTGTTTTACATTTTATAGGGGCTGTGAATACCAATCCGCACGAGGCACTGCTCAGCAATGAGGTCAACAGCAGGACTGTGCCTCTATCTGTTTCTGGGGTTCTTCAAAGTTGCCAATATTCAAAGGGCTGAGGAAACAGTGTAGTCAGAATAACTAAGGATAGATACAAGCCAATCAGGGTCCAAACACAGAAAAGACTTATCTTACATGTCTGGATGGAGCTGTGCAAGGCAGGGGGCCATTTGTAGAGAGAAAGACTCAGGCTAGCACTCCATTCCACGTGGCTTCTGCAGCAGGATCCACACAGCAGCACACTGCCAGCCAGGCTTCTGCGTTAGTCAAGTCAGCTCCTAGCAAACTCCCCTGCAGGTGCTCCCTCCCATCACTCCCATTCCAAGGGAGGGAAGAGCCCTGCCGAAAGCAGCCAAAGGACAACAGGGGAATCTCCAGGCCCCTCCCTGCCCCTGCCCCCCAGGAACAAGCACTCTGGAGCCCATGCTACATGGACTGCACAGCAGAAGCCAGTGTTTTTAGGTGATCAAAACTGAAAAAGCAGAGTGAATATAGTAATTTACAACTCTGTAACTAAATAAACACTCAAATATACAGAATACAAAGATGCCTTTCGAAGTAAGCCCATAAGTTTAAGGTATGAACTAAGACAATATCTCATGAAACAAAATTATAAAGTAAAGCCTTAGACAATCACAACTTAGATACATGTAATCAACAACACTTGAGAAGTTGTTTTCTTTACACCACATTTTTGCCAATAATTTTATTCTTTATCATACACACACTCAAAGAGCCCTAGATACAAGTTGAAGGAAGTCACAGAAGTAAGGGGTTCATCAGCTACCTGTATTTTATCATCAGTGAAAGCTTCTCAAATGGAATGATTAAAGGTGGTATTAAATTGTCAAGAAGTTACCATGTCACACACTTGTTTTACAATTGAGTAATTGGGCATAATTAATTTCTGTACATAAAATGTGCATTAGTATCATGACAATACAAAACCTGATGAGAAATTAATTACAAACACTTTTAACACAGAAATTTAATTATTCACTTCTGACTAAAACACCATAACATAGTTAGTAGTCATTACACAAGAACAAAATTGCTTTGAAAAACAATTCTCAGCAATATGAATCAGTGACTTTTATTAAGTGTAGGACCTAAAATGGTGAATTTAAAACTAATAACCTTTATTTCACAATGTTCAAATTCAAAGTGGATTAAGACGTGTTCTTGAGAAAGATTATCAAAGAATACTCCTTTTACTGCTTCGTTGAAGGTTAACTGAAGTGCTTGTATACCAAATGCTTCTGACCAAGGCCACACTAACATAGTAAAATGTACTGCTTGAACACAAGAATGAGAAAAACTAGTCTTAACAACCATTTAAGCTTTGAGAAATCACGGTCCATGAATGGCACATGTAACCACATATAAATGTAGATATGGTTAGGAGAGAGCAAATCTCTGTGTTGATTCCAGGAACTAACTTTAGACAGCATTTCATAACCATGAAAATAAAAGGTGCCACATTATCCCCAGAACAAATGGGTGAGCTACTTACTTGAAAGTAAATATATAAAAACAAAGAATATTTGAAAATGATACTTAAATCAAATTGTCTGAAACACCAGTGTATTCTAGTTTAAAATGCATGAGGACCCAACTCTGAGCCAAATTTTAGAGATTCCCAGAGGGAGCTAAACATCCTGACTGTCCCTCCAAAAGCAGCAAGAGTGAATACCTCAGGTGGCACTCTATTCCAGTCACAAGGGAGGTCACTGGGAAACTAAGGAAGTCGTTTCCAGCAGTGGATCCATATGCAGCTAATTAACTGCTTCTGTATTAATGAAGCAAACAGTTTTCAAAAGCTAAGTCAATGTTACTGCTACGTTCTTAGTGGGAAAAATATTCCTCTTGAAAATGAATGACCACTTCAATAAATTTAATTTATAAATCTAAGCATTATATTATACCTAACCCTGAAATCAACAGCTAATAAGTTAATGAAAGGAAAAAATGGAAAAAGACTAATTCAGGATAGATAGTTTTAATATGTACAACATAATGTAAGACGCACATTCACACTTCCCCTTTTTATAATAGGCCTACCTAAAAAAAATTAAAAATACCTTCTCTGGATGTATATTTGAAAATGAAATTTAAAACAAATTCTGATTTCAGAAATAGACATATTCAGACCTGTTAGTATCTAAATTCAGAAACTTCACTACCCTAAGGCAAAAACATGGGATTATTTTCAAATTATATCAAAAGCACCATTAATACAGAACTTTAATAAGTTTGTAGGAACTTATATCACAAGTCAATGAACTTAAACAAATTACAGATTAAAATGTACCAGCTTCTTAACGAGCCCATCACCATACATACAGCAGGCAAGTTAAAGATCAACAGAGAAGCATTTAACGTTGTTAGTCATGCCAGGAATAGTTTGAGCATCACTCCCCTTAGAATTACCATTTGAGTGTTAGGAAGACAGGCGTCAAGGGTTAACTACAACACAATTCCCAGTTCAGTTTAGTGAATACAGAAGTGGAAATCAAATGATACAGAAACCAATTATGCTAAGAACATCACTTCCAGTGCACTCTGTGAACAGCTACAGGCATGAGGAAAAGCCACCTCCTTCCTAGGCATGGAAGGAGCCAAGCGAGGGTCTAGCTAAGTGGCTGGACTGGGCAGGATCACATGGTTGACACTTATCATGAAGTCACAACTGCCCCACATGTTGAGCCCTGCATAAGCAAAGAGAGAGGAGGAGGCTGCTCCATTCGACAACCCAGTGCCTTTATTCCCTGAAGTTACTGATTATGCAAATCCAAAATGACACAGGTCTTTCCCTGAACCCCTTCATTCTGCGACGTACCATCAACACCATCTGTAGCGTCGCTTTCCTCTTCTTCTTCTTCTAGCATTTCAAAAGGAGTCATTATATCATAGAGAAATGAGAGGAAACCATAAAACCAATCTGAACTTTCCTCGGCTAAAATATTAAGGACTTCCTCAAGAGAATCAATATTTTCATTACTGCCATCTTTGGTCAGGCCTACATAAGAATAAAGGAAGAGAGAAAGAGAAAACGAGAAGACCAGTTAGGAGGAAAAGGTTAAGCTTAGGCAGCGCGATCTTAAAAGGGAGGTGCATCGTGGTCACAGGTTTACGGAAAGGTAATGTAGAAAATAAAGAAATCAGTTAAGAAGCACACTTCGAGTCTCCATCCACCCCACCAACCTCACGCTCCTCCCAGCTCCTCAGTTTTGCCTCTTTCCCACTAGAGCCTCAGGTGTCAAAACTGGTAAAATGTGTCACCAAACTCTGTACACAGCGATAGAAAGAGTGAACAGAACTACCAGAGAACAAACCTCCAAACTGCTCAGTGATGAACCAGAGCTGATCATCCACCCTGGAGTAAACAGTAGGTGTTCTGAGCAAGCAAGCCACCAGGATTAGAGTCTGCAGCATCTCAGCTGGGCATCCAGACACTCAAACATGTAATGCACATCAAACTCCTACACTGGTTAGTGGAACAGCACTCTTACCACTGACTCACGGCCCTCTAAGTCTGCTCAATGGTTAAAAGCAGCAGCTAATCATCCTCTCTGCCTGCCTCTAGGACCTCTGCGGAGGGCTCTGGCAGCCAGCCGCAGCAGCGGGACATCCCTAACTGCTCTTCCCCGCTTACTGCAGACTCCTGGTGTCTGCTGTTTTCTAAGCACTGCGGCCAAACAGGGCCCCGAATAGAAGAAATCAATCTGTAAGTCATCATGTTTTTCTCCAGCAGGGAAATGGCCAGGGGAAGGGAAAGACGCTTGAGCTATCAAATCAGTGCACTACACATTGAACAGCCCAGCAATTTGAGGAAGAAGAGCAAATGGCAGTTCCAACAGGAAGAGTATGAACCTCAGAACCTCGGGGCCTTTGTAACCAAAGTCTGGTCATTTCAGGCTTTACAACACACTATTTCTCCATGCAGCCCAACTACTAGTTAGACAGACTGACACACAGGAGATAACAGAACGCTAGCTAGCTGAAGTCAGAAAGATTACAGTGAACATCTCTGCATCTGTCAACAGAAGAACCAGACCCTGTCAGTTTCCGGGGGGTGGGGGTGGGGACACACAAATTGCAGCTGGTAGTTAATTTGACAAGCTCCGGGTGGTTTTCATGGAACTTAAGCCTCCAATAGCTATGAACAAAGATCTTCATTTCCACCCAAGAACTGTGAGAAAGACTCTTCTCCCCAACTGAAATACTACCACTGTATATTTAGAGAAAAAACTGTTTTATTTTGTTTTCCAATGTGCTCTAAGTGCTTCACATTACTACATATAAAATAGGAAACTTCTGTGCTTCAGTATGGCAGGTGGAACTGAGCAACAGATATGTGGACAGTGACCCAAACAGTTTGTAGTTGTGTGGATGGTGTATGTGCATGTATATGCTTGTGTGCATATGTGGTAGTCTGAAGAGTATGTCAAGCATCTTCTTCATGACTTGGTACTGAGCCTGGGAGGCCTTGAGGTTCAGTGATTTTGCGCTGGATGTGAGAGTCCAGGCAGGTTCAGAGGGACCCAGCACAGGGTCTCTCACGAAACAAGGAGACCACCGACTAGGTTAGAGGAGCTGGACAGCAAACCCTGAGGGATTTTCCTGTTTCCACCTCCTGATGAGGAATGAGCTTCTGCACCTGTAAGGATCCAAACTCAGGTCGTCATGTTTGTGCATAAGGTTTACCAACTAATCCATCTCAAAGCTCTGTATCTATAGTTCTTAGAAGAGGAATATACCAATATGAAGAGAAAAAACTATTCTGGGGCATGTCATTTTTCTGAACCTAAGAGTCACCCCAAACCAACAGTAGGGTGAGTGCATTAAATGCTAGGTGAGTTCCATGCTCCTCACTATGGCCTCACATCTCTTTCCAGTCTACACTTAGCACTTGCACAAGGGACTGCTTCCCTTGGCGCTGCACCACACCTGCCATGGGTCAGCTAGGTGCTGGCTGTTGGACGAAGGGCAGGTGTGCACCCTCGAGTGAGGGTGCTGTAAGAAGTTTCCTTCAGCACTAAGTCCTGGGACCATTTACTATTGACAGTATGTGGGAAATACTTTTTTTTTTTGAGATTAAGATACAATTACATGATTTTTCCCTTCCCTGTCTTCCCTCCAAGCCCTCCCATTGCTGCCCCACCCTCTTGCTGTCTTTCAAATTCACTGCCTCTTTTTAATTGTTGTTGCATATATGTGTGTATGTTAAGTTTCATTAAGAAACTGAAACCAAAATCATTTGCATTTCAAACAATTTGGCCCCAACAATAGGAAATTATAATTTCCTATTTCCAAAGGCAGGATTTGTACATTTTCAAAGTATATCAGGAGACTGAGAATTAGTAAAATCAGTAACAGCTTAAAATGTGAAAAGAAAGCAACATGTATATTTCCACAAATTGGTATGATTTAGATTTAGACTTCAAATGGCAGGGGCAAGGGGGAGGGAATGTAGGAAATAAATGTCAAGTCTGTGGAAGTTTATCACATACATTTCTGTGCCTCTTTGCAACGTCAGCCCTCCTCCCTCCCTCCCTAACCTTGGCTTCCTGCGTTAATCTAACTATCCCAACAGGAAGGAAAGCAAGCTTAGTCTCTTAGCAATGCCTGCTCTGTAACCGCTCCCCCATCACACAGAGCATCTCAACACTGGACCCCAGGTTCTGTCTTTGTAGACACCTGCAAGGCACTGCAGCACTGCTGAGCTTTAGTTCCCTCGTGTGAGAAAAGAACCCGAGTCATCCAGGTCAAGCAGAGCTAAAGCTGTACTGGTGCAGAGAAGCACCTCGCAATGCATGGAGACAGTAACAATGGGCCTGGGGGTCATCTTTATTAAGTCATAAGCCAAGCAAGGGCTGAGACCTGTACAGAGCACAGCTTCAGTAGGAGGTCTCCCACACTGGGCTCTACCTCCTGGCACACTTGCCTAGAAACCAACAGCTGCTCACACTGTTTCTGTCGACCTACACATGGCAATTCCCAGTGTTAAAGTTAACTAACATCTTAAAGTGGTTAAAAAAAAAAAAAAACAGCTTAGAATACCTCTGAGAATCCAAAACAAGTTGATTGTCTAGTTATAACTCTGTCATGGATTTGTCATTTTGGGTGGTGAGTAAGTACACAAACGTATAGCCATTAGTGAAAGTGTAAAATCCCATGTGAAGCCACACAGTTTCCATTCCAAACGACTTTCCTAACTGTACGGAAGTCCACTGAGGCAGTATACACTTTGGGTCTATAATTTCAGTGTGTGTGTGTGTGTGTGTATGTGTGTGTTTATATGCAATTTTTATATCAATCCAAAACACACTCAAGTTATTAATATTAAAAAAATACAACAGGATTCCTATGACATTAGCTTTTAAAAGCTTCATTATTCAGAATTCATTTAAAGTAGTATCTTGGAACAATAAAACCACTTAAAGCAAAAAAATTCCATCACCCACACATATTACATTGTACATGATTTTATTTCACATGCCTAAAACTATGGTCACCTGAGAATTTAATGTATGTACTGAAACTCTGATTTAAATATAAAATGATGCCATTAAGATTAAATCGAGAGCTATCCTGAAAACTGTACAGTGGGCGTGCCACTGTAAACAGCAAACACTACCTGCCGCTATGCATGGAGAAGAAAACACAGCGGGCAGGGCTGAGGCACAAGCTGGCTTACAGCTGACCACAACTAAAACTTTCACATTTAGAATTGTTGTAAAAGGAAGTGATATCTGACTCCAAAAGCTGCTGAACTGCTCCACGCCTTCCCATGTCTTCAAGATCAGAAATACGCTCAACAGTTAGGCCAGCAGGCTATTAAACTTAGTACATATACAATATCAGGTCACAGCTACTGTTCTGCTAAATAATTTGATATGAAGCTTTAGTGCATATTGCTTCATACTAAGAAAAAGGAAATGAGCTACTTAAAACCAGAAATAACAGGCTATATTACACAAAAATCTGCATATTCAAATCAGCACTATCCTTTCTAGTAAGACAGTGTTTTAAAACAATGAGGAAATACCAATCTTTATTTTTAAGAAACACCTAGCTGGTAATGTAATTACAAAGAAGCCCAAGACTGCCAAAGAAAGGAAACCGTGATTGAAGACCACTAGTTCATATTTTAATGCAAAATTTTAAATATGAATAGGACATTAAAGATATTTATTGCCATGGTTTTATTTCAAAATTAGCTTATGCCAGACGAGAAATATATATTTTCATCTATGGTCATATTCTGCTGAGCATGCTGCCCCATGTGGTCTCACTATGGAAGTTAAGCCAAGCTGGCCCTTATCAGTATCTCAATGGAGAAACTGACATCGGAAAGTCAGAATAAATTATGTCAAATGATGCTTTTAAAAAATCTGTTCCTCATTTGAAAACACATGAGGACATTATCTATATCTCTGAACATTAAGTTCATACTATGAAATGTTTAAATCTGAAAACACAAATGAAGCTCTAATTGTTAAAAATTAATGTGCAAGAACCACATGCAAAAGAGATTTGAAAAGTCAAAATGAAAAAGTGGTCATTTAGTATATCAACAAAAACGAAATATTACATTGAAAAATAACTTCCATAAAAGATTTACAGTTTCTGTGCATAATTAAAGTAATAATAATTTTATTATTATATTTCATTATATGTACTTTATTATATATAATAATACATCTAACATTAAAGAATATTAAAAATATTCTTTTGACTTCAGTATCTTAACTCCTTCTAACAAAAAGAAGGAAAGAAATGTACTTGCCTAATAAAACTTTTGCATCATCCACATCAAAGTCTCCATCACCGTCTGCATCATAGACTCCTAGTTTTCCTACAACAGTAAAGAAATGATACACACAGGAAAAAAGAGAAAACAAATTTAATAATGAACCATTTCTCACTAGTTTTTAGACACCATAAATGTTACTTATTTCCTCTCTTTTTACTCCTGCAAAGCAGAATTGTAAGAATAATTACCAAAACTCACAGGTGGGTGGGTCACCTACAGATTCACGAAGTTTGCAGCTAACAAATTGCAGCTAACAAATCCTAACATACAAGTGAGAGGGTATTTCCCCTAAAGATTTGGGAATATCCTGATCCTATCACTTCACAATAATCTTACTATTCTCTTCAAAATATTTTACATAAAAATGGGTACATATAAAAAAAAATCAACCCATTTCTAACAGCTGAACAAATGCATAAAATTTGATGTTTCTAAGATGTAAAACTTCACTTATCAACAATGAATGCAAGCTAAGCTTCAAATAAAGATAGAATATAAATAAGTCAACAGAGAGCATAAGAACCTTATAGAGTAAAGGATGAATTGTTTGATACTTAATAAATTACAAACAACAACAAAAAAGCATGCATCAGCTTAAGGGGGTGGGGCTGTTCTGGAAGTATGTAAAACTGGAGGCTTCTTAAAATGACAATGGAAAAATTTATGTCCACCCATTTAAACATGTCCCAGACACTGGACATCCATTCCTTAAGGAAAAAAGGGGAAGGCTTAAAAGAGAAATGGTGAGAAGCCAAGTTCACTCAGCCTCCTTAACACTGGCTGTGCTCTGCCAACACTTTCAGGGTGCTGTCTACAGGTTTAGCATTTCAAATGAGTCTAATACAGACCATACCCTACAAAATATTCCAAAATCAACATGGTTTATAATTCATCATTGGACAAAAACTATGGGAAAAAAACATAGTACACAGCAATACTTTAAAGCAAAAACATAGCATTCTTATGAAAAACAGTTGGCAGTAAATACTGTTTCCAGTTCTTTAATTCAAAGTACATTAAAGATTGCCTAAGGGCAGGCAGGAATTTTGGTACAGAACAAAATTCCCAGCTCCCTGGCTCCGGTTTTGCTATACAAAAGTCTGCTTAGTACACACACAAGAAAACCAGTAAGAATGCAGCGATGAAGACATTATCCTTCCTCTAAGAAAATGAAAGGAATAACCTGTAAGTCAAGACTATCAATAGCGTAGTACTTAATACTGTTTGAAGGGCCGCACCCTTCCTGAGAGCCTTCCAAGGGGAAGCTGGTCCTGCCACTTACATTCTTGATGAAGATGACTAAGTCAGTAGAATAAGGATGAGGTCTTAGAGAAAGATGCAGTACACTTAAAATGCATCTCCAGTTGCCTACCTTGAAGTACCTCTGATAAGTTATAACGGAAGTCCTTTGCTTTGGCTGCATGCATGCAAAAACATGAAGATTATTATTTATCATTAAAGGTACACATATTACCTAGCAACATAGTACTGTAAGTTAATGAAATCATATTTTTGCTTATGCCAAGCTAAAATTCGTTTAATTTACTCATCTGTTTGGAGACACTTTCCTTAAGGTAGTAAGGGAGACAAACATCAGTGAGTGACAGATCATACGTAAACAGACTGTGTTATTCTTTGTTCTCCTCTCCCCTAAGAAAGATGGCAACAATCTATGATGGCACAGGAGGGCTAGCGAAAGGGGGTGGGTCTTCAACACAACATTAACACGTGTGTACTTTTCTTACCGACCGGTCTTTAATAATCCTTAAGTGGATTATTAAAGAGGGAAGCCATAGTTCATAACGGCCAAAAGTGAAACCAAATGATCATCATCGATGGCTACTAGATAAACAGAGTGTGGTATATCCGTATGTTGGAGTGTTACTCTGAACCTTACACATATAATGATGCTAAGCATAGCAGGCAACTCAAAAGGCCACACGCATGTCTATGCTATGCTCAGAACCCCCAAAATCATCCCAGAAAGTCAAAATGTTGAGGGAGGAGTGAATGTCTGGGGAAGAATGGGTAATAGACACGTTCTAAAATTGAATGATGATGATGATCATGCAAAATGATGAATATATTAAAAACCAATGAATTGTAGATTTTCCGGTGTTTACAATATTTAACTTATTTCTCTCCATTTTTAAAACAGATGAAAATGAAAAGTGGTCAATATAAAACAAATCATTTTTTAAAACTTCAGTGTGGCTGGAGAGATGGCTAGGTGTCTAAAAGTGCTTTCTGCTCTTCCAGAAAACCCAAGTTCAGTTCCAAGCATCCTTATCAGGTGGTTCATGAACACCTGTAACTCCAACTCCAAGGGATCCATTGCCCTATTCTACCTCTGTGGGTACCCACACATGGCAGACACCCACATAGAAACCTAAATAAAAATTTTAAAACTTTAGTGATTATGTGAAGAGAAAGGAAAAAAGGAGAAGAAAGTTAGACACTATTAGAAATACCCCCAGGAACTTCCTATAAGAACATGGAGACACTACACCTGCACACACGGTCAGCAGCACAGTGGCCTTAGCACTCACATATCTGTGTGCACACACACTCCTGTCTCAACAGCCATGGCAGGTGCTCCTTGTGAACCCTCGCTAAAAGAAGGTTTTATCAAGTCAGCCACTGCAGCTCCCTTCCATAACCCTAGCACTGGGAGCCATGGCAGAAGGACCACTGTAGGGTCCAGCCTGGGCTACAGACTGAGGTCTCAAGTCTAAGCCCACTAAAGGAAGCAGTTCATGATCTAAAATTTTCAAAACTCATAACAAAATTGAATAGAAAATAGAAAGTACAGAAAATAGCGAAAATGAATTTAACAAAATTTGTTTAGATGGAAGCTTCCATATACCACAATAAATAGAGAGCCTGCAAAAAAACTTTCAAAATCAAGGCCACTACTCCCAGGCAGCCCTAGTAATGCACCCTTTTCTTTCACTTTATCAAGAATCAATGGAAAGCTACAGTCAGTAATAATACCAGAGAGGTATTACCAAGCTGTGGAGATTACCACAGACTATCACTTTCCCTTTTACTAATTCACTAGAGAGATTATACCCTAACTCTTACCTAGAACTTCCTCATAATCCACAAGGTCAAACCACACGACGGCCACAGACGTCCAGACACCCAGCAATGCAATGACCATGAACCATGTGAAGAAGGAGCCTCCAGAAATTCCTCCTCTCCGCCCATTCCTGTGTCCTCCATGCTTTGCTTCTGTTTGGAGAAAGAAAAATGCAAAGTGTCACCACAGAAGAAGATGCCACTGGACTGAATGCCACCTTTCCCACGCATTTCTTTTGACAGTGATTTGACTAAAGATCACTTTAGAAACAGGTTTTTCTTAAATTCTCAAAGTGCATTACACAAAATAATCACTTTGAACACAAAGAAGTTTCTAATTAAACTCAATTACCATATTTAAATAATCTTAATTCTGAGCAGAAATAAACCCCTGGTGGGCTATTTTTTTTTTTTAAAATATGATGACAGAGTGCTGTGGGATGGTCTGTATGTCAAGTGTGTTGCTGATTGGTCAATAAATAAATCACTGATTGGCCAGTGGCCAGGCAGGAAGTATAGGCGGGACAAGGAGGAGAATAAAGCTGGGAAGTGGAAGGCTGAGTCAGAGAGACACTGCCAGCCACCACCAGGACAAGCAGCATGTGAAGATGCCGGTAAGCCACGAGCCATGTGGCAAGGTATAGATTAATGGAAATGGATTAATTTAAGCTATAAGAACAGTTAGCAAGAAGCCTGCCACAGCCATACAGTTTGTAACCAATATAAGTCTCTGTGTTTACTTGGTCGGGTCTGAGCTGCTGTGGGACTGGTGGGTGACAGAGATTTGTCCTGACTGTGGGCCAGGCAGGAAAACTCTAGCTACAGCAGAGCACATACATTCCTTCCAAGCCCTTCGTAAAAACCATCTTCATAAGAACACTCTTGTGTCCACATGGCCACATGTGCCCTGCCTCCTGTGCTAAGTAGCAGACACAGTACGTCATAAACACGACTAAGACGCCATGTTCTTTCTTGCCTTCCCATATCAAGGAAAAGGCTGGCCCTGGTTTGGTATTTGTCACAGTTACCTTGCGTTGTCTGAACCTTTAACGTTCCAACTAGTCAAAGCTATTATTTTCTCATTATGACACAATAACCCAAGTCTTTAGCAAGTGTCACGGACACTGGAGCAGACATTCTGTTTTGCCTTCCACTTCTGTGGCTTTCTTTACTGCATGGCCCCCTAATCCCTTTAGTTATGCTGATCTTCATGGTGCCCCGACTCTGCCAGCTCCTTCACTGGATGCTGCCTTTTCCTGGTGCTGGTAGGTGGCTATTTTTTTTATGGACCAATGTCTCTTGCCAACCCACAGCAGCACACTCTCAAAAACCCAGCCAACAGCCTGTGAAGCCCAGTGCATGTCAACTTACTTAATGAACTCAGAGATGTAGATGGATCTTATTTCATAGCCTATTTACATAGAATATCACCCTAAACCATGTTAACTGCCACAGAAGAAAGTAAATTCCTCTAAAATCATTCAGTATTGAGCGAAGGTGAGTGAGGGGAGGAGGCACAGAAACATAAATCACAGACAGAAGATGAAATGGAGCACAACTCCACCCCCTCCTCAGGAGGTCCAGCAGGGCGCGGGGAGGCAGGAAACAGGCCCTCATGCAGGAAACGGCTCTGTAAACTGCTGCTCACCAGTGCCATTCATCATGCACTTCTGTGCTTTGTGTGCCTCATACCCTCCTAGAAATAATCTTCTGATGGTCCAAACAAACACAATTCACAAGAGTCAACACTGTTTAAAAAGTTACTGTCACGTGCACATTTCTCTTAAAAAAGAGTGCTATATTCCACAAGTATAAGTAAATATCCCCAAATGCCATGTACTACACTTTTATAAACATGAAGACATTTTTCCCTAACATATATGGGAAAAAAATCTTTCTTACTTTTCTATAATATGCAAATAAATACATACTGGAGAGACAGCTCAGTGTTTAGGAATATATATTGTTCTTGTATTCAGTACCCAGCACCCATATCAGTGGCTTACAACTGTCTGTAACTCCAGTGCCCGAGGAATCCAATGTCACTGGCCTCTACGTGAATCTGAACTGATGTGGCTATACCCATAATTAAAAAACCAAAGTAAACCTTATTAAAAAGTGAAATACATCTCCAACTTAAAATGAAAGATAAAACTACAGTAAACTGGGTTCTTGTCGTATCTGCTCTTGGATGGTGCCACAGATACCATCTTTCCATTGTTCCTCGTTAACTAAAATAGCAAATTGTTAAAAATACTTTATCCCTTACAATGTCAAACAGTGTGTTACTCTGGCATCTTAACCTTATTACTATTAATACTTGTTAGTTCCATAAATGATAAAAGCATCGAGTCATAGGAGACCCTGCTGGCACTTCACAGCCTTTCCTTTGAGCATGCTCATGAAGGACACTGCGCAGGAGCTAAGGACCCAGCCCCTCCCTCTCTGGAGCACACCACTCGTGCTTGGCCTGTCCCCTTGTAAATGTGCTGTGCCCGGTCCCCAGGGGCAGATCGGTTTTCCTGACTCAAGTGAAGGAAGTGTGGTAAAGCAAACCCTTCCCAAGGGTTTCAGACTCCACAAACAAATTCAAAACCAGAACGTTATCACAAAAATATTCTGGAAGAATTTGCTGCGGTCTTTTTAGATCAAAAAAAAAATCTAAGTCAACCTTCATCTGGTTTTCTGGCCCCATATCCAAAAATGCAGTCACCAAGGGGGTTTCCTAGAGTTAAGAATATGGCAACTCATTTTCCGAAATGAAAATTAAATGGGGTTCGCTCTCTTCCATGCTGCCTCATCAAAATGATGTCCACATAAGAAAATGTTCTCACACCGTCCTGAACAGAACATTACCATTCGGGCCTCGGTCCCAGCAGTCAGAAGAAAAGACTCTCCAAAGTGGGCTAGGGACAAAAGGCCACTCACTGCATGCTGGGGACTCCCTTGCCAGTAAGTCAACTACAAACCAGTCTCATCCGTAACTGTTAGGAGGAATTGTGCTGGGCATTCACACTGATACTAAACAAAGCATTTGAAGTTTTCAAACAACAGTTCTTTATACAGAGTTGCAACATACCTAGTGGATACATATGTTTTAAACTAATAAAAAGACAATCTTTGCTTATAAAGAAATAAAGATACATATAAAAAAGTAAATTCAACACATTAAGGATATGAAAGCATCAATTTAAGAAAAAAAATTCTAGTGTCTTCTATTTTGTTTTTCATTTACCCTCTGCTTCACATGAAGTAGGTCAATTTCCATATAAGGTAAACCTGCTCGAACCAAGCATGCTCACTAATTAAAGACTAGATTGCATACCCCTTAAGTTTCCTACATTTTTATAAGGAATCTGAACACACAATTCCTTAGGTTCATTGTAACAGACACATCAGACTATAGTTTATAAAATGTGATTTGTGGCAGCAGAATATATTGAGGCAGACTCAGGACAGCAAATCTATTCTTATTAGAGAAGGACTATTCCATGAAAAGCAGCCACTGTGAAAAGTCGACCTCTCCAGAAATTCAGGCAAGAAAATGTAAAGCACTTCGCCAACAACATCTGAACAGAGCAGAGCTGAAAATAAGGCAAGAAAGTCGTCAGCTGGGTCTAAGACCCTGTTAATCCAAACAACAGACATATATATATATATACCTTTGTCCTCAGCCATTCTGATTTCTTCAATCCATGCATACAATACACTGACGGGAAAGACCTAAGGTGCTCCCAGGATGTATAGGGCACCCAGCATGCCCTTTCCTGCTAGAACCGTGACTACTAGTCCTGCCTGGCCAAGGGCTCCAGAGTTAAAACTGGACCTGACTGTGGACTGCTCACCAGCTATTTTTAGAGGCCGCTTCCTTGCGGCCACATGCTGCTAATCACTCAGGCAGACTGCACTCCTGACAAGCCTGCAGCCCTTCCCACTGGGGATGGATCCCCTGCTGGGGTGGTTCCTATCACCTGTACCTCCAAGCTCTGAAGGATGAAGCAGCTGGAAGAGCAAGGAAACAAACTGTACCACCAGTGTGGTTTTCTTCGGAACAGGCTGCAAGGGCCTCAGCTTTAACACCAAATCAGTCAGTAATTAAAGGAGCCCACGCGTGGCCCCAAGCCCAGAGCCAGCATCATCAGGCCCTTCAGAATTTTAATCATCTTTGTGGATTCCTGGGAACTTCCCTAGCACCAGGTTTCTCCCTATCCCCATGATGTCTCCCTCTATCAAGATGTCTCTTTCCCTGCTCTCCCACTCTGTCCCTGTTCCAGCTCGACCATCACATTCCCTTATGTTCTCATCCCCATCCCCTACCCTCTATTGCCCCCCCTCGCCCCCAGTTTACTCAGGAGATCTCATCTATTTCCCCTTCCCAGGGCAATCCATGCATCCCTCTTAGGGTCCTCCTTGTTAGCTAGCTTCTCTGCTTTACATCTAGTATTCACTTATGAGTGAGTACAAACCATGTTTGTCTTTCTGAGTCTGGGTTACCTCACTCAGGATGATATTTTGCAGTTCCATCCATTCGCCTGCAAATTTCACAATGTCATTGTCTGGCCTACTCCCATAATCAGATTGGTGAATACCCTAACTGTCATCATAGAGCCTACATCCAGTAACTGATGGAAGCAGATGCAGAGACCCACAGCCAAGCACCAGGCTGAGCTCCAGGAGTCCAATTGAAGAGATGGAAGAGGGATTAAATGAGCAAGGGGCATCAAGAGCAGGATGCGGAAATCTACTGAGACAACCGAACCAAGCTAGTTCCCACTCATGAACTTTAGACCAACAGCTGCGGAGCCTGCATGAGACTGGACTAGGCCCTCTGCCTAAGTGAAACAGTTGTATAGCTTGGTCTTTTTAAGGGGCCCCTGGCAGTGGAATCAGGATTTATCCCTGGTGCATGAGCTGGCCTTTTGGAGCCCACTACCTATTGTGAGACATCTTGCTAAGCCTTGATGCAGGGGGAGGGGCTTGGACCTGCCTCAACTGAATGTATCAGGCTTTGCTGACTCCCCATGGGAGGCCTTACCTTTTTGGAGGAGGGGAGGAGAAGTGGGTTGGGAGGGAAGGCTGGAGGGGAGCAGGAGGAGGGATGAGAGGGGGATCTGTGGTTCTTATTTCTTAATAAAGGAAAAAAAGAAAAGAAATTACATCTTTTAAAAAAAAATTTTAATCAGAAGGCTGTGAGACTATTTAACCAGACTGCTTGAAGAAAGACTAATGTTAAATAACAAGAAATTAATGAACTCTAGAATCCTGAGTCACAACACTATCATCCCAGGAATAGTCCTTCCAACAGCAAAAATAAAGCCAAGTACAAAACCATTTCACAGGAAGACAAGAGAGGGCTAAGGGACGCTGAAGGAAAGAAACTGAGAAAAGGATGGAAGGGTGGAGGAGGGGAGGCAGCGCCTCAGAGAGGGAGACAGACCACGAATCCCACACCCAGTGCTCCCTTCTGGGAAATGAAGACGGCTCCAATTTTAATGCCTTTTTTTTTTTTTTTTTTTTACTGTTCTAAGATTAGCAGTTTATAGGCATCATTGGAGCTAATTAACAAATGAAATTAATTTAGAGCAAGTAGAATCTAGAGCAAGCAGCAACCTTTCAAAGTGGCTTCTCCATCTTTAATTTTTTTTGCTCCATCTTAAGTCTTCATAAGAAAATAAAACATTTAAACCATTCTGAAGAGGGGTCAGTGGCTCAAAGTCTGACGGTCTAGATACGAGACAACGTGAAGAAGGCACCAGGTCAGCTTGTGTCCTGGTTTCCTAGGATGGAGTTAAAAAGGACCTTCAGGTAATTGTTAAAATACTATCAGTATAATACTACATTATCATACAATATTATATAATATTATAGGTAACTGTTCTGGAAGCTTCTTTGCTTGGCAGGTATGAGAAGGATAAGGAACACTCCTTGGGACCACAAGACCATGCCACAACTGACGCACAGGGCCACACTTATGGGACCCTGGCCTGGTATAGTTTTGAGATGGGGATGTGCTTCCCAATTTCTGTCATCCTGGAGAGTCAGCACATCTCTGGATATCAGTTTCCTGCTTATGAAATATGTCTTGACATACACGAGGCACACACGTTTGCTATAACATCCATGCCACACATTTTCTGGAATCAGAATCCGTGAAGAAATCTTCTCATTCACTCCCAGCTATCTCCAAGACACCCAGTGCTGAGGTGCTCCTGAGCAGGCTGTGCAAGGCCAGCCACATTAAAAATTACTAGACAGTAGCCAATTAATTGATGTAAGAATCACAGCCATTAAATCGGGACCAGCCTAAACAATATAGGTCTGGTTATTCCTTGCAGACTCATCTTAACCATGACCATATGCCCTACGGTTAATGTGCTGGATAGTTTTATGTCAACTCAACACAAACTAGAGGCATCTGAGAGAAGGGAACCTCAATTAAAAAAATGCCTCCGCAGGCCCTACACCTCTCCTGGGCAGCAAAATAGAGCTAACCCCATTGGTGGAAGTGTGGGTGAGCTAGCCCCAAAGCTGTAAGCAGGGGAGAGCTGTCCCCATTACTCATCTGTATTTGGCAGCTCGAACAGGGAAGAGGTGGCCCTGAGGTCATAATGGCAGGAGAGCTGCCCCTGTCCCCTACCTGCTGAAAGACCTCAACTGGGTAGCACAATAGAGCCAATTCTGTTGGTGGAGGTGTGGGTGAGCCAGACCCATAATTGTGAGCATGGGAGAGCTGTTCCCATTTATGTGGCACCATGGGCAGGGGAGACATGCTCTCTCCACCCCATCCCCCAATCAATGCCTGAGGCAGGTGGGAGAGCTGACCCTGAGGTCTTTAGAGTGGGAGAGCTGTCCCTGCCCCTCATCAGCTGCAGCACTCAGGAGAGTGGCCCCTATGCCATGGCTGGGCAACACAGTAGAGCTGGCCTTGAAGGTGTAGGTGTGGGGAATCCGACCCTGAGGACATGAAAGCAGGACAACGGGACCTGCCTCTTGCTCACTGCTGCAGGGTGTGAACTAGCCAGGGCAATGCAGGAGAGCTCACCCTGGTGGTGAGGACAAGAGAGAGCTGGAGGGCTGACCAACCCAGGCCCAGAACCAGGGTTATGAGTTGACCCACCCCAACATCCACCCCATCTATGATCTGCTGGAGCACATTGAAGGGACCAGTCCTGCAGACCCAAAGCTGCAGGATTTCCACAACACAGGGCAACAGCAGGATAACCAAGAGGAGTTCTAGTGAGGCTCAGCATCGATAGTGCAGCAGAGACCAGAGGCCTCGAACCAGACCAATGACTCTGCAATGAACAGTTGTAAGAAAGATATATGGACAAAAGGGTTTACTGTATGACTCACTGTGCCACACTATAGCTTCCATGATGAGATTGATTTTGTCCTTCTCTTTTTTTTTCTTTTCTTTAATTTTATTTTATTTTGAGGGGTAAAGAGTGAATACAAAGGGAAGGGGAAATGACTGAGATGGAGATGCATGATGTGAAAGACACAGAGAGTAAGAAGGAGGAAGGGGGAAAAAAAAACAAATACCTCCATAAGACCAAGCTGTAGGCAAGCCTGTAGGGCATTCTCCTAAATTGAGATTGATGGGGGAGGGCCCAGCCCACTGTGGGTGGTGTCATGCATGGGCTGGTGTCCAGTGTTCTATAAAAAAGCAGGCTGAGCAAGCCAGGGGAAGCAAGCCAGTAAGCAGCACCCCTCCATGGCCTCTGCATCAGCTCCTGCCTTCATGATCCAGCCCTGTTTGAGTTCCTGTCCTGACTTCCTTCAGTGATGGACTACAGAGTGAAAGCCAAGTAAACCCTTTCCTCTCCAACTTACTTTTGAATGGTGGTGTTTCATCACAGCAACAGGAACCCTAACTAAGACAGTTAACCTCCTCCTCCTCCTCCTCCTCCTTCTATATTCTTCAACAGTTAAATAAGCATTGTTAAAAATGTCTTTCTTCCCTAGTTTCACAAAGGTAACAGAACATCTGTGCAGTGAGGTAAGTGAAGAAAACTGCTGAGTTATCACTTTAAATCATTTACAAATTTACTGCAGGGAAAGAAAACTCTGAATTGCAAGAAAATGCCTGTAATGATAATAACATTTTTGGTGAAGGAGAATACTTCTAAAAGTTATTAAAAATAAACTGGACTTGTCCACGGCAAATTCACAGCACAGCAGACAAGTAAGATGCAGTCACTGTCAAAGGAGCAGCTGCCGGGACTGAGATCCACCCTAGACACAAGCAGCGGACAGACCTGTAATGGGAACTCAGAGACTATTAATATCAGGCTGAGTGACCTGAGACCACGAGAGCCACGCCCCATGTCCACGGAGCCACAGGCTGCACCTGTCACAAACACCTGCCAGGTGAAGTCCACGAGGCCTCTCAGCCAGTGCTGGCCTCGTCCTTGGCCCCCAGCCACTCCTTATCTGCAACTGCAGCCCTAACCTGTTAGATAACCAGGTGCTTCTTAATCTCTTACTCCCAAGCTTGAATTTCTGTAGGTCCCATGAGCATGCCTATGTCCCCAGTGACTGGAGCCACTGCAGAGAGCCTGAATATAGAGAATGATTAATCAGCAGTCAGGAAGGGGCGATTTGAAAGTTAGATTGAATCAGTGCACACTGTGTTCAAGTACTGAAATATCGCAGAGAAACCCATGACTACGCATGATGATGTATGTAGACGAACAAATAAGCAAAAAGAATGACATATAAGCCCTCATATTCTCAGTCTCAAAAAGGGGAAAGCAGCTCTGTTTTACCAACTGCAAGTTTATCAATTCCTTGCCCCATTAAAAAAAAAAAAAAAAAAAAGCCAAGCAACAACAATCCTGCTCCTCCAGAGCCCTCAGCATGCAACTGCACACCCCAGCTCCAGCTCCATCATTGGTGGCCTCCCCAGGACCTCAATCTTACCTGTAACCAAATGGCTCCAAAGCCCAGCCCTGGGTCTTCCCCTCTCACTCCCAGAAGCCTTGCTCCTGCATGCTGTATCCAACACCCCCTCTTACAATGTGTCTTGCTGTGACCGCAACCTAATTCACCTCCCTAGGCACATCTGCCTTCTTGCTGAAATACTTCTGCAGCCCTGCAGGCAGCCAGACAAGGAATCTAAAATCCTGTTGAACGTGTTCTGCTTGTTTAACTCCACTATGAGTGCCAGCAGTGTACCCCAAAATAAGTAAAGTGTGTTATTTTAACCAACACATCCCCCGAAAAAAGGAGCTAGCGTTACAGTGCCTCAACAAACATGAGCAAGGATTATCATTCTAAATCTAATATAAGTAGCCAAGATTACACCAAACTAAGGAAATGCTGCAGACCCCAAGTACAACGTAACCACGCTGACTCCTCCCCCAGAGAACCACGCTGACTCCTCCCCCAGAGAACCACGCTGACTCCTCCCCCCGCTGAGTCCTCCCCCAGCTTTGGAAGAGTCACCTCTGCGGCAGAGGAACGGATTGAGAGTGTAGGACCTATTCTAGCTTGTCTAGTCACTGGTCTCTTCTGTAACTCTCCTTCCTACTCCCCGACGTGCTGTTTTTAGCGTGGGGGATGGCTCCCAGCGGATCCATTCCTCCAGTGTAATTCCTTCCGGTGAGGCAGTAGTCTCACAGGCAGTCCTCAGTTACTGGGGTGTATTCTCGAAGGTGGGAACCCACCTGCTCTCTCAGTTTCCCTGACTCATAACGTAGGCCCGCTGCTTGCTCCACCATGTGCCTCCATGATTGGCTGCTCTTCCTAGGGGCTCGGAGTGACGGAAACACCCATCCTTGTGATGGACTTTTCTAGAACCATTAGAACAAATTTTACCTCTTCATATGGTGAATTAGCTAATGTTTCATTACAGTCACATGGTCGAATAACACACTCACCACCTGCCTCCCCATCCCTCCAAACCCAGTTCCTCATTTAAGCCTCTCCTGGCCACATCTGCTACTCAGCCTTTTCACAGCCCTGGTCCAGCATGATGGCCTCCTTGGCCGTCTGCCCTCCTTGACAGCAAGAGCAGCCACAGCGGTGCTACGGTTGGTTCATTACAGCTTCCCCGTGTCCACACAAACTGCCTCAGACTTCTCTGCCCTTAAATCCATCCTACCAGATTCAAGGTCCTCTTAGCCTTACTACACTCGGAACCTAAAACCAACAACAGGACCTGTCCTGAGAACCCATCACAGAACAGCAGGACCTGTCCTGAGAACCCATCACAGGACAGCGGGACCTGTCCTGAGAACCCACCACAGAACAGCAGGGAACAGTCCTGAGAACCCACCACAGCACAGCAGGAACTGTCCTGAGAGCCCACCACAGAACAGCAAGACCTGTCCTGAGAACCCATCACAGCACAGCAGGACCTGTCCTGAGAACCCATCACAGAACAGCGGGACCTGTCCTGAGAACCGATCACAGCACAGCAGGACCTGTCCTGAGAACCCACCACAGCACAGCAGGACCTGTCCTGAGAACCCATCACAGCACAGCAGGACCTGTCCTGAGAACCCATCACAGCACAGCAGGACCTGTCCTGAGAACCCATCACAGCACAGCAGGACCTGTCCTGAGAACCCATCACAGCACAGCAGGACCTGTCCTGAGAACCCACCACAGCACAGCAGGACCTGTCCTGAGAACCCACCACAGGACGGCGGGACCTGTCCTGAGAACCTGCCCCTGTCACACTGCCTTCACTTCTGTGTGTGTGTGTGTGTGTGTGTGTGTGTGTGTATAAATATATACATATTAGTGTTTAGCCTTCATGCATGTCTATGCACCACGTATGTGCCTACTGCCTGAAGAGACCAGGAGGGCATTGGATCATCTGGGACTAGGGTTACAGACAGTTCTGAGCTGCCTTGTGGGTGGTAGGAATTGAACCTGGGTCCTCTGGAAGAGCAGTGAGTGCTCTTACTTGCTGACCCGCACCTCCCCAGCCCCCTACCCGCCCTCCCCCCCCCCCCCCACACACAGGTACAATTCTTAGCAGAATTCTTCACTTCACTTTCCACTCACAGCTTACAAACTATACATGCCCTATGGCTTCGGCACACCTCAGCAGAGATTCTCCAATGTCTCACTAGCGATGCCCATGTCATTAAATCAGATGGAAAGTGTTCTGGCTCCATCTTACTGACCTCTTAGCAGAATTCTCTCCCTTTTCACAATTTCTTCCCTCCCTGCCTTCGGACTCTCCTGGCATTCCCATCACCTCCCTGGACTTTCTCACTTCCACTCTCCCCTGTTGGCTCATTCTCCTCCACGTGACTTCAAAGTGTGAAAAATTCCTAAGCGTAGTCCTCTGCTCCTGAGCTTGGTCCTCTGCCCGCTCCAGCTCACTCCAGCTACTATGTGAAGGACTGACCTATTTCTCTCCTTTGGCCCCAAATCCAGGTGACTACCCCTGAATGTCCTAAGTGGATGACTAAGGGGCAATTCAGCATGTCTCCGGCATCCCTCCCTTTCCTCTCCAAGGTCAGAGTCACAAATCACTTGCAGTAAGCCAGCTGCTTAGCATCCACCCTTTACCTGAAGGGTCGGTCACCTCAGGCTGTTTTCCCACCCGGCTACAGTTGTACAAGCACGTGGACTCCCTCAGCACCTGGGCATCCTCATCAGTTTTTAAAACTGTAGTGCCCCAGTGTGCCTGTGAAGACCTAAGCTTAGAGAAGCCGGCTTCCTTCTACCTCTGTATGGTTTCTGCTCGTCTGCAACCACTTCAGCCACTGAGCTTTTCTTAAGCTTTGTGTATGCTCTGGCAGGAGAGGGTGAGAAAATGTTTCCACCCTTTCTGCCTTTTGAGCACAACATATCATCCAAACCCAAATTCTCCCTCACTGGTCTGTCCACCTTATTGTGACTTCACTGCTTTGCACAGCCACAGAAGTGTTTTCATCTGATTACACAATGAGTGAGTTTTTAAAAAATAATCATGTTCCCCCTACTCTCAAGATAAAATAGAAGACCTTCAAGCTGGCCTGGGACATCAGTTGCGCTGACTCCAGACGGCGGCTCTAACTTCAGCTTTGTTTCGTTTCCTCTGAGCTGCTTAGAGTCTAGCCACAAACCAACCAAAACCAGCCAGCTTTCTACTCTGTATTCAGCCTCACGCTCTCGGCGCAGCCTGTTCCTGGAATGTCCCAATGGGGCCACCACACATCAGTCACTGCTCAGTCCCCTGCCTCACTATGTCCTGTTCACTCTACCAACACACCTCCTCCTCAAGGAAGCCTTCCCATCTTTCATGAAATGTTCTGACAGAAGTCAGCATGTCACTGGGAATTAAGAAAGACAGCTTGAGACAATGTCTCCTGAAGTTTCGTGAAGCCAGGTACGGAAGAATAGATCTCATTCATTACCGAACACTTCCTTTGAACTCCTTTGCATGTAAAAGGAAATCAACACTTTGGAAAATACTGAATGACTTCCTTCTCACATGCTGGATAGTACAGGGTTAATCAGACCCTTCTCTGGTCAAACTTAAAAGAAGGAACAGCCATGTCCTTGAAGACTTCTTGAACTTAATTCATTCAGAAGGCAAAAGACACATAGCCTACCTCCTTACCAATGCCCACTTTCCAGTACCAAAAAGTTTAAAAATTTAATACAACCCTCAAGTGTTTCACGTATCTAAACTGGGAGGGAAGTATATTTGAACAACTGCATAGTTGAAATTCCCTCCTCACAGGAGAAAAGGTTCTGCAAACCATTAAGACAGAAGATTGAAGTCCAGTGACTGCTTAGCACACGTTAGGGACTCCATCCATCCACTCCCAAGTTTCCAAAGCTCCAGCTCAGATAAACTGGGAGTTGCTGCCCAGGCTGGACAGGAAGGAGTTGTGAAGCCCCCTCCATGGATTACAGCAGCCAGAACCAAACTGTGCTCTCCTGACTAAGGCTGTGTAGAAAGGTACAATGGTTGGGAGGGTGACAAAGGACTGCCCTGTGTTACAATTCCAGAAAAAAAAAAACAAGTAAACAGTTTGCACTTCCATCAGCCTAAGTTAAAATGAAGTATCAGCAATGCCCAGGCTGCCTCCTTCCGCCCTCACTCCCTTCCATCTCCATCCATCCTTCCATTCTGAAAACTAATTATCCTTTGTAATCCTCAGGTAAAAACTTATACCCTAGCATTTATCTGTGTTTGTAGCAATGCTGATTCACCACGGAGTCAACTAAAGGGATCAGAGCACAGACACACACGCACACGTGCACACGTGCACACACACACACACACACCCGCACGCACACGCGCGCACACACACACACACACCCCACACACACCACCACCACCAGCACCACCACACCACACATCCTTTAGGAATCTTTTATTCCCAAAACTACACTGGGAAACTTGGTTAATTCTTCAAGCCATGCTTAATGGATCAGTTTTTAAAAGTTAATTAGTTCTCCCCAGCGAGGGTTCAACAGGGAAGAGCACATCTCTGAGGAATAACTGCTCCCCAGGCCAGTCACTCACGGAACAGGTATTGGTAGGACATCTTAAAGGAGGCAAGTTTCTTGCTGGCCCAGGACAGGAAAAGTTTTGAGGAATGAGAGATGAACAGATGGAAGAAGGAAGGAAGGAAGGAAGGAAGGAAGGAAGGAAGGAAGGAAGGAAGGAAGGAAGGAAGGAAGGAAGGAGAATGAAAGCATGGCTACTCACTGAATTTTTAATCCAGAGGTCATGAAGCCGATACAGATGGACACCACTGATCTTCAGTTGTATCCTTGAAGGTTTCTTGACTTTAATTCATTCAGAAGACAAAAAGCAATCCACAAAGCCCTCCTCCCTTACCATTTTCCAGGGAAATAAATAAATAAATAAATGGGCAACACTTACGTTTTACATGAATGGAAAAAAAGGAGTATATAAAAGCATAAAAACCGTGTGAAGTTACAAAGCATATCATGTCTTAGAGTCAAAATACTATAAAATGAAAGGTTAAAAAGACCCACTAGATGCAATTATGATCAAGACACTTTGACAGACACAGCCAACAACACTTTACCATCTAAATTAGTAAGAATGGAGGTAACAGTGAAACGTAGGCAAGGATGGCTGGAACCCAAACTTATCCAGCACGGCCAGGGAGACAGTTCTGTCAGTGAAGTCACAGCCTTGCCATGCCAGCATGAGGACCGGAGTTAACCCTGGCATCCATGTAAAAGGCTGAGCCTGGTTATAATCTCAGTGATGAGGCAGAGACAAGATCGAGGGCTCACTGGCCAACTCCAGGCCAATCTAAAACACAAGGCAGATGTCCCCTGAGACGTTACACCCAAGACTGACTTCTGGCCTCCATGGGCACAGGGACCGACACAGACTGCAGCCACATGAAAACACGCCCAAAACAAACATAAAAATTATACAGTGAGAACTGCCTCTATGTGGGGATGCCCTGCTTGATAGAAATGCTATCTTTGTCTAAGGCAATGGTTCTCAACCTGTGGGTTGCAGGCCGTTTGTGAGTCACATATCAGATATTTTCATTACAAATCATAACAGAAGCAAAATTACAGTTATGAAGTAGCAACGAAATAATATTATGGTTGGGGGTCACCACACCATGAGGAATTTATTAAAGGGTCACGGCATTAGGAAGGTTGAGAACCACTGGTCTGAGGGCTCTGGGCATTGGGCAGCCCCTACTCTAAGTTATGAGGGGAGCTATGGGCCACACAGTATCAGTTCTGATCTCTGGAGGAACAAAACTAGATGCAGCATGTGAGTGACAAACCCTGGATGCCAAAGGCTGGATGAGATCCCACAGCTGGCACACGATACGAACTCCAAAAGAGTGATGCAGAAGGGCTCCATATTCTGGAGGGTAATGTGCCCCACATTTGGGAACCCCCACACTGCTTCATGTGTGCCCGCTATTCACCGTTAAAAACAGTACTGGTAAGTAGAGCACTTTCCTGAGTTCTGTCATTCATTCTAGTGAATTATTGGACCCAAGAGTGGCCGCAGGGGCTGAGAAACTTGAGGTCAGCTAGTCTGCACTCACAGTGCCCTCAGGAGGCCCCAAGCCATGGCTAGTGTCTGAAGTGAGTCTTACAGAGATGTCCTCTCATGCCCCACAGTTGGCCACACTCTCACAGCCCTTCTCTCAAACTCCATGAGGTGCAAGCTTTCTTACAGACCTATCTTTGAGAGAAATTTAACAGCTGCGCCAAAGGAAAGCACACTTCTATAGAACAGAAAATTGGGTTTTCAAAACCTCCTACCACATTACAATAAATATGGCAAAGAACTTAACAACATATATGAACTCCCCAAATCCCCCACTGAATGCCAAATGAGAGCAAGGGCCCGGGAGAATTCCAGGCCCAGGATGAAGGTGCCTGAAGAGATTATCGGTCACCAAGGGGACACACTCAAGCAACAGCCCACTCTGCCCCTGAACAGCAGAGCAGGGAGAAATGGGAAGCAAAGGCTGCCGGGAAGGGGCCACACACACCACGCAGCCTGAGGTCCTGGAAAGATCCAGCTTCCCATGGATGAATGTGGGCAACAAGGAAGCAGCAAGTATGGACCACCTTGCAGTTCTACCCAGAAGGGCTGACTGCCTACACAAGTGGCTCCAGGTCATCCTGGGGAGAGCAGGTCTGAGGCAGCGGGAAGAAACTATGTGTCACGGTAGAGGTCCTCCCTGGCCTTCCAAAGAACTGAGGCAGCACTTGGCACACGTCTCTTGTGTACACCCTGCCAGCCAATCTTACCAACTGGCAGAGGAGACATGGCCAGGAGCCTGTGAGGACAGGGGCCTTGCAGTCTCCTCCCTGCCTGGGAACTCCTGAGAAGCAGAAGCCTTGAAGAGGCCATGAGGAGAGTGCCAGTGAGGGGAGGTGCATGGTGGTCCTTGCACACTCAGGTCCTTCTGCCTGCCTACAGCAGACGCACTTGCCACTGCAAATGAGACCAGGGCTAAACCAGCCAGCCTCAAACACAGAAGGTGACTGGGAAGCTGAGAAACATGTCCCAGGTGGGAAAGAGCCTGTGCTCCCCAGGAAAAATGAGGGATCAATCCTGCCCAACCACGATGACTAGAGGAAGAGCAAGGACTTTCCAGTAGTACCCTGGCAGACAGAGACACATAAAATAAATATCGACACAACAAACTTTTAGGTATTTTAGGCTCGACATAAGAAATAGCCAGTAAAATGACTTGTACACAACTTAAATGTGAGTATGTCCCCAATGCTTTATTAAATTTCCAAATATTTAAATATTTGCAATATCCAAATATTGCAATTAAATCTGCAATCATTTTATAATAAATAACTGTACAATTATCACTTAGATTCTATTTGTAAAGAGGTTATTGCATGGCTTATGTTAGAACCACTCTTCATTCTCTGTTCACCTTTTACTCAGTAGTATTTGAATAGTTCAAGGTAAATTGTAAACACCAGTACACATCGACATACAACAGTTTGTATGTCATAGTTCAACATTTCTATATAGTTTTTAGTGTAAAAATCACATAAAATTAAGGGCATTGATCTTAAGTGACTATTACCTGAGTTTTAACAAATGGGTACGCTGGTGTGGCCAAATCCCTATGGAGACCTAGAACAAGGACCCCACTTAGGGTTCTTCCGTCATGATCATTCTTCCCATTCTGCTTTCACCCTACCCTGCCCTCAGAGATGACTCCACTGCTCTGTTGTAGGCGTTTCTGCTTTTATTTTCTTACTCTAGAATAGTTTTGCCTATTCTTAGAGTCTTATAAAAGTAGCACCACATAATGCATCTTTCACGTGTTTGCCCATGTTCCCATCATCCTAGTTAACTAAGGGGTAGAGTTTCACTATCTGCATACAAGAGTATATATGAGTGACAAGTAGAGTATATCCATTCTGTTACTAGCAGAAAACGAGGAATTTCCCACAGTGCATTACTACGAGCACGACCCCTGGAAAAACTCTTACACAAGATTACTGCAAATACAGCCAGGTCTCCATATTCACGGGTTCTATCTACATCAACGGATTCAACCAACAGCAAATGGAAAATGGATTTAAGCCTATGATGCTTACATTTGTACTTAACGTAGACAAACATTTTTCCTTTGTCATTATCCCCCTGAACAATGCTGTAACATTTTTCCTTTGTCATTATCCCCCTGAACAATGCTGTATAACTACTTGGATAGCACTTACACTGAATTAGATACTTGTGCTGGATAGTTTCATGTCAATCTGACACAAGCTAAAGTCATCTGAGAGTCTGAGAGTCGGGAACCTCAATTGAGAAAATGCCTCCATAAGATGGAGCTGGAGGCAAGCCTATAAGGCATTTTCTTATTGTAGATCAGTGGGAGAAGGCCTAGCCTATGGTGGATGGAGCCACCCCTGGGCTGGTGGTCCCAGTTTCTATGAGAAAGCAAGCTGAGCAAGCCATGAGGAGCAAGCCAGTAAGCAGCACCCCTCCATGGCCTCTGCATCAGCTCCTGCCTCCAGCTTCCTATCCTGTTTGAGTTCCTGTCCTGACTTCCCTCAGTGAAGAACAGTGATGTGGAAGTGTAAGCCGAATCAACCCTTTCCTCTCCACATTGCTTTGGCCATAGTATTTCATCACAGCCATCCTAACCCTAACTAGGACAGTGTTAGAGGTAATCTAGAGATGATCTGAAGCAAAGGGAGGATATGGATGGTTTACATGCAAATACAACACTGGTTTACACTCCGGCCTCGAGTTTCTGTGTGACAAGGAGGATCTTAGAACCAATCTTCTTCAGATAAGGGGGGGTAATTATATATGACCTCTTCATATTACTGCTTTAGGTAAATATGCAGAACTGTTGGGGCCCAAGTATTATAAAAAAAACATTCCCAAAGTAACTCCACCACTTAATGTACTCATTAAGAACCACTGACCACTCTGTCATGATTTTGTCTTTCTAGGTTTAGCCATTCTGGTGGGTATTATCACGGATCTCACAGTGTGTTTCACATATGCTGTTCTGAGAATTAATCATGCTGAGCACACTTTTCAAATCATGTCAACCATTTATTTCACTCAGTATGTGCATTATTTGCTCACGTCTTTTACACTTTTTTTTAAATGAATTGTAAGAGTTCTTTGCATTTCCCTGACACTTGTCCATTAACATTCACTACTTGTTAAAATTCTTTCTCCCCGGTCTCTACTCATCTTCTCAATGACGTCTTCTGGCCGGTAGTGTTAACTCTGATAATGCAGACCACATCAGTTTCAGGTATATTCTAGAGACATCACCAACACACCAGGAGTATAGCTTAGCAGGATTCCTTGCTTCACAGTGAGATGTGGCATCTATTCAGGACTTACCTTGCATCACTGGCCCTAAGAAACACAGACCCTAGCGGAATTTTGGCTGTGGGCCGAACTCTGCACCAGTGAAGAAGCTGGTCTCACAAGGGGTAGATGTTAACTAACATCTATTTGTGGCTCTTACCAAGAGTGAAAGCAAAGAACTAGTGATGATTTGGAGGGTTTTTCACTTTTGTTTTTGTTTTTTTACTAAGTTATAAAAACTTTGGTCACTATTCTACCAGATTCAACTACTGAAGTCTGATTTCCCCCTCCAGCAGCCAGGCAACACTCTGGTCCTCTGACTTCTTACAAGAACTGCCTTACCTGTGCTCTATGGGAAAAGGCTATTTTAATAATGAAAACACTTTTTAAAAAATCCACATAGAAGAGCTATCAAAACTTCAAGGGCAAGCAGGGCACGGTGGTGCACACACCCAGGATGATTTGGGAGAAAAAGACGGGCCTGTTGGAGGATATTATTAGGACAAAATGGGAAATGTTGAGTATTGCCTTTCCACGGTGGACAAGTGTTTGTGATAACCACTCTACAGTGGCACAAAAGTACACCCTTGGGCTGGAGAAATGGCTCAGAGGTTAAGAGCACCGGCTGCTCCTCCAGAGGTTTTGAGCTCAATTCCCAGCAACCACATGGTGGCTCACAACCATTCTATAATGAGATCTGGTGCCCTCTTCTGGCCTGCAGGGACACATGCAGGCAGAACACTGTATACATAATAAAACAATAAGAAGGAAGAAGAAGTAGTAGCAGCTGCAGCAGCAGCACACCCTTGTTTCTAAAGAAAGCATGCTGAAGAAATTAAGGGTGCAGTAATTTGAATTAACTTTCAGGAAAACTAAAGGAACCAGGAGAGGCAGAACGCACATATATCTCTGTGGTAATAACTGATAAACTTATGCAAGGGGGATAATCATTGCACTTAAAAGTATCTTGCAGCTTTGAAATTTTTAAATTAATATGACAGAAAATACATACATTTCCAGGCTAGAAGGGTCAATACACTCCAAAGAAAAAAAATGGGGAATTGAAAGGACATAAGCTTCCCAGGTTCATTCACAACTGGGTTCTGGACAAATAAAAAGAAAAAACAGTACAGTTTTTAGGATGCTTGTAGAGATAGCGAGGGGATTCTGAGCATGAAGCCATGAGGTGACACAGAGCTATTTGATGGCTTCCGAGTGCCACTGGGGCCACGCAGAAAGTTTTGAGTCTTAGAAAACACGTGACAAGAACTTACATGAGTTTATCTAATAGGATGACATGATGAATACAACTCACTGTCACAGAGAAGAAAGCCGAGATCCAGCAGTGGTGGGCAGCGGAAGTGGGGGAAGCAAGGTAGGAAAGTGCTGGGCTGGCAAACGCCAGGGAAGGGAGAATCTCTGCACCCCAGGGCACGATCGCTCTGTTGTTAGAGGGTTTACAGTTTTCAAAACCAAATGTGAAAAAAACATCTACAAAATAAACTGAACTTGGTTTTAAAAATAAAAAGATAAAAGAAGTTAAAGGTCAGCTTTTTAAGCTATCCCTGAAATGCTACCAATTCTGCCTATCTGCAAAGAGTAGAAACCAAAAGAACTGTCTCTACTCACCTGCCACCATGCTCCTGTGCTTGGTGCTCCCACATGCCTATGACACTCTCAACAGGGTACCCTGAATTGGGCCTCAAATTCAAACAGGGGAACAATTCTGAAGTCGTCTGTCATACACAGGGAAACCACATACCTAGAAGAGGTGATAACACAAGGAAGGGGAAGCCACAGGGTGAAGTTTTCACCCTGCCTCTCAGTAGGGCTGGCACACTTTTTCCAAGGTCCTCATAGTAATGAACGGTGTCCATCTGCCACCTCTGGGGCCATAACTAACACACAACTCCTGAACCCAAAACCCTAATTCCAGATGCAGCTTCACAATGTAGGGTGGGGTTTCCACTCTCTCCCCCTTCATTCTAGTGTCTAACACATTACTCCCTGCTAAGGGGGCTTTTTTAGTTAGCCATACCATCCCAGCCACTTCCTGAAACTAAAATTAATCAAAACTAAAACAAAACAAAAAAAGAGCAATCTACTTCAAATCCTTCTAGTTAATAGTTTATGCTTGACAATGATCTTGATTTGCAAACGGTCTTACACCTGTTCAAGCCCATATTCCACTCATAGCCCCGGCCATTGATTGCATACACTTCTGCTCCTGGAATCAGATCTAGCATACAGTGTTATGTCATAACCTGATTTTAATAAGCATTACCTGGATAGGCTTCTCTTGAAGTTCATGCCCAGGTCCACAATCACCTGCTTTTCACACTGCACATGTGATTGATGTGACCACCTTTGACCCCCGGGCATTCCCAAAATTCTGCTAACCTCAGCAAGGCTGGGAAATGTCAAGATTGAGTCCTGACCAATGTACAATGCATACCAAATACATAACAGAATTATTCTTCAGCAGCCTGCACTTCATAAACACACAGTGTCTCTAGATGTTTACAGATGCCTTTCTAGGCACTGTAGAATACTTTTTACTGACAGAAGTTACCTAGGATTATTTCTGGCATAAAGCTGTACATACAGATAGAGCACTCATATACACAAAAATAAATAAATCTTTAAAAAATGCACTGTAGAATACTTTTTACTGACAGAAGCTACCAAGGATTACTTCTGGCATAAAGCTGTACATGCAGATTGCACTCATACACACAAAATAAATAAATCTTTAAAAAATGAGTAATCTGTCCCTTTAGCTTCCTGCACCGTCTGACTTTGAGATTCTCAATGGTGAAATTACTCAGGAACTGCTGGCTGCAGTCACAGTTCTGAAACTTCAGAAAAGCCTTTGGTTCTCAACCTTCCTAATACTGTGACCCTTTAATATGGCTCCCAGTGTTGTGGTGACCCACAACCACCAAATTATTTCATTGCCACTTCATAACTTTAATTTTGCTACTGTTGTGAATCATAATGTAAATATCTGATGTGGAGGATATCTGATATTTGACCCCGAAGGGGTTGCAATCCACAGGTTGAGCCCCGCTAAGGTTTAGTCCATGTTGGTCTGGTCCCTTAAACCTCACTGCACAGTTCACACCTTATATAGAATACAAATTACTTTTGTCCCAATCCAATGACAAAGCAATGTAGAGTACCTGAAAAACAAAGCACAGTTTTGACTCTGTTTATCCCACATGAACATCTGTGTGTGCTCCCTTCCCAATGCACCCCAATCGCACACCAAAGTGATGACCCACATCACCACCATGTAAAGATGTCCTGCAATCCTGATCTCACTGACTTGTTTTGCTCTAACCCTCACTGTGGAGAGAGTAACCCCAAAAGATCTGACTAGCTGCAGAGTGCAATTCTTTAGGCTTTATACAAGACCCACACATGCGAATGCTCAGTCATAATCCTGGTGCTTAAATATCCATGACAACACTGGCTAAAAATAATGCTTTCCATGGAAAGTGTTGGGTCACCATCAAATTCAGATGGCAAAACAGATCAGTTCTGTAAGTTATCAAGGATTGTAGGATGTAAACCTAACTCTTTGGATGGCAACTTTTAAATGGTTTCCATAGATTTTTTTTTCCCACATTATCAATTCATTCATTTATTCAGCAAATACTCTAAATCTCTGTCCTGTGTAACTTAACTTATAACCCAAGGAAGAGGAACTAGAACTCACACTCCCCACATAAAAGGTGGACAAGATAACAGGGTGCAGTCATTTGGGGAAAATTATGCTGTTGAATTTCAAATGTACAGCGTTCTCGGATGCTGACTGCTGCAGACCGCTCTGTATAAATATTAAAAATGTCCGCTTCCCAACCTGGTATCGCTTAATGAAAATTGGCAAATCTTCTTTTCAAAGAGGAAATAGTCATAATTCTTACAAAGGAACTTAAAAATATGAAACCAAAAAAGGGGAAGAAAAATTCAGTAGATGACTCCATATTTCAGTATTTACACAAATAATTTTAGCCCATTCTTTTGAGTCATGTTTAAAAATAAAAAGGAAAAATGAAACCTTGCAAATAAGTGAAGCTTCTCTAAACACACACACACACACACACACACACACACACACACACACACACACCAGAACAAATGAACTGTCGGCTTTGGCCCAACTTTCATCCCAAACAGAATCATTCAATTAAGTATGGATAAAAGAGTTCCAGAAATACCTCTTCTATTACTACTGAACAGCTTCCTGTGGGTATAACCCAAGAAGATGATGAGGAACCTGTAGCATGCTATCTAAACCATATCTAACACCCAATGGACTTGATCTATCTATCTAAACATTTCTCTATATCTATGAAGTTCACATGTTCTTAGAATTCTGTTTATCTCTAACACTTATCAATAGGATTTCTATATTCTTGCCTATAGCATAAACCTAAAAAAATCCCAACATGTCATTTTTGAGAACTTATGACATCAAAAGCAAAACAGAAAACAGCACAGCTACCCCTCAGTGTCCTTTTGGTCTGATGACAGAGAAATGCTCATCTGTATGTGTTCATTCCAATGTCGTCTACCTTTCTGTGAACTAAGCACCTGCTTTCATGCTCAATGCTGACACACCATTGAGAACAGAGGACCCAGCCTGCCCAGGCAGCTGCTTTAACACCAGATACAAGACAAGAGAAACAGGATAGCCACAGTACAGCAACCCCTTGCCTCTGCAATATAAACAAAACTAGACTATGACCAAGTTTCCAAGTTTTGGGTTTGGTATGAGCCAGGCAGTAAGCATGGTTTTACTTTTAGAACAGTTAAAAGGAAGTCAGAGAAAAATTTCATAATGTGAGGTTTATTGGAAATTCAACTGCAGTGCCCATAATCAGGTTTTATTGGTGCACCTCCTGGCTCTACTGGCCACGGCTGCTTCCAGGCTACAGCAGCAGAGCTGAGCGGCTGAAACAGTGACTGCATGGTTGACTGCCTATCTAATCCATCCCAGTGGGTACTCTGCAGCCTAGATCACACAAGGACCTAGTCAAAGAGAGGAGCAGTCCATCTAGCTCTGAGGAAAATGCAAGGGGAAACCCTGTTCGCTTTCCTCCTCACTGCCGCTGGCTGCTTCCTTCTTGGGTTCCCCACAAAGAGCCAAGAAGCAGAAGGAAAAGGCTCCTAGGAGACAATCTGAGCCAATAATCACTACAATCCAGAACCAGCTCCGCCTCTGCTTTGCTTTTAGATGAAATCAATTCCATCTGGTCTCTGTTCCTAATGGTGGGTGCCCTCACAATCAAGCAGGATAGAGATTCCATACATAGACCCTCATCATCACCAAATACGGTAACTGTATTTGTAAAACTACTACTGAGTCACTTTGAAATCCATCTTCAATACTATGATGAAAGTACCATCGTCTTCATATGAAGATGGGGAAAATGCGAGAAACATCTGGAAAGGTTTAGTGATTTACACAAATTAGCAAGTAGAAGAGCCTGAGTTTCTATGTGGGTTCGGTTCAGCTGGAGACAATTTTGTTGACTGAACTTGCATCTGTTGAAGAAGTCACATCACAAGTTCTAAAGAAAATGGTGAGTCCAGGAATGGGGACTGCCGTGGACAGTGCCCTGGTTCACTGAAGACTGCCGTGGACGGTGCCCTGGTTCACTGAGGGCTGCCATGGACGGTGCCCTGGTTCACTGAGGGCTGCCATGGACGGTGCCCTGGTTAACTGAAGACTGCCGTGGATGGTGTCCTGGTTCACTGAAGACTGCCGTGGACGGTGCCCTGGTTCACTGAGGGCTGCCATGGACGGTGCTCTGGTTCACTGAGGGCTGCCATGGACGGTGTCCTGGTTCACTGAGGGCTGCCGTGGACGGTGCCCTGGTTCACTGAGGGCTGCCGTGGAGATGCCGTGGACGGTGCCCTGGTTCACTCACCTCATCCTTTGCTTTCTTTGCTCTTAGGTGGGCTGGGACCAAGGGACCAACAGTTGTGAATTCCAAGATTTTAAGGATAATTGTGGTACTGGTGCTGACTGTCTATTCAGACACTTCACTCCCAGGCTTCCCCTGTAGCTGAAGGAAGGGGCTTTACTCAACTATGCATTAAAGATGATCCACATAAGCCCATGGATTTTCATGTCCATATGAGAGCACACTCTTTCCGAGATTCTCAACTGAACTGCTTTTGCAGCATCAAAGGACGTAAATAGAGGGATAGCAAGCCTCTTGCCAGCTGGCTCCCAATAATCAACTCCAGGATCAACCAGCACTCACCAACAACAGACGTGGAAGCTTTTACAGCAAGAAAGGAGCAGAGGAGTGAGCTAACAAAAATGAAGGGCAGTGACAAGGTAGTAGCTCAGAGAACCGAAGAATCGCTGTATACAGATTACAGGTAGATCATTCTAAAGATGAAATGAATATGTACCAAAGTTCTTGTGCTTGAGCTACTTGCATTTATTGTATTGGTTTTACCTAGTAGTGTAGCATTTGTGCTAATAAAGACACTGACTAATTTTTAGAATTCTTTTGTAAGTGGTGAGACATTTGAGATGGCTGAGTGAGAACAGAGTAAGACCCAGAAAGAGCTCCCTGGAACTCCTCCTTCCCAGGCCGCCTGGCAGTCCCTTTCTGTACACTCTTAGTCTATGCTTACTGATGTTGCGTCTCCATTAGCCTTTTCAAATCTCCAAATCTTGGAGACATAATTGCCAACACTGCACTACATCTGCCACAAACATCTACTAAGACCTCCACAGTGGCAAGAGAAACTGTTAACAGTTATGTTTTAGTTCTGTGCCAGGGACTCTAGGCCTCTGTGTGTACTGGCTACAAATAGACAAATCAGCCAAAGCTAAAATAAATCTTACAGCTTCAAGAAAATAAACACTACGTTACACACATGAAGAAAAAAGCTCAGTGTACCTACTTCAAGTCATCACTGTAAGAACACGGAGGAAGAGGCTAACACAGGGAGACAACTGATGCACATTTCCAGCAGTAAACAGCCTAGCTCCTCCCGGGTGGCTGCAGATGGTCAGAATCTTACAAAGAAAAAAGTTCACATAATAAACTCAATAAAGTACTCCTAGGATTTGAAAATAGCAATACATTTAAAGAATCTTAATACTCAGTAATTTACATAAAAAATTACTAAGTTGGATTTTCCCTAGAAATGTAAAGGTAGTTTTAAATTAGAACATAGTTATTATAATTTGCTGACTAAAAGTAATCATGTATGTAATCAATAAATGCAGAGAAAATAATTAAACAATAATTATAATTATTAGTAAGGCAAAGAAGAAGGAAAGAGAAATGGGGAAGGGGTATCAACATGAAGGTAAAAAATTACAGACCTGCATTCATCACGGACAGATGCAAAAGCAACAACAAAATATTAAAAATAAAGCTGAATGCACAAATTGGCAAATAAAGACAAGTGAGCAGTATCAGCAATAAAGCCATGTGTATAGCACTGGTAACTAAAGCCGTGTGCACAATATTAGCAATAAAACCATGTGTACCGTATTAGGAAATAAAGCCATGTGTAAAGGATAGCTCAACATGATCAAACAGGGCTTGAAGAGAAAAGGAGGATTTGCCAAAACTCTTAAACTAGAAATACATAAATTCCCACAATCTGATATGGGTATCTACATAGCACCTACAGTTAGTACTTGACTTGCTAGAAAAAGGCAGAATGTCTGCATTTTTCACTTCAAGACAATAAGGGTTCCTCTAAGACTGAAAAGAACAATCTGTCTATTGAGTAATGAGATGTTTACATTAAAAAAATCCCATAGACTATATTATGTGTGTGTATATACATATATATACATATACTACTGAAATTGAAAAGTGAATTTAACAAAGCCATATGACCTAAGATATGTGTGTCGATTCTATGTCTACACACTAAAAGCACACAAAGGCAGAAGGAATTTCTTCTATTCTCCTGCAGCGCTAGAGGACCAAACCAGGGTCATAACACACACAGCAGGCAGACACTCTATCAACAAGCCATATACTCAGTCCTTGTTTGGGGTGTTTTTGTTTGTTGTTTTGTTTTATTATTTTAAAAAAAAGTCTTACTATATTGCCCTTGCCCACTTATACCTCCTCAGTGCTTGGAACATAAAGAATACACCACTACAGTTACCACAAAATGATTTTTAATATGAATTATAAAGCTATCAAAATGCATAAAATATCTAGAAAAAGCACTCAATAAAAATATATGAGTGCCATACCCTAAACTACAGAATAAGGCAGAAAGAAATTAAAGACCTAGAAAAATAAAGATCTACCACTGTCATGGGGTGGAAGACTTGGTACTGGTGAGACCCTGATTCTTCCACACTGATGTAAAGAGTCAACGCAAATCTGAGTGTAGACGGAGGGTACTTCTCTTCAGAAGCTGAGACAGTCACTGGAAATCACACTTGGGTACACAGAAGAACTAGCCATTTAGAACACTTTTCATAGGATGACAAATGTGGACATTTACTGCCTACTTTCACTAGTTACTATGTATTTAGAGTAATCAGGACTATAGCACAAATAGATAATTTTTTTAAAGTACAGAGTAAGAGGCACAGAAATAGACTTAATAATTATACTCCCACTTACTTTTTAACAAAGGCAACAAAAATAACCTAATGTAAAAGCAAAGTGCTTTCAATAAACTGTGCCATTACAGCATAACAAACAAAACAAAGCTACTCTAAACTAACCTGAGGAAGATTATAAACTTAAATATAAAATCTAAAACTGTGAAATTTCTAAAAGAAAACAGATTAGCTTTGTGACTTGAGAACAGGATGTTTCTTAGGCTAGAGAAAGTAAAGTCAGAAATGTAAAAGTAAGTATTAACATGAAAAATATTTGTTCTTCACTCCCATTTTCTGAGAACCCTGCACCCTGTATGTCAACCTCAGGTAGGAACGAACCCCAACCCTGCAGAGACTCCTCCCCACCTGCCCGAGGACCATGCCACTTTTAAACTACATGTAGATCCCAGTGAGCTTTCCACACACTCCTAAGAATCATCTAACTGTACAGGTTTGTGCCTGTGCTCAGAGCTGCACCTAGGCCTGGCTGAGCTGAGTCCACTGGTGATCCCACGGTCATACATCAACACTGTGTTGTCCCACTATTGAACCCCAAGCACCAGTCAACTGGTCCATAGCTCAACTAATCAGGGTAACAGCACAGATCCATTCAACAAAGGTGGGACAGACAGCCATACCAAGAAGCACTACCAACAACCTAATTCCAGATGCCTAGGTACCATTTTAAAAATATAAGAAAACATGAACACTCAGGGCAACGTGTCTCTCCTCCAAAACTTAGTGCTCCAACAGCAATGTTCCCTGAGAAAAGCAACTTAGAGGACATACAATACAATGAATTCAAACAGCAATTATAAATGTGTTCAAGCCAACTATGTTCCCAGCAGCTTTATTTGTAATAGCCAGAACCTGGAAACAACCTAGATGTCCCTCAACTGAGGAATAGATTAAAAAAAAAAAAAAAGAAAGAAAGAAAAGAAAAGAAATGTGGTACATTTATACAATGGAGTATTACTCAAGGACACAATGGAGTATTACTCAAGGACACCAGGAAATTTGAAGGCAAATGGATGGAACTAGAAAAAAATCATCCCGAGTGTGGTAACCCAGACTGAGAAGACAAACATGGTATGAACTCACTCATAAGTAGATACCCAGAGTCTATGTGTCAAGGAGGATTCCTGGAAGGGAAAATGGAAGAGATTTTGTGAGTAGACGGGGTAAGTGGGGAAGGGAACATGAGTGATCAGGTTGGGAGGGAAATGGCAGGGGTAGCAGGCATTTCGGGGTCATGGAAAAACTTGACACAAGGGAATCTCCCAGGAATCTAAGCTGCCCAGCTTAGACTCCTTAGCCACGGCAGATCCACAGCCTGAACTGGCCATCTCCTGTGAGCAGATCGGTGCCTAGTTCAACAGTCATCAGAGAGGCATCATCCAGCAACTGATGGAAACAGATGCAGACCCACAGCAAACATTAGATGGAGGTCAGGGAATCCTGCAGAAGAGGAGCAGAAAGGGTTATAGGAGCCAGCGGGGTCAAGGACACCACAAGAAAACTCACACAATCAACTAACCTGGGCTCACAGGGGCTCACAGAGACTGAACCAGCAACCAGGGAGCCTGCATGGGACTCACCTAGGCTCTCTGTTTATATATTACAGTCGTGTAGCTTGGTCCTCTTGTGGGACTCCTAACAGTGGGAACAGGGACTATCTCTGACACTTTTCTTGGCTTTTGGGACCCTACTCCTCATACTGGGTCACCTTGCCCAGCCTTAACACATGGGGAGGTACTTAGTCTTACTGCAACTTGATATGCCATGTTTTATTGATACTCGTGAGAGACCTGACTTTGCCTAAACAGAAACAGAGGAGGAGTGAGTGGACTGGAGAGTGGGAACAGAGTGAGGATGGGAGGGAGGTTCTGAGAGGAGAGGAGGGAGGAGAAACTGCCCCTGAGATGTAAAATAAATGAATAAATAAATTCATTTTTAAAAAAATAAAGAAATACGTTCAAGCAACTCGAAGAGGATACAAATAATTGATAAAATACAGACTACAAAAAACAGATGTTTGAATGAAATAAAGCAAATAATTCAAGATATGGAAATAGAATTTTGTTTGTTTGTTTTTGTTTTTTGAGACAGGGTTTCTCTGCGTAGCTTTGCGCCTTTCCTGGAACTCACACTGTAGCCCAGGCTAGCCTTGAACTCACAGAGATCCACCTGCCTCTGCCTCCCAAGTGCTGGGATTAAAGGCGTGCGCCACCACCACCCGGCGGAAATAGAATTTTGTAAAGACAGAATTTCTGAAAAATGTCAAACTAAAAAATGTGAACAATTCAATAAGTCAACTAAGATCAATGGAAAGCCTCAGACAGACCGGATCAAGTAGAAGTGAGACTATCAGGCCTTGATAAGGTAGACAAATTGACTCACTTGGTCAAAGAAAATGTTACATCTAAAAATTCCAGGATAGGGGCTGGAGAGATGGCTCAGTGGTTAAGAGCACCGACTGCTCTTCCAGAGGTCCTGAGTTCAATTCCCAGCAACCACATGGTGGCTCACAACCACTTGTAATGAGATCTGGTGCCCTCTTCTGGCCTGCAGGGATACATGCAGGCAGAATACTGTATACATAATAAATAAATAAATCTTTAAAAAAAAAAAAAATTCCACAATAGAAAATGCAGAAACTCTGGAACACTACAGAAAGACCAAACCTACAAATCACAGGTATACAAAGAGAAGAAACCGCCGGGCGGTGGTGGCGCACGCCTTTAATCCCAGCACTCGGGAGGCAGAGCCAGGCGGATCTCTGTGAGTTCGAGGCCAGCCTGGTCTCCAAAGCGAGTTCCAGGAAAAGGCGCAAAGCTACACAGAGAAACCCTGTCTCGAAAAACCAAAAAAAAAAAAAAAAAAAAAAAAAAAAAAAAAAAAAAAAAAGCAAAGAGAAGAAACCTGGGCCAAATTTCAGAAAATATTTTCAGTAAAATCCTAAGATAAGTTTACCAAATTTAAGAAAAATAATACCTATCAAGGTACAAGAGGTATACAGAACACCAAATAGAATCAGAAAAGAAACTCACTATGTCACACAATAAATCAACACACTAACTGTACAAAACAAAGAACATATTTTGAGAAAGACCATGTGAAATATAAAGGCAGACCAACGAAAATAAAAACTAATTTTCAACAGCGACTTTAACAACCAGAAGGGATTGGACCTATATTCTACAATTTATGAAAAACCAAAGATGCCAGCCTGAACTAGTATACCCAAACAACTATCAACTGCAATCAAAGAAAGAAAAACTTTCCATAATAACAACAGTTTAAAGGGATTTCTGCATACTAAGCCATCTCTACAGACACATTAGAAGGGATGCTTAGGTATGAAGACAGGGATAAACACGCCCAAGAAGGCACAAGGAATAAATAAAAAATTCCCAAACAGTTAATAAAAAGAGGTCTAAGAAAACACCACAAAACAACAAAATGACAGGAGTTAATACATATTCTTCAACAACAACTAACAACATTAGCGTCCTGATTCCCCAGGAAAGAGACACAGACTAGCAGACTGGGTTAGAAAACAGGATCTATCTTAGACCTGCTGCCTCCAAGAAACACACCAAACCAAACAAAGAAAAAAGGAAGGAAGGAAGAAAGGAAGGAAGGAAATGAAAAGTTGTTATTGATTAGAACAAGTAGTCCTTGTACATACATATAGCTGAAAAAACTTGTCTGGAATATGTAATTCCCTCTCAATACAAAGGCAGTATGAGGGAAAGCTAAATAGAAAACCGAGGGAAGAATGTGTATGGCCAACAATCACAAGACAAAAAGTGTTCCGCATCAATAGCGACAGAGAAGGGCAACTGTAAGCCAAAGGAGAAAAGATGACAACATCCAATGTTGGTGCATGTGTGGTGGTTTGAATAAGAACGGCCCCACAGCCTCATATATTTGAATGCTTAGTCACCAGGGAGTGAGTGGCACTACTTCTAAGGATTCGGAAGTGTGGCCTTGTTGGAGCAGGTGTGGCCTTGTTGGAGGAAGTGTGTCGCTGAGGGTGGGCTTTGAAGTTTCAGAGGCCCAAGCCAGGTCCAGTGGCTCTCTCACTCTCTTCCTGCTGCCTGCAGATCCAGATATAGAATTCTCAGCCTCTTCTCCAGCACTATGTCTGCCTGCACGCTGCCATGCTCCCTGCCACGATTACAGTGGACTAAACCTCTGAAACTGTAAGCAAGCCCCAGTTAAATACTTTTCTGTTGTGGACTATTATTTTAACTATGTAAAGATGTGTTACATTTGTTTATGCTGCGGAATATTTAACTGTGTAAAGGTGTGTTATATTTGTTTATGCTGCATTTGTTTAATGATGTAAGGATGTGTGTTTAATTATGTAAAGATGTGTTACATTTGTTTCACCTTGCTTGCCTAAGGTACCTGATTGGTCCAATAAAAAGCTGACTGGCCCATAGCTGGGCAGAGAAAAGATAGGCAGGGCTGGGAGGCAGAGAAAATAAACAGGAGAAATCTAGGCGCAGGGAGAAGAGGAAGAAGGTGACGAGAACAACGAAGAGGGAGACACACTCCTGGCAAGAAGCTGCCTTTAGCCAGCCAGACACGAGAAGCAGGCAAAAGAAAACACGAGAAACAGAAAGAAAAAAGGTGAAAAGCCCCAAGGCAACAGGTAGATAAAGAGAAACAGGTTAATTTAAGTTAAAAGAGCTAGCCAGAAACAAGCCTAAGCTAGGTCAAGCATTCAAAACTAACATTAAGTCTCGGCATCATGATTTGGGAGCAGGTTCGTGGCCCAAAAGGAAAAGCCTGGTACACTTTCCTCTATAAGAGTTGCTGAGGTCATGATGTCTCTTCACAGCAACAGAACACTAAGACAATATGTAAATAAAACAACTAGAGTCCCTCATCCTGGTGTTAGTAGGAATGAGAAATATATTTTACAATCTCTCAACTAGACAGTTTAGCAGTGTTTATTAAAAATTAAAAACTCATCTGTCCTATAGCACAGTAACTCCTCTCTTGTATTTGCTCACAAACATGAAGATATTTCTTAAAGGTCTTATATCATGGTGGTATTTTACTTGTACTGAAATGTGATTTTAATTGTATGTTAATAAAGTTGCCCAGGGGTCAGAGCTATTAGAGCCATAGCAAGAGCATGGCGGTGGTGGCGCACGCCTTTAATCCCAGCACTTGGTAGGCAGAGCTAAGTAGATCTCTGTGTGTTCAAGGATACAGCCAGCATTGGAGACACACGCCTTTAATCTCAATACCAACCATAGAAGACCTGGAAGTCTCTACAGAGGCAGTCATGTGTTTGGGTTTACAACCAATGAGAAGGCAGAACAGCTAGACTATATAAAGACGAACACACAGGAAGTAGGCCCCTTTTCAGAGAGCTCTCTTGGCTGAAGGGGATCACTGAAGCAGGAAGGGTGAGGATCTTAGCTCTGACCTCTTGGCTTTCTTCTCTGAATCGGCTCTGTATTTCTTATTTAATAAGACGGTTGGTTACATCTACATTATATAGTTAGATATTGTTCTTTGAAATAGTGTGCACAACTAGAAATAGCTCAGGCATCTATCGAGAAGAGAGACCAACCAATTGTACTACTCACACAACAAAATACTCGCAGAAAAGGAGGAAAAAGAAGAAAAAGAACAAGGTACTGCTCTGTGCAGTTAGGTGGGTGAATCCCAAAACTAATCATGATAAGTAAAAGAAGCCATTTCACACGCAGTGTTTACAAAATGAATTCTAAAATAGACAAGACTAATATGGTACTGTAGCTTCACCAGATGGTGGGGAGGTAGCAGTAAGACACAGGCTAAAGAGAACTTTCTAGAGTGATTGAATAGGTTGGCAAATTACATAGGCAGATAATATATTTATCAAAACTCCTTAAGTTGCACACTAAAATTTGTGTAATTCACTGTATGAAAATTTTAATTTTACCACAAAGGAAAATAAAACCATAAATACAGGCTAAGTTCTTGCTAATGGCAAGGGAGCACAGACGTCTTAAAAGAGGGTGCAGACTGATGTCTATTTGACAAGTGCATGACATGAAGCAAATATGTTAAATACCACTGCAGAATCGAGGTAGTGGAGTGTCAAGTTAGATCAAAATTTTTGATAATTAAATGCTTGTTAAATAACACTACTGCTAGGTGGTAGTGGTGCATGCCTTTAATCCCAGCACTTGGGAGGCAGAGGAAGGCAGATCTCTGTGAGTTTGAGGCCAGCCTGGGCTACAGAGCGAGATCCAGGACAGCCAGGTTGTTACACAAAGGAAAATCTGTCTAAAAAAAGAAAGAAAGAAAAACAAAAAAAGAAAGAAAAAGAACAAAAAACAAAAAAGAAAAAGAACACTACCAATGGCACTAGAGAGATGCTCAACATTAAGAGCACTTGTTGCTCTTGAAGAAGGTCCAAGTTCAGCCTCAGCACCAATACAATGATTCACAACCATCCTTAATTCCAATTCCAGGGGATGCAACACCCTCTTCTTAACTCTGTGGACACCAGGCATACATCCAGTGGACATACATACATGTAGGCAAAACATTCATACACATAAAATAAATCTAAATACAATTTTTAAAATACCTTAAAATATAAAAGATCACCAGAAATGGTGGCCCATGCCTATAATTTGAGAATTCTGGAGACAAAGGCAGGATGATCACAAACTTAAAGGCAGCCTGGGCTACATGTCAAGCAAGTTTCAGGTCAGCCTGAGCCATGAGACGTGTCTCAAAAAAAAAAAAAAAAATCAAAATCAACATCAAACCAGACAGGAAGTAGTGGTGCACGTCTTTAATCCCAGCACTCAGGGGGCAGAGGCAGGTGGACTGGCCAGCCTAGTCTACAAAGCAAGTTCCGGGACAACCAGGGCTAAACAGACAAACCCTGTCTCAAGAAACCAAAGCAACAAATAAATCAAACCAACTGTGCACTCGTACACACACACATACACACACACACACACACACACACACACACACACACACACACAAAACTACCTCTAAAAAATGATGTGTGTGACTTTTGGATAAAATTAAAAATTATAATAATAATTAAAAATTATATTTATATTATTCTCAGGTATAAGACTCAATATTATAAAGATATAAATTGTTCTAAATTATTCTATAAATCCAAACATACTCTACCTAAAATTCTAAAAAAAAAAAAAAAACTTTCCTAAAACCTTGAAAATCGTGTTCTAAAATGTAGACAAAAGGCCCCCAAATGGCAATAACAACAGTGAAAGGAAGTGTAGCCTGTCCTTGCAGACAGAGAGCCTTCTTACACAGCTGAGGAGTACTCAGTGACATGGATCCTCCCCTCCGGGAACACAGTGTCAGGCTTAGAAACAGTACGAGCTGCTTCTACACAGTCTATATGAACACGAACTACAGAACACTTCCTTAGCTACACTGTGAAAAATATTTCAACTAGATCCCCCACTTGAACAGTATATACACAATAGAAATCAACACTTAGTGCTAGAGAGATCCAAACGCAAAAGAGCAAACTTTCAGATATTTTGTGATCTCACTTAAAAGGAATGTCATCATCTCTGTTACAAAGTGTCATAAAACACAAAAGCCCAAATCATGAAATAGAAAACAGAAAAATTCTATTACTGCTATATTTAAAATTATAAAATTCTGTTGAATAAAATATAGCACAGGAAATGGCAATGTAAACAATCAATGATGGAATAGAGAGGTCCTTGACCTGCCACTCAAGCGAGTACAAGGCTTGGGGTTGTGAAACACACTCTCCAAATCAATACAAACACCAGGGAATAGGCAATATTTATGAAAAACAAAGTCAAAAAAGGAACAAAAATGTCATGTCTGACTAGAAACCAGGAAAATGCAAATGTGAGCCATGTAAGAACACTTGAAGCACACCAAACTTAGAAACATTGAACTTTACCAAGGGTGGCAACAATAAGGGTAACTATTGTAATTCATTATAGGTAGGATGTGAATTCAAACAACCACTATGGGCTTAATAAAATGGCAATACCCAAAAAAGGTTAATTCATGTTTTAATATGCTCTGACCCAACAATTTCAAGCCACAGGAAAATATTCAGACACACCTAGAAAGGGGCAAACCGGTGGAGGGCAGCAGTTTGGAAGGACCGCAAAGGAGTAGCGGTCTCAACAGGACTGCTCAACAGAAAGGCACACACATACATACAGTGAGGAACTGTGGCCACGGCCATGGAGACCTGGATTCACAACTGCTAGGTACACCGATGAGAGCCCAGTCACAACACTATTACTACATGTTAAACAAGGACATGCATACTTCTATATGCAAGGATACAGACAAGCTTCTCCAGCAGTTTCTGTATGGAATGTTAGCAATAAAATGTTTCACATTTGGTGCCAGAGATGGCTCTGCAGTTAAGAGTTTTTCCTGCTCTTCCACAGGTCTTGAGTTTGGTTCCCAGCGCCAATGCCAGGCTACCCACAAACTCCTGTAAATCCAGCTCCAATAGAGTGGATGCCCTCTGAGGGCATATGCACTCGCGCGCGCGAGAGCGAGAGAGAGAGAGAGAGAGAGAGAGAGAGAGAGAGAGAGAGAGAGAGAGAGAGAGAGAGAGAGAGAGAGAGGGAGAGAGAGAAAACATCTGTGCTGAACAGATGGATGGCTCAGTGGTTAAGAGCACTGGTTGCTCTTCTAAGGCCCAGAATCAATTCTCAACACCCACACAGCAGGTCACAACTGTCTGCAACTCGAGTTCCAAGAGATTTGATGCCCATTTTTGGCCTCCACAAGCACCAGGCATGAATATGGTATACAGACATACATGCAAGCAAAACACCCATACACATAAAATAATTTTTTTATAATTTTAAATCAATATAAAAATATCTTTAATAGCAAGTATATTTTAATAAAATGCACATATATAAATATTATACATGGGCATTTAGCATGTGATATTCAATATAACATCTTAATAGTTTGCATAATATAGATTATAAAAGCATGTATGTGAATGATTATCAATAAACGTGTAAGAATGGCTAAGAAGTGATAGCACGGAAGAAAATCCACATGTTGAGAATGGTTTATTCCTTACATGTATAGTAGATACTCTTAAAATAACATTTCAATACATACAGATCTAAAAGCAGCACAGAAGAAAATCCACATGTTGAGAATGGTTTATTCCTTACATGTATAGTAGATACTCTTAAAATAACATTTCAATAGATACCGATCTAAAAGCAGCACAGACATGTTTTATTTACGAAGGGAAAGGCGCTACTTTCAAAAAGCAAGTGATGGACACCATTTTTAAAATTAAGCCAGAAAAATCTTATTAAAATTCATTTGATTCAAAGAATGGGAAGGTAAAGTTCAATGCTAGGTATCATTTCAATAAACATTTCTAACAGTAACTTTTGTTCATGTAAAAGAAATTACTCCTAAATAATATGAACCTAAGACTGAAGAGGCTTTCCAGTATACCATTTTGGAGTAACTGGAATTAAAGCAGACCCTGGGACCGAGACTCCGCCCATGAGCGCATGTGGCACAAGGAATACAATAGGCACAGCACAACAAGGACTGCCTTGGCAGGGCAGAAATGCCATCAAGCCCATGGAAAACGGAAGCAAAAGCAATTATAGCAAAGATGCTTGCAGAATAAAATTATGTTATCAAAAAATATTCTTCCACTTTACAATTAAGGCAACCCTGGCTGCCTTCCATAGTGAATGAGTCACTGGGTTAGAGCTGTGGGCGCACACACACAGGAGAAGAGTCAACATTTCTCCAAATTCAGCAAGAGCTCAGTCTGCTGCTGAGGCTGTCCTCTGTAAGTGGACCACCTCTTCTTCCTCCTTCACACTAATCTCTGCTCTGCAGCACAGAAACTACCCACAGTGGATGTTTCTGTGGTGTAGGGCAGGCCAAGCTTTGCTGATCTCATGGCCAGGCCAAAGGACACCCTGCAGCCTGCAGCACCTCTCCTAGAACTCTTCCTTTTAAAAGCTCGGGTGACCAGGGGAGCTTAAAAATCCTTTCAGTCTACTAGGTTATAACTTGTCTTCAGCCATCATGAAGTTGCAGTCAATGGCTTGCCATGAAAAGTAAGAACAGCAGCCGAAAGGAACCAAATCACATCCCTGAAAAACAAACATCAACTGCAGAACAAATGCCTGAACACCTGAACACCAGATGAATGCAAAAATAACAGTAATTATAATGACTGATAAAATACCATGCTGGCTCCCATTAGTACCAGAACCAGAAAAAAAAAAAGGGGGGGGGGAGTTCATGCACTGAATTCTGGAATGCACCACTACAGGAGGACACAGGGAGTGAACATCTCATCTCTAGCATTCTAATAGAAATGGTGAATCTGTAGAACGGAACAGGTCCATGTTGATGCAGAATGGCATATTCCACCCATGAGTGCAGTGCTCAACTGCTAGACACTGCGACGGCAGACAGGGAATTAGCCAGGCACCACCAGTCCGGGGACAGAGAGCTCAAGCTTTCCTCAAATTATCCTAGAAAACTGTAAATGGCTCCTATTGACATACAGTTTTTGATTTAAGTAAATTTTAACTGATAGAGAAAAACTGTACATACTAATGGAGTACCTTACAATGTTTCAGTATGTATAATATGTAAATCAGGTAAAACCATCAAGTCTTCAAATATTATCTTTTTTTATAGTGAAAATTTTGAAACTACTTACTTTGAAATGCACCCTATATTACTATCATGTCTAAGCACCCTACTATGCAAAACCACACCAGAATGCCTTCGTCTTACTGCTATGAATACAATTGTATTAAGGGGGATTTAACAGTTTTTCGTACTTTGTCCTTCTGGGGATGTAGAAGTAGCATACTCAAGACGCAGACCAAGCACTTCTCATGACATTACAGCCGTAGCTGGAAGAGAGTCAGAAGACCAAATTGTATCTGAGCTCCAGTAAGATACAGAAAGTTACAAAACTCTTAAGAGATTAGCCAGCAAATAGCAACTTGAAGGAAGGCCGCGGAATAAAAGAGATACTTACAAAAATGTATCAAGTACTTCAGAAAGTTACAGTACAATTACTAAAAAGCATCTTTAATTTGAAATGAATGTTACAGATTAACAGTAATATAGACTTTCAAGCAAGACGTATATTTTATATTCTCTCAGGTTTTGCACTGTCTCTTCCCATGTGCATGGAACATGTGTATCATGCATCAAGGCATATCAAACTGTCTTAGGCTATCAGAACCAGGAAGCAAAACAGAGAGTAAATAGATTTAAGATTAGAGAGGTCTGAGAGACTTGCCACATGTTGCTTAACTAAACAGGGGCCTGAGCTATCAGATTCTTTGTTCTAAACTGTACTGCCTTTCATGAGAAAAATGGCTTTTGTTGTTCCCTTTTGGGATCAGCCGGCACATGAATAAAATATCTAATACAAACAAGAAATAAAGAAGCTAGCTCACATAAGCTTTTATCCAAGTTACTGTCATTAATTAGCTGAAAATTAAGTCTTATCTACTTATTTTCTAATAATCTCTCTGAGACAGATGATCTTAGTACAAGGCTGAAATATGGATCTTTACTTCCAAGCCCATGACATGGTTGTAAAGAATACCCTTTGGAGAGCCTGTTTTCATGTGATCTGGCCAAGCTAGGAAAACGCCGCTAGCGGAACAATGAGAACATACAATTCTTGTAGTGAGCACACAGTGGACTCCCTATTTTTTCCATCCTTAAATGGCTGGCAGAGGATTAAGCCACTGGCCCTAACTGATGCCCCTGGTTAAGTAAAAAGAACTGCTCCAGGGACCCCTTCTTTCGAAGATGCCAGGCTACACTCAGCAGCATACTGTATACATTAGTAACCTAAGAGACACAGAAGCACGTGGAGGTGGGAGAGGATAAATTCAGAAGTACATTTCTAAATGACCAAAAGGCATCAAATGATTGTGTGACTTTATCTTATCAAATATATACGGATATATTTCATTCTTAATAAGTCTCAAGAAAGTTGTTCCACACAAACTCTTATTACTAAATTTCAAAATCTGTTAGATATCTTGAGAGAATTAAACACCAATAGATAAGAATTTCTGGGGAGGTACACACTGATTAAATAATTTTAAAACCTAATTGCCTTATATAATTTGAAGCTTCAAATTGGGAGGGGGAACATGTTCTACAGCGACACCTCCTGGTAAGTGGTAAGTCAGAAGCAAGCCCCAGGCAAAACAGGCCAAGGGTGGGGGACACTTAACGAAAGGTCAAGACAATGGAGCAATTGGGACACAGGGCACCAGCCCTTCTGAGCTACATCATGAGCCCAAAGACAACCATAAGTCCTCTTCCTCAAAAGCTTTCCCAATCAGTAAATGTGAAAAAGGCTTTTCCTGGCCCTAACTGCCCACACAAATAACATTTTAAATGCAAGTTAAAGGTAAGATGCCCAATTACTCCTTTCTCTTGTATTCTAGGGAATAAAATTGAAAAATATAAAATGACTCTACTGTCTCATTTCTCAATTGAGCTGAAGAAAATTAAAAACAGAAGCCTACTTTAAAATATTTTTTTTCCAAAAGGTGTGCTTTACAGTACTGAATCCTATCTCCCATTCCCCACCATACTTTTACATTAAAATCTAAGAACTAGAGTCATGCGACCAATGTTACCACAGACATTAGATTCTCAATGTAAAAAACTTAGTGCGTACACTTTTCAAAGTAAAATTTACTAATGTGCTATTTCAAGCACATTTTAGCCAAAGGCCAATCAGTTAAGGGCAGAAGCGCAGGTTTCTGCAATGACCTGTACTATATGCATGATGGTCAACGCTGGAAGAAAACTTGATAAACCAGTTCAACTCCCAACCCCTATAGGATTCCGCATAATCTATTTAGGAGCCCAAGATTCAAGCAGTGCGGTGTAATGATGAGCAACAGAAAGCCTAGATTCTAGACTGTGTTCTTCCTTCCTACCTGCATTTCCACAGACTGAACAAGATAACCTGTAAGCATTAATCTTCTCACCTTATGTAACTAGAAAGAAGGCACTAAATGTCACAGCAAAGTCATTGTGATCTGCACCTATGAACTCACTCCCCAGTAGTCACAATTGGTTTGCATGTCACAATGTCCCTACCTTGGTGACCAGTAAAGCTAACTTTTCTTTCAGTACCCTGTTTGTCTTTCAGCTGCACCCTGCTATGAGAAAGCAGCAAACAGAACCACACCTTCTCACTGTGATGTAACTGTGTGGCACAAAGGAACAATCTTAGTTTCTACCCCTGGTGCCTTCCCCCTCACCCAGTCAGAACTCAGTATTTACTTAAAATAATGGCCTGGGAAGAGCGATCCACTCTCCCTAAGGAAGGCTGTGGTTTGGGGGAGGGTTAGAGTGCAGGTATTTCATTCACAGATTGTGCTCCATTATAGTTATGGAATCAGTGTATTAAAATATTGACAACTGAAGATGCTCGTGTTTACTCTAAAATGTGAGCAACATGACATAATAAGTTACTATACAGTCTAGCATTTTCTAAACCTATCAGCTGACTGTTACAACAGTTCATTTATTGTGAGGGTAGGAAAATGAAACCCTCTCTGTACTGATTCATACCAATGACAGGCCTCACACAAGTGACTTCCTTGGATGCAATCAGTTTTCTACTCACGGGGTTTGTAAAGGACAAAATTATAGGAAGGACTGGGGGTGTTACTCCAGTGGTTAGAGCGCTTCCCAAGCAGTCACAAAGCTCCCAGGACAGCAGCAAAGAAGACACATTTCACTAGTAAATAGCTAAGGAAACTTAACATTGCCATCTTGCTCATTAGCTTTCTCTTTGGTACCTAAACGTGCAGTAGGCTCTTCTCATTCATATAGTTCATATCTATAATCACAGCCATCAGAAGCAGTGGCGCCACCTGCGTGAGATTAGCTGACTTAGGAGCTAGGGAACCAGGGCATCATTTTTACCTGTACTAAAGGTGAATTAATCACTACAGTGGCCTTGAACTTCCAACTGCGTACATAGAGTTCTTTCCATTAAGAATACAAAATTAGTTCTCAGAACATTAATGTGTACAAAGGATTTAACTGCACTACTTTCCCCATTTACATTTGTTCATTCGCTTTTCTCATCAAATATTTATTGAGCACCTATTATGGAACAGAACAGGAGCGCTGCATGCATTTAGATAAATAAGACGTAAGTGCTATGAAGAAAAACCAAAGTTACCTCATCTATTTTCCTGACATACAATATAACCATCCAATGTATTTTCCTGACATATAATAACGGCCTGCACGTAGACCGTAGCGCAGAATCTAAATCATTTCTAGTGAAACTGAGAGCTCACATGTGTATTCCAGTTCCAATATTCTAAATATGAGTCAAAGGAAATATAAAAGAAACCGAGAACCGATGAAATATGACACGAAACAGATTTAAAACATCTGTTCTCCACTGCCAGCTAAGCGCACATGGAGAATAAAGGTGAATACCCAGTCTTTTTTTTTTTTTGAGAAAAGACACACACACACACACACACACAAACCGTATAGTACTTAATGACACCCCTTCATATTTTAAAAGGCAAACACAAGACATGTTAAGAAAACTAAACAAAACTCCATAAAATAATTTCCAAGAACAATGTATCCACTCCCACCCCCACCCCCGAATACACTCCTCCAAGCTGCTCCTCAACGCTGCTGAGCGGGCAGGAACTTACTTTCCCTGACTTTGGCTCAGGGTCAAGCGCCCCGAAATCTGTAAGAAGATAAACGGTCCTCCACGTCCAGCTTCCACTGGGAAAGACAAGGAGGACCGCGCAAGGACCTCGGGCAGCTTGCGTTCTGGAGACCCGATGGCGGTGCTGGGGTCCCCTCTGGCCGAGCCCCACTTCTCCACCTCCCCGCCTGGTGAGCGCGGCCTCGCCCCGCGCACCGGAGCGACGCAGAGGATGGAGAAGCTCGGCGGACCTGCAACCAGACCAGACCTACAGCGCCCACCCTGCTCCCTCCCGCCGCCCGGGCCCTGCTGAGGGGACTCTGACCTCTTCGAGCCCCGGGGCTGCTGCTGCTCCCGCTGCTACCCGTGCTCGGGCTACCGCTGCCCGAGCCGCTGCCGCTGCTGCTGCTGCTGCTGTGGCCGCCGCCGCCCTTGGCGTTCTTGCGCGGGGCCATCGGGAGCTTCTCGAGGGGACTGCAGAGGACGGGGGCCTTGCTGAGTGCGCTAGGGACACGGGGGGATCCGCGACTCCTGCAGCAACGCCTCAGCCTTCACCGCGCTCGCCGCGCCTAGGAAGACTTGCACCAGCGTGTAGCTGCACAGCGAGAATCGCGTGCGCCCAGCTTGCGACTCCCTCGGTGGACAAGAGCGCACAACTACCCCGGCCTCGGCCCCGCCCCCGCCAGCCTCGGCCCACCCACCAGATCTGAAGGATAGCAACACGAGCCAATCGCGAGAACCACTGACCGGGGGCGGGGCCGCCTACGCTCCCCAGCCGTCCGCAGGTCGAAGCAAGTCAGGCGCTGCGCAGCGGCTGCAAAGCCGGAGCGGCATGTGGCTTTTTAGTCTGCTTTGGTCCTCTGGAACGTGGCAAACGTGGAAGCCGGCAGGGCTCTCGCGAGCGTTGCCGCTCTAGCTCCAACGGGATGGGGCGGGCATGGGGGCGGTGCCGGAGAGCAGCGCACCAGCTCTTGGCTTCTTCCTAGGAATTTGGTTCCGGTGCCTAAGCACGCACCAGGAGCGTAAGCGTTTTCTTCAAAAAGGAGACGCCACGGTTCCAAAAGTACACCATGGTCGTTGATCCTTTCAGGGGTCTATGCCATTTGTGCCAACAGTATTTTTGGAAAGCCTTAGTTAAGACATTAAAAAATGTTAATATGACTCAAAAACCCCATTTTCTTACCATGCAGGACACTGATATCTGCCCCGAAATCTACCCCCGCCAGACTAATACCTAGAGTTACTGGAAGTGCCCAGCCATGGATCGCCTCCTGTGCTTGTGTATGTGCTACCTGCAGATTGGGAACTGGGTATTTTAAAAATTAAAAAAAAAAAATGGCAGCATTTGGGCAAACCAGCTAAGGACCATCATCATTTTTTGTTTCACCAATTGCTCACGTTGTGTCTGTGAAATATGTGGTGATTTGATAAATCGCTGTCGACTTCCAGAGATACTCCCCGGGTTCTGGACTACCTTGTACCCCCCTTGCAGTAGAGCCAGGAAAGCCACAGCTTTGGGACGCCCACCTTTATTCCCCTTTTGCAGCTTGTAGTTTCCTCAGGCACCACCAACAACTGTTTTGGGTCCGCTGGCCTCTGCCTTGTCAGCTGTGAATGGCTGGGGACTGCCCAAGTAAAGTGTGGAACCCATCAAGGCCAGCGTGGCAGAACAGCAGAAAGGAGGCCTTCTTTTCATACAGCTATGAGATGGGGGGCGGCAGTCTGTTTTCACTGCATCTCTTTATCTCTGAGCCTCCTTCTGCCTCCTTTCTTCTCTCTTGGGCGCCCCTTACTGCCTGCAGAGGACATTATTTCAGCAGGAAATGATGGGGAGAAGCTGAGAGACAAATCTGATTCATATCACTTAATATAAGACACTGAAATCTAAACTACAGTAGATAAGTAAGGACTCTTGTTCCCCAAGATAAAATTTTTAGATTCTCACAAAACAATATTGCAGAACTTATGTTTTGGGAGATCCAAAATATCACCCACAAATGTTTTAAACCCTTATTCTCCCCTGGTGATGTTAATTGGGGAAACTGGGGAGTCTTCAGGAGGTGGGACCTGGCTGCTCAAATAAGTCACTAGGAGCAGACCTTGGAAGGTCATTTTATTAGTCCAGGCTCTGCTTTTCTGCTCTCATAGGCTCCCACTGCTTCTACCGTTATGACTTCCCTCACCATAATAAAGTCTCTCTGGAACTGTGAGCCAAAGTCACCCTTTCCTCCCTCGGTTTATTTCCTTTGGGTATTCACAGCAATGCAAAAGTAACGGGTCCAATAAAGTTACGAAGTTGGTGATGGAGAGGTATTCCTGCATGCAGAATTACCTTCAAATTACTCTTCCTACAAAAGGCCCAGCATTCAGTAGAGAATACTTCACCTGACTCCCTACTTTCTGTAGCAAAAGCTTCTGGGATCATCTACACCCTCCCTGAAAAGACAGATTGGAACCTGAGTGTGGGCCCTTATCAAAGGTCACAGTTTGGGGAAATCGGATTTCTTTAGCAGCTGTCTCCAAGAGGCCAGAAAGGGAGGCTTTGTCCCCACATTCCCAGAAACTAAAGCTGGTGTTGTCTCTAGCAATAAGGACATAGTCACATCTCCACTCCATTTCCCTCAGGAGCCAGGAGGGTCCCCTTTCCTTTAGAGACCTCCATTCAAGCATACTAGGATTTCTGACTTCACTACAGAAAGTAATTTCAGGATGAGCCAATAAGAACAGAGTTGGAGATTTTATTAAAAGAAAGTTTTAATGTAGATCTTATGCAGAAGGCTTATTAGAAAGAAAGATGCTACATAGAGAAAGAAATAAAGCACACCCAATAAGACAAGTCCACACTCTAAAGGACAGATGAAATTTGGTTTCTTTACAATGGGTGTATATGAGCTAGGTTTCCAACGGGACAAACTGCTGAGGTACCTATTAAGCATCTCAAAGCAGACACTTGGCAGCCAGGTTCTCTGGGCATCCCTCAGTCGCTACCCCTTACAGAGCCTTCCTAGCTGGCATTCCCCGCCCCCTACTCTAAATTTCTCCAGCCCAAGGACTGGACTGCCCTTCCCCAGCTGCCCGTCCCTATATAATCCAACCATTTTGGTTACCCATCCTTTTATCTACTCTATTTGGGCCTCCTGGCTTCCGTTCCTGGTTCCCCTCTTTCCCCTTGCTCCATCTCCTCACATGGCTCAGGGACATGTCCACTCTGGGCTCTCCCAGATGTCCCTGCCTCTGGCTATGCTCTCCCACATATCTATAATAAACCTTCTCCTCCACCATACCTAGGATCAATCATATCCTTTCCTTTTTATTTCTTTTTTCATTCAGTATGAGATTGGGGTAGCTCTCAAGTTACATCTAGAGGTTGCTAAAAAACCACTCCCTTTCTTTTTAACGTTGGCCAAAGACTGTAATTTGTGACAGGATTAAAAGCTAAAGAATTTCTCTTATTGCATTTATGAGGGGCATCATCTAGGTCTAGGAGAGGGCAGTGGTAGGATGTTGTAGAATATTATTTTAAATAGGCAAAGATGTGTTAGATTTGTTTATGCTGCAGAATATTACTTTAACTGTAAAGGTGTGTTACTTGTATTTATGTTGCATTTGTTAATTATGAAAAACTGTTTTACCTTGCCTGCCTAAGGCACCTGATTGGTCTAATAAAGAGCTTATTGGCCAATAGCTAGGCACGAGAAAGGATAGGCAGGGCTGCCAGGCAGAGAGAATAAATTGTAGGTGGAAGTTTCTGTCCTACCAGCAACTCCCAAATATCCAGCAGATGCTTCCCAAATTACCACACAGAGGCTTCATATTACTTATAAATGCTTGGCCAGTAGTTCAGGCTCATTACTAGCTAGCTCTTACACTTAAATTAACTCATAATTCTTATCTATATTTAGCCATGTGGTTTGGTACCTTTTCTCTGTACAGATTTCTCATTTTGTTTCCTCTGCATCTGGCTAGTGACTCCTGACCCTGCCCTTCCTCTTCCCAGTGTTCTTAGATTGGTCGCCCTACCTATACTTCCTACCTGGCTACTGGCCAATCAGGGTTTTAATAAACCAGTTCAAGTGACAAATCTTTACAGTGTACAAGAGGATTATTCCACAGCATTTCCCAAGATAGGTTAGATAATGGAGTATTCTTTCTGAATTTGTCAAATGCTAATAGACTACACATTGTTAATGTAATTACTGCCTGTATATATTTGTATATAGTTTTTCTATGTTAGTTAAAACCTTCACTTTTTATTTAGACAAAAAGGGAGAAATGTTGTATGATATTTTGTTTGTGTTCTGACAAATAAAGCTTACCTGGAGATCAGAGGGGAGAGCTAGCCACTAGTTAACCATAGAGGCTAGGTAGTGGTACCTTTAATCTCAGCACTTGGAAGGCTCACTCCTTTATCCCATAACAATCCTGAAAACAGGAATATAAGGCAGGTGGAGACAGGATCTTGGCCCCCTTTTGATGACTGTTGCTGCCCCTTTGCTTCTCTGATCTTTCAGCTTCTACTTCAATATCTGATTCCTGGTTTTACTTGATAAGACTAATTAGGATCACGCTTCAATAAATAGGAGGAGAAATCTAGGCTGGGAAGGCAAAGGGAAGAACAAAAGGAGGCGGAGAGAATGACGGACACACCCAGGGCCAGAAGCCAGGCAGCCACCAGACAGACAGACACAGAGACAGAAAGAAAGTAAGAAAGGTAAAAAGCCCCGAGGCAAAAGGATAAAAAAGAAACAGGTTATTTTAAGTTAAAAGAGCTCTCCAGAAAAGAGCTAAACTGAGGCCAAACATTCAAAACTAATAATTGTCCGTGTCATGATTTGAAAGCTGGTTGGTGGCCTAAAAGGAGAATCCTGGTACACTAGGAGCATAAGGTTGCACATCACTTTAGCCCTAAGTAGCACCTCCTGACTACTGCAACATGCTTGGCTGAGAGGTTTCTAGGGATACACCATCTGGACCTAAGTCAGCAAAATATGTTATCTTTGATAAGATGCCTTTTGCCAAACACATATTTTCTCGGTGAGCCATTGGGTCCCTCTTGGTGGTATCTAAAATCTGAAATCCCCAGCTTTTCTCCCAGGCATTTTCCCCATGTTCGCACAATTCCCTCTTTCTATCCTGCCTCAGTACCACTTACATATTCCCTTAAGCAGTATGGACAAAGATAAATTTTGTAAATACAGATCATAGGAAAGAAGAGATTCAATGACATTTATGCACAGAATGGTATAAAATCAAATTTATAACAATTCTTACAGATTCAGGAATTGTGAATATATGTGGTTTATTTTCAGATACTAAACTCTCCACATTAAGCAGTTAGAATGATGCATTTTACATCTGTTTCTACTTCCCACTTTATGGGCATCAAAAATGTCAAGCTTGTCTGGTACCTGCATTTTCTTTCCTAAGATCTTTCCTCAGTTTGGTGTAGGGAAAGATGGGGAATCTATGTGTCTCTGGAATTATCGGAAAGGGAAAATAACATGAGTTAGCCTATCCTTTTCTCTGAGATTTCCAGTGAGACTAAGGGTGAATTCTGGGTGAAACAATGTTGAAATAACCATAAAGACAGCACTTAAGTAAGACAATGTACTAAAATACCAACTCAGTGGAGCCACACCAGTACACCTTTCTGACATTGTTATAGCCTTCCATGGCTTCCCTGAGATTTGTAAGCGTGAGCCAGAGAATACCATTTGTTTTGTTCTGATTTCTTTTTCTTTTCCTCCTGTTGACTCTTCAGAACCTCCAGTGAGATACTTCCAAAATGAGAGCTTTGGGCATTAACTTTACTCACTCTGGTACTGGTCTAAAGCTCTACTTTAACCTGCTGCTTAAGAAATGCCCTCGTTTGTATGCAGTATGCCTAATGGAAACATGATTACTCCAAACCTAGATGAGTACTCTTTCATATTCTTTAATATAGCAAATTGATCTATAATGAGGGAATGAATTTCAACTGCTCATCACACATTTGTATATTTTCATATCATGGTATAGAAGATGTTAGTTACTCTGAGAGCTATAATCATAAAGACAAGTATTCTTTTTTTTTTTTTTTGGTTTTTCGAGAAGGGTTTCTCTGTGTAGCTTTGTGCCTTTCCTGGAACTCACTTGGTAGCCCAGGCTGGCCTCGAACTCACAGAGATCCACCTGGCTCTGCCTCCCGAGTGCTGGGATTAAAGGCATGCGCCACCACCGCCCGGCTGACAAGTATTCTTTTAAAAGTCTATAATGTTTTACTAATACTTGAGAATTTCATAATGTATAAAATGTATTTTGATTGTATTCAAATCTCTTTCTCCCCTGACACCTTCCAGATCCACCCCCTACAAACCCACCTTCTCTCAACTCCATGAATTCTATTTTGTTTCGTTCATAGTCCACCAACTCAATTTGTGATACCCATGTGCTCATGAGTGTGAGGTCATCTCCACATGGTTGAGGTGGTCATCTCCACATGGGAGCATGCTTGATCTTACTAGGGGCCATACCCTTAAAGAAAGCTGACTCTCTCTTTTCCCCCAAAAGGCCTCAACTGAGGCGAGCCCCCAGTTAGTGTTGGGGGCTCATGAGCCCCTCCTTCTCTGTGCTGGAATGTTGACTATCCTGGTCCTGTACAGGTCTTGTGTGGGCAACCATAGCTACTGTGAGTTCATGAATGCAGAGGTCTTATGTCCAGAAGGTGTCATTTTGCTCTAGTTCTCAAGTCCTTTGATTCTCCCAACCCTTCTGCCTCTTCATCCTCTGAGTTTGATCTTTGGCTGTGAGGGGTGAGATAGATACTCATGTGTGGCTGAGCACCCAATAGACACTCGATTTCTGCACTTCGACAGTTGGTTTTGTGTTAACCACACAAACTTCTCCTATGATGTGTGAGCTGCATTAAGTACAGGTCTACACAGCAACACTTTTAAAGCTTTCTCTACTCAGAGTCTTCCCAAAACGATTTCTCCTGTATTAGTTATAGTTCAACAAGTTAGTGAACTGTCATTTGCATAAAAAACTTGACTCTGTTACTATGGACAAGATAAGCTTCCAAGTCACTTCCTCATGAAAAACATTTAAGTAATGATTATTGGTAGGAAATTGATAGAATTAACATACTATTCTTAAGTCTTAAACTTAAAGCTGGATAGAGTCTAACACATGGGGAAAATCCAAGTGTTGGGGAATAATAGTTAATTTCAATCATAGCAATATGAGATGTATAAAAAGAAGTATTCTCTTATTTAGATGGAGTTTTAAAAAGTAACTGAGATGTAGAAAATAATGTGGAGAAATTCAAGAATTCATCTTGCCAGGGACCATTACTAAAAAAATACAGTTTCGTGTCTTGAGTATGTGTGTGTCTTTCATGAAACCACCGTTCTCTGAGAAACAGGTCTCAGATCCAGAGGGAAGTATCCTGAAATGAGCATCAGGGATCTTCCAGGTTCATAAAGTCTAACTATATAAAGCAGTTGATTTTTCCTTATAATGAAGACAGTTGTTGCAGTCGACCTAAATCCTTGGTAGTTCATGGGAAAGTATGCATAAGTTACATGAAATTCGTATTAATTTAACCACCCCTTGTATTTTGCAATGGTGTCCTCCTGACTGGAATCTATTCTGCAATTTCATAAGCACATGACAAACATTATTGAGCTTGTACCAAAACAAAATCCTAAGGAACTTTGCCAAAGGTCCTGGCAGCATGAAATTAACAGGGACATCAGCCGCCTGCAGCGTAAGGAGACTCCATTACTCTAAAGATATCTACTAATCCATATGAAACACTGCAATATTTCCTTACCTTAGGGAGGACAGCATTCCAAGTTTCATATTGTAAGTGTGCAGTAAAAATCCTGAAATATTTTTCAGTACTTTGTGGAATTACTCCAATACTCTTTATTCATTTCTCTCTTGGCAGATTTTTGTGAGTTAGAGACAGTCACCAATATCCTAGATTTATTTCTTAGCAGGTTTTTTTTTTTTTAATTAGACACAGTCACCAATATTGTAGACGATCCCTGAAGGTTCTTATCCTGGCACCAGAACGTATATTAATGTAGTGCAAATATAGTAGAAATTGTCTCTGAACTGCTGTCTCACAAGTTATATAAGGTTTTTTTTCCTCTTCTTTAAGTATCCACACCACACTTAATTTTTCTAGCTATAAACAAAAGAGAAACACAGTTACCAAAACGTATACAAACAGAAGCAGTTGTGTAAAATCCCTGTGTAGATGTGTCTAGGAGATTGTTTAAATGCCATTTTCCTCCCAAAATTTGAGAAAATTGAAATAAAAAAAACAAATAGCTTGATACGGTGCTCAGGGCTAACTAAAAGCAATCTAAGTTATAAACGGTAATTAGGACACTCTGTTCCAGCCCCAGCCCCAGCCCTGAGGGAGGCCTGTTGCCATGTCTACTGAGATGTGTAAGCTTGGTGGGTAAGCCAGTGTCCAGCAGAGAGCAGGGATGAGGAGAAGGGCTTCCTCCTGTGCTCTCTGCACTTACCCTCTTTCCGCTGAGGAGGACTTTCCTCAGGCAGCGCCCACGTCCACACATCACTTCAGGTGTTTAGCTCAAGCTGCACAGAAGCCCTTAAGCTGTAATATCCATGGTGAGCACTCTAGATAAAGGTTGAAATGGTTGTACACAAAACAGTGGGCAGCTGCATGTAAGGAATAACAGTTGACAGTGATCCAGGAGAATAAAGTTACTGTGTGGAAAAAAAAAGGCCTTTGCAAACAGCACTCAACTTGAAAGGTATTATTTACATAAACACTGCTGGCGTAGCCCACTGATCATTTATTCCATTCCCAAACTGTGGGCAGCCACGAATAAGCTGTGGTGAGAAATTAAAAAGCAAGCATAGGAGAATGAAACCATTGTGTGAGTCTGTGCAGCAACCACTTGGGGACTAGAGAAGCTGCATTCAATGAATTCATATTTAAAACAGGAGCTCTGACCCGTTTTAAAATGCCAATTCTTCACAATTAGAGTGAGTGCCTCACAGCGATGTGTTACTTCTCAATCAGATTAACTCAGAGCAGAGAAGATAATCCATGAGTGGCATAAACTTCAAACAAGAGCAAGGAGTAAAAGACATATCCCACGGGCTAGGTGTTTGCCTGGTTGGTGTTTTGTTATTGCTGTTTGTTAGCTACTTCAAGTTAGAAGATGAGTCTAACACCAGTATTGTGCTCAATATTATTATTATTTTTCAATATTATTTATAGTTGGTTGGGCATATGTGTTTGCATTAAGATCTTAGCAAATGTCAATAAGTTATTGTGTACTAGCAGTTTATATGAATGGAAATGCCATTCCCAAGAAGGATGTCCAGTGAAAAGTGTTGCTTCAAGTATTAAAACATATTGGACTTTATCTTCAGGGCTAGATCAGGTCTCAAAAAAAAAAATGCTACTCAGAAGGAGTATATACCATAAGCTACAATAGTCAGTGAATTACGGTTCCTCGGGGCCTGTGTGTGTAAGAGGCCTCGCAGCACAGGAGTCACGTGACTCACAGGCCCATCACCAAGTGCTGGCGCTCAGGCTTCCATCATCTTTGCCACAAAGCCTCCAGGACAGGTGCCTGGGTAACCCTGCCCCTCTCATCTGCTGTTTTCTGAAGATTTCTCCTCCCTAGCTGCCCCGGCCAGCGGGGTGTCAACGGGGGCGACCCACCTGCGGGAGACACGAAAGGAAGACAGCAAGACAGTGTTCTGATCAAGCTGCAAATTTTATTCTCCTCAGCAAGGCTTATATACCATGGGAGGGGAGGGGGCAGGAAGGAGGGAAGGGGTGCAGGATGTGCCGTACCTGCAGGTGAAGGGGGGCGTGCAGGTGAAGGACTACCTGCAAGTCCTGAGGCTGCTAGGTGGTAAGGTCACTGGTCAGGGCCCATTGTTCTGTTGCTATGCTACCTGACCTGCCTGACCTGTTCTTTATCTTTGGGGGCATCTGGTTTAGGGCAGGGGCTTGTTCTCTGGCCTAGCTAGTACTTTTCCATGGTCCATGTTTGGTCCCTGACACCTAGCCCCTGAAGGTAACCTGTATTTTCAGTCTGGTACAGGGAGGACAAAGAAAAGGGACTCAGAACACAGCCACCTCCTGGCCACCTCATCCTTTTACCCTTTCCTCCTGCCCTGCTCTTAGTGCCTTGTGAGCTAAAGTGCTTTTCTTGGTTGATCTGGGAGGCAGGTTAGAAGCACTGTCATTTTGGGGAACAACCTCTTCTGGCTAACAGGAAGCCCTCTTTCATCCTACCACCAATCAAAGAGCAAGTTGCTGGGGTGGAAGGACCAGAGGTTCAGCATGAAAATTTTCCAGTTCCTACATACTAATGGCTCTGCATAAGTAAGGCCATGACAGAGGTACAGGCCAAAAAAATTGACACCTGGGAGTCAGCGGTGGGGAGAGGTTGCTGATAAGCAGTAGAGCAAGACCTTTGAGGCAAGCAGGCTTGTTGCATTCCCATCACTCCAAAACCCATTGTCTTAGTTAGGGTTTTCTGTTGCTGTGGAGAGATACCATGACCACAGCAACTCTTATAAAGAAAACATTTAATTGGGGTGACTTGCTTACATTTTCAGAGGTTCAGTCAATTAGCATCATGGTGAGGAGCATGGCAGTGTACAGGCAGACGTAGTGCTGGAGTAGTAGCTGAGAGTCCTACATCTTAGAGGCAACAGGAAGTCAACTGAGACACTCAGCAGTATCCTGGGTATAGGAAACCTCAAAGCCTGTGCCTACAGTGACACACTTCCTCCAATAAAGCCACACCCACTCTAGCAAAGCCACACCTCCTAATAGTGCAACTCCCTATGAGATTATGAGGGCCAAGTACATTCAAACCACCCCACCCCCCGACCCACGCTTTGCACAGTGCAACCTCAACAATCATCTTGGAAATCCTCCTTCTGTCCTGAGCATCCCTCTTCTCTATTGTCTTCTAGTAGGAGCATAGACACTTTTCTTGCAGTTATCACCATTTGCTGGCAGTAAGCAGATTTAAGGTGGTTAAGGAGACAGTTCAGTTTTACCTTTTTCTTCCCCTCCCAACCTTTCCACTTCAAAGGTGGGTCTTTGGTTCAGTGTGAGTTAAATAACAAGCCTTTGTGCTTTCTCTTCTTGTGCTAGCTCAGGCTCAAGGCTGTCATTCTGTGGCTGCTGTGAACACTGAACACCCACTCATTATTTTCTGGGTGGCTGGACAATAATCAAAAAGGGAAGTGCCATTTCCCACACTTCCTGCAGTATCTGTCTGGTGATTAAGACCAAGGGTCAGTTGCCCAACACCGTTTCAGACACTTCCTAGCCTTCTTCTCACGCTTCTTACTTCCTAATGGCCAACTCATTCCACAGAGACCCTAAAGGTAGTTCAAAGAACTAATGAGAAGGTTTGCAGAAGTTCTTGCCTTACTCTATGGATCCTTTGGATGACTGCCACTGCAGACCCTTCTTTTTAAAGCAGGACCACAGGGTCATGGTACTTCACTCAGCTGTACCTCCCTCATATCCAGCAAACCCTCAGGTCTCTCTCTCCTCCATCTCTTCTCTGCGCTGGGGAGACTTTGAAAGAATGGAGAGGTCTTCCTCCAGTACTTAGAGGGCTTCACTGGCTGCCTAGAAACCACAGAGCATGTGTTCACTGCCTTCGCTTACATAGTCAAGTTGGAGCCTCTTTTACTCAGGTCTAAATTGTTTCCTGTTAATGTAAAAAAAAAAATAGGCACTTGACAAAGAAGTATGTGTGTGTGTGTGTGTGTGTGTGTGTGTGTGTGTGTGTGTGTGTGTGTGTATGTGTGTGCATGTTCATGTTATTTATGACATTTGGGCAATAGTTACCAACCAGGTAGATGTGATATTGTCAGGGTTTTAACTTTTGGTATAATAATCTTTTTCTTTTAAGAGCTAGTTGGTTATTTTATTTTGTATATATGTGAGGTTATATATCATATTATATTATGTATCTATATTATAACAGTTCTTTATATGAAGTTGCTCTACTCATATTACTTTTCTGTATAAGCACACATCTCCTGTTTTTATCTTCTTAAATCAACACACAAGGCATTAAATTCATTGTAGCATTTTCCAACATAATTTGTTTCTACTAATGTTCCTTTCTCCTCTTCTCTCCCATCCCCAGTGTCCCTCACATTAGCACCCTTCCACCCCCAGTATAATGAAGGTTTTGTTTTTCTTCTCGTTGTATTTGTGTGTGATGAGAACTACATGTTGGGGTTGCTCATGGCTGTGCACATGTGCATTGAAGACCAGAGAACAACTTGAGTTGTCCTTAAGTATCATCCATCCACTTTTATTTTTGAGCGGGGACCGGGCCCCTCACTGACTTGGAACTCAACAAGCTGACTGATCCTGGGATCTGCCTGTCTCCCCCTCCCCAGGGCTGGGATTATCAGTGCACACTACCATGTCTAATGTTTATGTGGAGAAATATGTGAGGATCTGTTTTTAAAGATGTGAGCAGAGAAGGAGCCAGAAAGAAGAGTGTAAATGGGTTTTTAGGGGATTATTGATCAGCTTTTTTATAATCTTACCACTGCTTTTGTAAAATATGGGTTAAGGCTGTTCTGAGTCACAAATGAAATTTTCCCTCAATTTCTTTACTCTTAAATAAGTTCTTGTGTCTAACCATTTACCAGGAAATGGAATGTGCATATTAGTCTATAATCATGCACCATTACCAGCTCTATTCAATTTTTCTCTGTGTGAAATGACTCATCTGCTGTGCTTTGGGTAAAATTGAATAATTAAAGCCATGCTAACTCACCCAGTTAAACACCCTCCTCAGGAGAAGCTTGGGAGGCATCTGAAAAGGCATATGAGGCATCCTTTCTCATATTCTAACTTACACACAGATGGAGCTATTCTCTGCTTAGTTTGAAAAAACAGTCCTTCGCTCAGATGGAGTTCCTTCACTGAGAGGAGAAGTAAACACAAGCCCCCGGCCCTAACCCAGAAGCTATCTCCCAATTGATAAACTCTGGCAAAGGAAAACTCTTACTGGGTACAAATCACTCTTAAGTGTAAGCCCTGTGGCTAGCAGTAGATGGCCAATACAAAATGAACTCAATGGCATGTGAAGAGGTTCCTTGTCTCATAATGTTTTGTCCAGGCATTACTTCTCTGTTTTTCTTTCTTTTGTTACTTCCTTCTTTCTTTTTTTCTCTCCTGTAGCCAGAGTTTTCTCCAGCTTTTCTCAGGCCCGCAGCCACTCAGACCCAAATAAACACACAGAGACTTATATTACTTATAAATTGTATGGTTGCAGCAGGCATCTTGTTATCTAGTTCTTATATCTTAAATTAACCCATTTCTATTAATCTATAAGTTGCCACATGGCTTGTGGCTTGCCAGTACTTTACATCTTGCTTCTCATGGTGGCAGCTGGCAGCATCTCCTGACTCAGCCTTCCACTTCCCAGAAATCTCCTCTCTGGTTACCCTGCCTATACTATACTTCCTGCCTGGCTACTGGCCAATCAGTGTTTTATTTATCAATCAATCAGAGCAACACATTCACAGCATACAGAAAGACGTCCCCAGCACTCTCCTTCCTCCCTCCCTTCCTTCCATATGCTGTAGACTGGTAACAAGAAAGGATCTTACCAGCCATGATATTATCTATTCATGGATGATTTTACAGACTCATGTATCCAGGGTTAAGAATATCTACACCAAAAACATGAAGTCCTTTCTACTCCTTGCATTTAAGATGTCTTGTTACTGGAGTCGGGGTAACTGTTACTGGAGACATTGTCTTGAATTTCCTGAATCTGTTCCCAGGTTGGCTGAGGGTTGATATCTATAGTTTGGGTATGGTTTGAGTATGTCTCTTGAGGTTTCATGAACTTGATCCTCACAATGGTCTTTTTCAATTGCTGTGATAAAAAAAACAAACAAACAAACAACAAAAAAGCTGAAAAAGCAACTTAAGGAAGAAAAGGTTTTGTCTTGGAGTATAGTTACAAAGAGATACTATGATAGTTTAAATGATAATGGAGCCCATAGGCTCATATATATGATTGGTATGATGGTTTGGAAGAAAATGACCCTCATAGACTCTTAAGGAGTGGCACTATTAGGAGGTGTGACCTTATTGGAGTAGGTGTGGCCTTGTTGGAAGAAGTGTGTCACTGTGGATGCAGGTGTTGAGGACTCATATGCTCAATCTATACCCAGTGTGGCCTAGAGTCTCCTTCTGCTGCTTGTGGATCAAGATGTAGAACTTTCAGCTCCTTCTCCAGCACTGTGTCTGTCTGCATGCTACTATGCTTCTTGCCATGACAATAATGAACTAAACCTCTGAAACTGTAAACCAGACCCATTAAATATTTTCCTTTGTAAGAGTTGTTGTGGTCAGGGTGTCTCTTCACAGTAACAAACCCCTAATTAAGACAACTGGTCTCTAGCTGGTGGAACTATTTGGGAATGATTTGGAGATATGGCCTTGTTGGAAGAACTATGTCACTGGAGGAGGAGGGCTTTGAGGTTTCAAAACCCCACACTGTACTGCCAGCTGCCAGCTCTCTCTCTCTCTCTCTCTCTCTCTCTCTCTCTCTCTCTCTCTCTCTCTCTCTCTTTCTCTCTCTCCCTCTCCCTTCCTCCCCCTCTCTCCCTCTTCCTCTCTTTCCCTCCCCCTCTCTCACTTTTCCTCTCCCCCCTCTCTTTCCCCCTCTCTCCTTCCCCCTCTCTCCCTCTCCCTCTCTTCCCCTCTCTCTCTTCCCCTCTCCATCTCTCTTTCTCTCTCCCCCCCTCTCTGCCTCTTGTCTGTGGTTGAGATGTAAATTCTTACTACTGTTCCAATGTCATGCCTGCCCCCTGCTCTCATGTTCCTGGCCATGATGGTCACAGACTCTACTACCTCTGGAACCATGAGCCCTAGATAAATGCTTTCTTCTACAAGTTTTCTCTGTAATGGTATCTCTTTACAGCAAAAGAAAAGTAGCTAAGACAGACCCGTCATGGAAGGAAAGACAAGGCAACAGGAAAGGAAAGCATGGAGGCAGGCACAGGAGGCTGGCGGGACACATTTTGGTCACCATTTGGAAGCAGAGAAACTGAATAGGACCAAGCTATAAAGCCTCAAAGCCCACACTTCCTTCAGAGAGGTGCCACCCCCTAAGTGTTCCATATTTTTCCCAAATATCACTACCAGTTGGGGGCCAAGTATCCAAAATACATGAGTCTAAGGAAGGTCATTTGACATTCAAACCACAATGGTGATATCAGGAGTCATATCAGTGAGGTAGTGAAGCTTATAAGATGTCAAGTTCAATGTAATGTAAGTAGGTCATTGAGGACACTGCCGTTCAAGGGGGTTAATGTTGTTCTTTTGGACCCCAGCAGTCTCCTTGGGTTGTCAGGAGATAATCAGACTAGCTGCTCTGATCTTTCTGGCTTCCTGTTCAGCATGTACCTCCTGCTCTTATATACACACCCACATGATGCCCTTTACCATGCTGTGATGCAGTAAGGTCAGGAAGTGGACCTTCACTAGAGCCCACACCATGCTCTTTGCACTTCCAATCTGCAGCTATTCAGCCCAAGGCATCTTGTTATTGCAAAGGAAAAATGGACCAGTGGTGAATGAGTTTCCTTGTATTCAAGGCAACTTTGAGTGCTAACTAGTGTGTGAAGGCAATCTTTAAAATCATTGCATAAAATACAAATATAGTATGACCCAGCACAGGATCAAACTACTTATTTGAACTGCTTTTTACACAATATGAAACAATGAGAAAATGAATGATAAAGTCTATCAAAAAGTAAAGCACTTTCCAAATGCAAGGAAGTGTTTCTGTCTAAATTTTAAATGGTAACATACCCACATATTCCAATCATACCTATAACAAATCTTGACCCCTTGATGTTTTAGACACTGCCCTGTGAGTTACTGCACATGGTAAGGAGTCATTTAATTCCACAATACACAAGTTATGTTATAAAACTGCTGTCCAAATGGTCTTACCTTGGCAATGTTGTGAACTTTAATGGATAAGTATAGTTTGTGGCCTGCTCAGTAAACAGTAATGATATGTCTACTTCCTCCAAGCACTGTTCATTGTTCTTAGGGAGTTCCTGTTGTTTTGGAGGGAGAAGGATGAGCATACAGCTCAGCATGCTGCCTTCTTGGCAAAAGACAACAAATGTGGTGTGAACTAGGGCAGGGAGGTTCAGTCATCACAGTTCCACGCTCACCATATGAGTCAAAGAAATCCAGAGCAGTAAATGAATCTTGAGGAGCATGTCGCTCAACCTTCTCATTTTACATATGAGAGAAAGAGTGATTTATCAAAGAGTGTTTCAAAGTCACCTAAAGCAGGGCGGTGGTGGCGCACACCTTTAATCCCAGCACTCGGGAGGCAGGGGCAGGCGGATCTCTGTGAGTTTGAGGCCAGCCTGGTCTACAGAGTGAGTTCCAGGACAGGCTCCAAAGATACACAGAGAAACCCTGTCTCGAAACAAAACAAAACACAAAATCGAAGTCACCTAAAACCCGACTAGTACTTAAGTCATTAGCTTTGTGTCGCACTGAGACAATAGCTGACAAATCCCCTCAAGGAGGGAGACTTGAGCCTTGGCTCACAGTTCTAGGGAATGTAATCCATCATGAAAAGCTATAACTTTGGCTGGCAAAGGAATGTCAAAGGAGGCTTCTGTGGTCTGAGTTGATTATGTCTTTCGCAGGCACCGCAGTTGCTGCCTCCCTGTCCTGGAGGAACTCCCTGGAGGAGGCCCTGTGAAGCCCCTGCCAGCTGTGACCCCAAGGTCATGTTGCACATTGTGAACAGTGCCCTGTGAGTTATCACAAGCGTTGATTTTCACTGAACTGCTTCCTTCATTCTGCCTTCTAAGAACCTTAGCGATCCGATCTGCCTATTTAAATGGCAGCTCCACCTCAACCCCTGGCACCCTGGCATCCCTACACCCAAAGAGTTGGGATGTTTAGAAGGAGTCTGGTGGAAGATCCACCTCAACTCCTCTCTCCCCTATCTCGTTCCCTAAACCCACCCCTTCAAAGCCCGCCAAACACAGCTCCTCCTCCAGGGAGGCCCACGACCACTCCCACAGGGGATATATAATCGGCATCCCAGGAAACTCTTGGCTCTTCTGATCTGTCTCCTTTCTACAGGGCCTGGGATTCGCCTGGGAGCACTTTCCAATTTGGTCTGATTCAGTTTGTTTCGACAGCGGAGAGGCCTTTAGGAGGCCTAAAACTTATCACTGCCCAGCATCTAATTCTCTTAGGTGGGAACCTGAGGCTTTGTGCTCCTCGGTTTTAGCTGGGTTGTCAGTTATGTGTCTCAAAGAGAGAGAAAGACACACCCTGAGGACCGGCACTGAAGGTTTTATTAGTTGATGATAAACTGTAGACCGAGGGACCATCAGCTCAGGGAGGTTGGACATCAAAACACAGGATTATTAGCAGCCCAGAGGATGCCGGGCTGGTCCTAGGGCTGAAATGATTGTATTCAAATTAACTGAGTATATTTTATTGAAAATTAACTTTCACGAGAATCATATCGGCATTTTGAAAAGTAACAACATCATGCCAAAGACCAGGAAATCAGAATTTCTGATTTAACATACACCAAAGATACATGAATAGTTACATACACATTTATATTTTTAAAAAATCCATGTCTACTGGTGGTATATATAGGCAATACACTCAAAAACATTATGGAGCAAAGAAGATTGAAAGGAGGAATGGAAATGTCTATGTAAATGTGTTCTTTTGACAAGTAGCCGGCTGCAATTGCATGGTCAGGCTTCCCTTGCCTGTTTGCTCTTGGTCTGCGAAGTCAACTCATTGCAATACATAGTCCTAAGGAGAGGAAGCCTGGCAGTACATCAGTGTCAACTCTATACAGGAAGTCAAGACCACCAACATCAGGAACCTGTCTTGAGAATAAATATTTATAAGTTCTAAATAATGAGGCCTGATTAATGTCTCATAGCTAACATGAGCAGGAAAGGAAATGAATGTTTGCATTAAGCACTCTGTACTAGTACATTGCAATATGTTCTGTAGTTCAGAATATTACTTCCTCGAAGGCTCAGGTATCCTAAATGAGCAAAGTTCATTTTGCTAAGCCATTTCCTTTTCATGTGTCAGTTGCAGTCAGTGCTTCTTATGATTCGAGATACACCGTGTGATCTTTATCCAATACTTAGAAAAGGGAAAATTAGCCATGATCTCACTGTTAACATTTTGGTTTATTCTCATCTGAACCTATTTATTCATATATACACATATGGAGTTTTTCTTCTTTTCCTCCCTTTTATGTTTACAAAATCATGCTGGAAAGACTAGGCAAATACAACTGTACATTACTTGTATGCATTCTTTGTATACATACCATGTACATTATATATGATTTAATAATTCTATATATAAGTAAAACTTATTTAAAATATTTGAGGAAACAGACATTCTGGTGTTTATTTTCTGTTTTTCTTATTCCTTGACTCATCATCCATGAATAACCTTGGCTCTATCTGGACCTAATCATCCATTACTCACCTCTGAGCACTCAATGCTGTGTAAATAGTTAAACTCCAGCCTGTTCTAGTTTGCTTTCTGTTCCTGTGATAAACACCATGAACAAAACCAACCAGGGGTGCTGGCAGCCATGTCTGAGGAGCTGCAGTCAGCAATGGACCTATGGAATACAACCCACTAGAGAGCAAAGGTATGATGGGTGTCCCTGGAGAGGCAAAGCCCTGGGGGAATTGTCTCCAGAACACCCCTTGCTTCTGCTCTGCCTTCTCCTGCTTTGTGCTCTTGTGTTCCTGATGTATTTGGCATGGTGTGATTACTATGTGAAAGAATCTCACTGTATCTAGTAGAGTGTGGTTGTTTCCTGGGAAATTCCCACTCCTCACTGGGCAATTTACCTGCAGATGATAATGAAGATGATTTTTATAGAGCGATGATGCTTAGTTGGATCAATGATTTAACTGAACTTTCTGAGTCATCCTAAAAGATGCAGGTGGTTAAGACAGTGATGATGATTAGGGAAATGGTTTGGGCTGCTCTGCCAGTTGCTCCAACAAGAGATTCAAAAGACAGAAATGGTGTTAGAAGTCACCCTCCTCTTTGCCAGATGTGAGACTTGCAGAGGATGGAAAGTAAGAACAAGGAAGTTCTCATGCATTATAGACCCATGAATTCTGCCTGTGCAAAGAACAGGCTGATGATCAAAGAAAGCAATTCTGTCACCCAAGGTGAGGGCTGAGATCCTTGGTCATGAGCTTACAGAATTAATCACAGGTTTTGGTATGCACCTTGAAAAACCAGAGTTGTAAAGGGAAATTGAACGACCCTGTTGTGTGTAAAGAGAAATAGATGGTTAGCTGACCACTTGAGTAAAGCTTTGTAGGAATCTGCTACATTGAAACAGCAAACAGCTGCCTGCCAGTCCAAAGGAATGGAGATAGACTTGGCTTGCTGAAAACCTTGTTAATCAATAATAAAAGAATCGTTGCTTTGGGGTGAAGATGTTATGGTGGGAAAATTAATACAAAGGAAAATGTCTAACTGCTTGTCAGCTTCTAAGAAAAATGTGTAACTTGTGATCCTAATGTGATTTCTTCCTGTGTAAATATTTTAATTTGTTTTTGGAAAATAGGTTATTTGTGGTTGTGAGGTAACCTTTTCTTGCACAGAAATTTTTGTCAGGTGTTATAAAAAGGGATAAGAGAAAAATAAAGACAGAATGAGAGAAGAAAAAAGAGAAAAATAAAATGAAGTATTAAACTTTGGCCCCTCAGAGAAGTCTCCTGTGTGTTCAGTAGCGCCGCCGCTGCCTCCACAACTCCTCTCTAGTTTCTCTGACCTGCTGAAGCTGGACTTCAGCCTAGGGGAGGAAGGGGCTTATTTGTCTCACAAGTTACAACCCTTCATTGAGGGAAGCCAAGGCAGGGACCTGGAGGCAGAAGCTGAAGCTGAGACAACAAAAGAGAGCTTGCTCAGCTTGGTTTTTTTGACAGCCCAGAAAGTGGTACCACCCGCGGTAGGCTCTGTCCTTCCATATCGATGAGCAATAAAACAACAGCAACAACAATAAAAAATCCCCTGCAGACACACCTGCAGGCCCCTCTGATGAAGGCAATTCGAATCTCTTTTCCCAGGTGTCTCTCCTTTGTGTCAAGTCGGCAAAACTCCAAGCACAAAACCAGCACAAGCACTTTCTGTCCAAGCACCACCCTGTTCCTCTTCTCTGCTGGACCAGATGCAAAGTCCACAACTATAATTACTTAGACTGTCATTTTCCACATCACGTCTCCCCATCCTGAGCCAGCATGTCTGCCTCAGTCAACAGGACATTCTGCTCAGACCTGGCTCTCATGTTACAAAACAGGTCCTGACCAGCCTCACAGGGTCCCCAGCAAAGGCAGAATCTCTTCTCCACTTGCATACCATTGCAAAGTCTGCCATCCTTAACCTCTCTGGCTTCTCCACATGCCCTCGGCAGATGTCACTTCTTCACAGTGGGACAGTGTTGTCCAACTCCTTCATTTCCTTCCATATCCCAGCAATAAACCCACTCTCTTCTGAACCCCTGGGTTCCACCCTGTCCTCTTGCCCTAGAGAAGAAATGCCTCTCCTGTCAAGACCCTGTCCTCTGCCCCCTCACAAGCACCTTTACTCCAACAAATATCATTCCCCCTGTGCTTCTTTGGCTCCCTCTCTCCTAGTCCTTCCTCCTGACCAGCAGTTCTAAATCAGGGTTTGTTTTGGAGACCTCAAGGGAGCTCCTAGAAGAGCATCAATTAAATCAGAGTTCAGCAATGTGTATTTTTTTTAAGCCAAGAGCACTGCTTTGTGGCCAGGGCTAAGCAATGTGGATTCACCATCTGAGTGTACGCTCCTCTTCAGTGTGCAAGGACCCTTTCCTCTCCCTACCTCCTCCACTCTCTAAGCAATTCTCTCAGGAACAGCTGTCTACACTCATTGCCTCATTCATTGCTACTTCCCTTCTAGAACAATTCCTAGGAATTGTCATGAATACCTCAGTTTCGCTGCCTAGTCCATGCTCTGAATTGTGTTCCTAAAATTAAGAGCGTTTCATCCCTGTCTGTACTTGACCTGACTAGGACATTAGACATTTGTGGAAAGTCTTTGCTCATGAAAGATGCCCTGGCTTCTCCAGTGATCTGGAGCAATCTGCTTCCACTTCTCTTTCTGTCCCTACAGATGCTTCTCAACCTCTGAAGTTTCTTCCTATGTCATTGTCTTCCATGGCTTCCATTACTGCACCTAGCCTGGTGACCACCAAGTGCACCTAAAGCTGCAACGCTTTAGTGCCAAATGCCTTTCTGAACATCTGTATTTAAAAGGATTGTGAAGTTTGCTTATGAAATAAGGGAGCACACCTCACAAGTTAAATGTGTAGTACAATGATAAGCTTTAATGTTCTACTGAGCAAACACGGATCCTTTAAAGGTTTGTTCTCAACACATTGCTTAAACAGCAACATGAAGTTAGCTTTTATAACTACAGAGAACCTTCTTCTCCCTCAGAGCCCCTGCTAAGGGCTTTCCCTATCCATCCTGTCTTCTTCAAATAGCAGCTGCCATCCACCAAGAAAATGTTAGATGGGGCTCAAGTGTGCTAAGTAGAGAGAGGGCTTCATTTCCAGTTCCCCCTATGATACTAGACAGAAAGCACAGAGCATGAGACCCCAAGAAGTCCTCTCATTGAGGAGAACAGCATAAGTGTGGGTGCTGAGTACTGGCTTTGGCCAGTGATGGGAGCAGTGGTGATGCTGTGTGCTGATGCATGAGCAGAGACTACAGTGCTGAGACGTGATGGGTATTGGGGGAAAGAAAAAGACCAGGCATGAGTGTGCACAGTAAAATCTTGGTGTTTGGTGCTTAAAATGGCACATGGCAAATGGGAAAACAAACTGGAATGGCACATTATAGACAGTGGAAATGGAAGCATTGATCAGTCAGAGTAAAATGGAAGAACTAAATATGCCTGTTGAAAAGCAAATATTGACAGAAGTGTGCTATTTACAAAAGACACACCTAAACATATGGGATACAAAGGTCAAAAATAAAAGGATGTTAATAACATGGCAGAAAGTTACCAACCTCCAGACAGCTGGTGTGCTTCTAACAGGCAAAGTGATGGTTACCATAGCTGCATAATAATAAAAGTTTCAAATCACTAAGCACAAAATAAAACATTTAAAATACGTGAGAGAAAAAGAGATAAAGTAGCACTGAGAAATTTGCCATCATAATGGGAGGTTCCAATTCTCCTCATTATTGAAGCAGACAAAAAATGCATAAATGACCTAGTTAAGGTTTCTATTGCTGCAACAAAACACCATGGCCATAAAGCAAATTGAGGAGGAAAGAGTTTACTTGGATTACACACTGTAATCCATCACTGAAGGAAGCCAGGACAGGAACCAAATAGGGCAGGAGCTGATGCAGAGGCCATGGAAGGGTGCTGCTTTCTGGCTTGTTCAGCCTGCTTCCTTATAGAACCCAGAACAACCAGCCCAGGGATGGCACCACCAACAATGGGTTTGGCCCTCCCCCATCAACCACTAACTATGAAAATGCCTTACAGCTAGATCTTAGAGAGGCATTTTCTTAATTGAGGTTCCCTCCTTTCAGATGACTCCAGCTTGTGTCAAATTGACATAAAGTTAGCCAGAACAGTGAATGTAGACCTAACTGCAAAAACAATAATTTGACCTGGTGAGTTTTTAATCATCTAACAGCTGTAAGATGTGCACATTTCTCCAGTAAACATGAACCATGTGGAAAACTAATAATGTGGCCGCCAAGAAAATCCTAAAAATGCTAGTATAAACATATTCTGATGACTATGATTCTTGTTTACAGTGCAAATCAGGAGAAAATTGACAAAAGCCATAAATAAAAGTTCTTAAATATTTGAAACTTTAAAAAATTTTACTGCAAGCCAGGTGGTAGTGACACACATCTTTAATTCCAATAGTCAGGAGTCAAAGACAGGCAGATCTCTGTGAGTTCAAGGCCAGCCTGGTCTACAAAGTGAGTTCCAGGACAGCCAGGAATACACAAAGAAACCCTGTCTTGAAAAACAGTTATACTGCTGAATAAGCCATAAGTTAAAGAGGCAATCACAATGAATCTGAAAATATCTGAAACCATGATGGCCTGTTGATGTGCACATTTTGGAGGCTGCACTGGTGGCACACACCTGGAAAGGTAGCACTTTGGAGGCTGCACTGGTGGTGCACACCTGGAGAGGTAGCACTTTGACAGCTGCACTGGTGGTGCACACCTGGAGAGGTAGCACTTTGGAGGCTGCACTGGTGGCGCACACCAGGAGAGGTAGCACTGAGGGTTGCATTGACGAGTGCTATGAGCCAAGGCCAGCTAGGACTGCAAAGTAAGACCCTGTCTCAAAAGGAGCTAAAAGTATTCAAGAATCAAATTCATAAGCATCTGTGCATTTAAATCAGCTTACCCTGACAGACAGGGGAAGGCAGTTCAAAGAGTCCTAATGCAGTCCACATTAGTTTCCCTTCTCACATCTTACACAAGCATGATACATAATTGTCACAGTCAATGCTTAACTCTACATATAGCATTGTTATATAGCATGGATTAAAATTCTATTAACTAATTTTCATGCTTTATTCAGAATATCTTATATTTTACTCTAATATCTTTTTTCTATTACAGGATCCCATCTAGAACACCACATTATATCATCATCATGTCTTTCTGACAGTTTCTCAGACTTCCTTTGATTATAATGACATTTGATAATATTGAAGTCTACTAGTCATGTGTTTTTAGAATGCCCAATTATTGGAATTTATCTGATATTTTCTCTTGACTAAATTGGACTTGTGGCTTTGGGGGATGAAGACCATAGAGGCAAAACTATGTCTAAATCTCTGTGACAGTTGATCTAATCATCTGGCCGGAATAGCACATTCACCCTGTAAAGTCACTGCCCACCCCCAGTTTTTCCATGGTGTACTCTGACAAAGGCAGTCACTTGGCACAGCTCACACTTAGAGAGGTGCAAATTACAATGCTGTACTTTCACACTTTGAAGGAAACCATAGTTTTAAATACTTTTTTTTAGAGAAGTTTCCTCAAAAGTAACAGGTCCAGTAGCCATTTTAAGATGTTGAATAGGGCTGGTGAGACAGCCCAGTGAGCAAGAGCTTCTGTCCCCAAGGCTGACGAGCTGAGTTCCGCCTCTAGAACCTACATGGTGGAATCCTGAAAGAACCAGCTACTCCAAGTTGCCCTCTGACCCCAACATGAATGATGTGCAGATGCCACACACACCAGGTGGGGTGCAGAGAGACCAACAAATAAATGTAATACATTTGAAAAGTTCATAAACAACAGAATAAACTCAAAGGGCAAGAGAAAGGACAGAAAAAAAATGACAGCGTGAATTAATAAGACGGAGAGTAAGTTATCTTCAGTGGTTCAACAGCAAGCATCAAAACCTCAAAGGGGCTTTTTTGAAGAACACAGCAAAAATGGGTGGATTTCTGCACGGAGTGACCAAGAGGAGGGCCTGGAGGACAGCCTGCATCTTCAGGAGTGTCACCTTTTCTGCCTCCGCATTGCTGTTGGCAGTAAAGACACACTCTAGGCTCTGTTTGTGGAATCTTGAACACAGTGCCATGGTGCTCTACTTCCTTTTACCAAGGTAGATAAAGCCTGCAATCCACAATGTCACCAAACCAAGACAATGCCGGCTTTCTGAGGTCATGGTGCATTGTAGTTTGGTGTATTGAAGAAGATGTCAGGATAGCAATTGGGGAGCAAGATGTATATAGTAGAGAGCCTATCTGTGAGAGAGGAGTTGAAGGCAGGCTGGGTGGAGAGGGGGCTCAGGACTGATCCAGCTAGTTACCTGGTCGGAGCCCAGGAGCCGATGGCCCCATCTGGATGTGCTGCACTGAGGGAAGCAGCTATGCCTTCTTTACAGTCTGTAGTACCATTTATTACTAGTATATTTGTACGTATGGTGTGTGTGAGTGCAGGTATGTGCGTGTCGTGACCAGTGTGTGGAGGTCCAAGGACAACTTCTGGGAGCTGGGTTTCCATTTCCATGGGTTTCTGGGATCTACCACAGGTCGTTAAGCCTCTGCAGCGGTGCCTTTACCTACTAAGCCATATTGATGGCCAGCTGTGCCTTTTTTATTTATCAACATCTCTAGGCACCATATGTAGCCTTCCAGACGACTCTGACCTTGGGAAATGTAGCCTCCTGAAGCTGAAGGACATCCCAGAAGAGCATAGCACCTCCACTCTCATACTTGATGAGAAGACTAGCAGGTTCAGATGCCAACATTTACTGCGGGAACAAAGCTTACAAGTTATTAGAGTGGACAAATAGTCAGCTCAGGAGTTCAGAACTATCCCTGGTCACTTGATTTGTGTAAAACAGCTTTGTACGGCATTGTAAGAATTAATAATCGTTTAGTAAACAAATCGTGTAGGGAACCTCAGTGGCAAAAGTAGCACAGGTAGATAGTAGACATAGTAAGTCAGAAGTAGCCACCATTGCTAGGACACAGATGGCCCCAAAGAGAAGTCTGTGATGGCAGTCATCCCTTAATATCCATGAGGAACAGCTTGCAAGACCTCTGTGGACACTCGCATCCATGGCTGCTCACATCTCTCTATAAAATGACCTAGAGCATTAGAGCACTTGCAAACATCCTGTGCTTATCCTCCCCAGTGCTTTAAATCATCTCAATCACAGTAGCTAATATGATGTAAATGTTATAAATAGTGTTTATCCCACATGGCAAGGAAAATGTTCAGTATAGATGTGGATTTTTAGAAAAACATGTTCTCATTTGTGGTTGTTTGAATCTGTGGCTGTGGAACCTGTGGATACAGTGGTTGGCTGCATTAGAACCTGCAAGTTTGGAGGGAAGGTTCATCAGAATGTGGGCCCAGACATGAGGTGATAAGGCCACAGCTAGCCAGTGCTGGTTTCTCTGGAGGGGACAGTAAGTCTGGCTCTGGGATGTAGGAGTTGAGGTGTGGTGGAAACAGCCACAACTGCTACAGAAAACAGGACCATTGTGAAGAGCTGTTGGGGGAAGGTTGCCAACAGAGCGACAGAGCAGGCCCACAGTCATGCTCAGACTCTAGCCTCCCTTTATGCTTTCCATTGTGGACAAAATTGGGAACACTTGGCAAAGGGGACACGGCATGGTTTTGTTTTTGTTGTTGTTGTTTTCTAAATCAATGTTAAAAAACAGAATATGAAAAAAAGGGATTTATAGTCTTCATCTTCAGCCTAAAAACTTGATTCCTTAGTAATTTATATATCACAATTACTATATAATGAGAGGGAGAGAAACATAAAGACACACAGTCACACATAGTTATGCACACACACAGCAGGTGAGATATATGGGTAAATGACTTATCTGGTTATAGTTTATTATTTTTCAGCTTTTTATAGGTGTGAACATTTCCAAACCATTCTGAAGTCAATAAAAGGACAGTGATCAGCAGGATGGAGTAAGGTTCTAATTCTTCAAAATGATTTCATTTTGCCTATATCTAACCTACAAATCTTTTCCCAGAGAAGAAAAAGTAAACTTCAGGAGCAATTTAATAATATAAACACCTTAAGAAACAGTGCTGGCTCAATTCCTATGGAAGTGCATGTGAGGTTACATAATGGGCCAGCTGAGGGCAGACCATTTACTCCTTATTCGATTTAATTAAGGTGATGGAAGTGTGGTCATCAAGAATCATTTGAAAGTGTTTTAAATCTTTACCTATGGCTATTTCTTCAGTTACACCTCCTGTGGTCCCTCTCTAGCCCCAAATCTTCTCGCCACTCAGCCCCAGGCAAGCTCCCTTTTTACCAAGCAGCTTCTTATACCCCAGTCCAGCTGTGCCCTCCTCTACTGCTTTCCAATGCTTTCTAAGTTCTTCTGAGTCACCCTTGTTGTGCAACCATTTTGTATTTTAAAGTTTAGATAAGATGTCATTGACACAAAACCCAACTCTGGCTCCAAAGTGAATTAAGGATTGTTTATTCTAAGCCAAATACGAGTGAGCATGACCCAGGAACATGGGTACTCGTTGCTCTGTTCTCTGTGAACTTTTATAGTTTCAGGACAAAAGACAGTCATAAATCAAGGCATTTGCCAAAACAGTGGTGAAGACATCAGATAGGCAGGATATTGCCAAAATGGGGGGGGGGGGGGGGCAGTTTCTCTGTTGAGGGTCTCAGATATTATCTGATGACACTCTTGGTTTTCATTTGATGGAAGCTAGTGGTCTGCTAAGTTAATACATACCACAAATTTTACCAGATAGTCAAAGGGATGCTACGATAGAGATGTGGCTATTTTTTTTTTTAATTTTTATTTTGCAATACAATTCAGTTCTACATATCAGCCATGGATTCCCTTGTTCTCCCCCCTCCCATTCCCCTCACCTTCCCCCCAGCCCACCCCCCATTCCTATCTCCTCCAGGGCAAAGCCTTCCCCACAGACTGAGATCAACCTGGTAGACTCAGTCCAGGTAGGTCCAGTCCCCTCCTCCCAGGCCGAGCCAAGCAATCCTGCATAGGCCCAGGTTTCAAACAGCCTACTCATGCAATGAGCACAGGACCCGGTCCCACTGCCTGGATGCCTCCCAAACAGATCAAGCCAATCAACTGTCTCACCTATTCAGAGGGCCTGATCCAGTGGGGACCCCTCAGCCATTGGTTCATAGTTCATGTGTTTCCATTCACTTGGCTATTTGTCCCTGTGCTTTATCCAACCTTGGTCTCAACAATTCTCGCTCATATAAACCCTCCTCATTCTCGCTAATTGGACTCCCAGAGATCCACCCAGGGCCTAGTCATGGATCTCTGCATCCAGATCCCTCAGTAGTTGGATGAGGTTTCTAACACGACAATTAGGGTGTTTGGCCATCCCATCACCAGAGTAGGTCAGTTCGGGCTGTCTCTCGACCATTGCCAGCAGTCTGTTGTGTGGGTATCTTTGTGGATTTCTGTGGGCCTCTCTAGCACTTTGCTTCTTCCTATTCTCATGTGGTCTTCATTTACCATGGTCTCCTATTCCTTGTTCTCCCTCTCTGTTGTTGATCCAGCTGGGATCTCCTGCTCCCCCAAGCTCTCTTTCCCTCGACCCTCGCCTTTCACTACCCCCACTCATGTCCAGTCTGTTCATGTAGATCTCATTCCATTTCTCTGTCATTGGGTGATCCCCGTGTCTTTCTTGGGGTCCTGTTTTCCAGGTAGCCTCCCTGGTGATGTGAGTAGCAGACAAGTCATCCTTGTTCTACATCTAGTATCCTGCTATGAGTGAGTACATACCATGTTTGTCTTTCTGAGTCTGGGTTACCTCACTCAGGATGATTTTTTCTAGATCCATCCATTTGTCTGCAAACCTCATGATGTCATTGTTTTTCTCTGCTGAGTAGTATTCCATTGTGTATATGTACCACATTTTGTTTATCCATTCTTCAGTTGAAGGGCATCTAGGTTGTTTCCATGTTCTGGCTATTACAAACAATGCTGATATGAACATAGCTGAACAAGTGCTCTTATGGTGTGGTTGAGCATTCCTTGGGTATATGCCCAAGAGTGGTATAGCTGGATCTTGGGGGAGATGGATTCCCAATTTTCTAAGAAAGCGCCATATTGATTTCCAAAGTGGTTGTACAAGCTTGCATTCCCACCAGCAGTGGAGGAGAGTTCCCCTAGCTCCACATCCTCTCCAGCATAAGGTGTCTTCAGTGTTTTTGATCTTAGCCATTCTGACAGGCGTAAGGTGGTATCTCAGAGTTGTTTTGATTTGCATTTCCCTGATAATTAGGGATGTTGAGCAATTCCTTAAATGTCTTTCGGCCATTTGAGTTTCCTCTGTTGAGAATTCTCTGTTTAGTTCTATAGCCCATTTCTTAATTGGACTGTTGGGCATTTTGATGTCTAATTTCTTGAGTTCCTTATATATTCTGGATATCAGTCCTCTGTCAGATGTGGGGTTGGTGAAGATCTTTTCCCATTCTGTAGGCTGTCGCTTTGCCTTGTTGACCGTATCCTTTGCTCTACAAAAGCTTCTCAGTTTCAAGAGGTCCCATTGATTGATTGTTTCTCTCAGAGTCTGTGCTACTGGTGTTCTATTTAGGAAGTGGTCTCCTATGCCAATGCGTTCAAGACTACTTCCTACTTTCTCTTCTAGCAGGTTCAGAGTAGCTGGATTTATGTTGAGGTCCTTGATCCACTTGGACTTAAGTTTTGTGCACGGTGATAGATATGGATCTATTTGCAACCTTCTACATGTTGATATCCAGTTTTGCCAGCACCATTTGTTGAAGATGCTTTCTTTTTTCCATTGTGCACTTTTGGCTTCTTTGTCAAAAATTATATGTTCATAGGTGTGCGGATTAATGTCAGGGTCTTCAATTCGATTCCATTGGTCCACATGTCGGTTTTTATGCCAGTACCAAGCTGTTTTTATTACTGTAGCTCTATAGTAGAGCTTGAAGTCAGGGATCGTGATACCTCCAGAGGTTGTGTTATTGTACAAGATTCCTTTGGCTATCCTGGGTTTTTTGTTTTTCCAGATGAAGTTGAGTATTATTCTTTCCAGGTCTGTGAAGAATTGTGTTGGTATTTTGATGGGGATTGCATTGAATCTGTAGATTGCTTTTGGTAAGATTGCCATTTTTACTATGTTAGTCCTGCCTATCCATGAGCATGGGAGATCTTTCCATTTTCTGACATCTTCTTCAATTTCTCTTTTTTTTTTTTTTTTTTTTTTTTTGGTTTTCGAGACAGGGTTTCTCTGTGTAGCTTTGCGCCTTTTCCTGGAACTCACTTGGTAGCCCAGGCTCAATTTCTTTTTTCAGGGACTTAAAGTTCTTGTCATATAGGACCTTCACTTGCTTGGTTAGTGTTACCCCAAGGTATTTTATGTCATTTGTGGCTATAGTAAAGGGTGATGTATCTCTGATTTCCTTCTCCGCTTCTTTGTCCATTGTATATAGGAGGGCTACTGATTTTTTTGAGTTGATCTTGTATCCTGCTATGTTGCTGAAGGTGTTTATAAGCTGTATCAGTTCCTTGGTGGAATCTTTGGGGTCACTCAAGTATACTATCATGTCATCTGCAAATAGGGAAAGCTTGACTTCTTCCTTTCCAATTTGTATCCCCTTAATCTCCTTATGTTGTCTTATTGCTCTGGCTAGAACTTTCAAGTACTATATTGAATAAGTATGGGGGAGAGCAGACAGCCTTGCCTCGTTCCTGATTTTAATGGAATTGCTTTGAGTTTCTCTCCATTTAATTTGATGTTGGTTGTTGGCTTGCTGTAAATTGCCATTATTATGTTTAGGTATGTTCCCTGTATTCCTGATCGCTCCAAGACCTTTATCATGAAGGGGTGTTGGATTTTGTCAAATGCCTTTTCTGCATCCAGTGAGATGATCATTTGGTTTTTTTCTTTGAGTTTGTTTATATGGTGTATTACATTGACGGACTTTCGTATGTTGAACCACCCTTGCATCCCTGGAATGAAGCCTACTTGATCATGGTGGATAATTGTTTTGATGTGTTCTTGGAGTCTGTTTGCCAGTATTTTATTGAGTATTTTTGCATCAATGTTCATGAGGGAGATTGGTCTGTAGTTCTCTTTCTTTGTTGTATCCTTGTTTGGTTTAGGAATCAGGGTAATTGTAGCCTCGTAGAAGGAGTTTGGTAATGTTTCTTCTGTTTCTATTGTGTGGAACAATTTAGAGAGTATTGGTATTAACTCTTCTTTGAAGATCTGGTAGAATTCTGCGCTGAAACCATCTGGTCCTGGGCTTTTTTTGTTTGGGAGACTTTTAATGACTGTTTCTATTTCGTTAGGGGTTATTGGACTATTTAAATAGTTTATCTGGTCTTGATTTAACTTAGGTATGTGGTACCTATCCAGAAAGTTATCCATTTCTTTTAGGTTTTCCAGTTTTGTGGAATAGAGGTTTTTGAAGTATGACTTGATGATTCTCTGGATTTCCTCAATGTCTGTTGTTATGTCCCCCTTTTCGTTTCTGATTTTGTTGATTTGGATGCTCTCTCTCTGTCTTTTGGTTAGTTTGGATAAGGGCTTGTCTATCTTGTTGATTTTCTCAAAGAACCAACTCTTTGTTTCATTAATTTTTTATATTGTTCTCTTTGTTTCTATTTTATTGATTTCAGGTCTCACTTTGATAATTTCCTGGCGTCTATTTTTCCTGGGAGACTTTGCTTCTTCTTGTTCTAGAGCTTTCAGGTGTGCTGTTAAGTCACTAGTTTGAGATTTCTCCAACTTATTTATGTGGGCATTTAGTGCTTTGAATTTCCCTCTTAGTACTGCTTTCATAGTGCCCCATAAATTTGGATATGTGGTGTCTTCATTTTCATTGATCTCTAGGAAGTCTTTAATTTCTTTCTTTATTTCTTCCTTAACCCATTGGTGATTCAGTTGGGTATTATTCAGTTTCCATGAGATTGTAGGTTTTCTGTAGTTTTTGTTGTTGTTGAAATCCAACTTTAGACCATGGTGGTCTGATAGAACACAGGATGTTATTCCAATTGTTTTGTATCTGTTTAGATTTGTTTTGTGGCCAAGTACGTGGTCGATTTTAGAGAAGGTTCCATGGGGTGCTGAGAAGAAGGTATATTCTTTTTTGTTAGGATGAAATGTTCTGTAGATATCCATTAAGTCCATTTGAGTCATGACATCAGTTAAGTCCTTTATTTCTCTGTTAAGTTTCATTTTGGGAGATCTGTCCAGTGGTGAAAGTGGGGTGTTGAGGTCTCCCACTATTAATGTGTGGGGTTTTATATGTGATTTAAGCTTTAGTAATGTTTCTTTTACATATGTGGGTGCCCTTGTGTTTGGGGCATGAATGTTCAGAATTGAGACTTCATCTTGGTGGATCTTTCCTGTGATGAGTATGTAATGCCCTTCTTGATCTCTTTTGATTGATTTTAGTTTGAAGTCTATTTTGCTGGATATCAGGATGGCTACACCCGCTTGTTTCTTAAGACCGTTTGATTGGAAAGTCTTTTCCCAGCCTTTTATTTTTAGGTAGTGTCTATCTTTGAATTTGAGATGTGTTTCTTGTATGCAGCAGAAAGATGGGTCCTGCTTTCGTATCCATTCTGTAAGCCTATGTCTTTTTATAGGTGAATTAAGTCCATTGATATTGAGGGAAATTAATGACCAGTGATTGTTCACTCCTGTTATTTTTTGGTGGTGATGTGTGTGTACTTCTATACGTTGGGGTTTACTGCTGTGGCTTTATCTGTTGCCTGTGTTTTTGAGGGTGTATCTGACTTCCTTAGGTTGGAATTTTCCTTCTAGTGCTTTCTGTAGGGCTGGGTTTGTGGATAAGTATTGTTTAAATCTGGCTTTGTCATGGAATGTCTTGTTCACTCCATCTATGGTGATTGAAAGTTTTGCTGGGTATATTAGTCTAGGCTGACATCCATGGTCTCTTAGTGTCTGCATTACAACTGTCCAGGTCCTTCTGGCTTTCAAAGTCTCCATTGAGAAATTGGGTGTTATTCTGATGGGTTTGCCTTTATATGTCACTTGGCCTTTTTCCTTTGCTGATCTTAATATTCTTTCTTTATTCTGTATGTTTAGTTGTTTAATTATTATGTGGCGAGGGGACTTTTTTTGGGGGTCTAGTCTGTTTGGTGTTCTATAAGCTTCTTGTATCTTCATAGGCATTTCCTTCTTTAAGTTGGGAAAGTTTTCTTCTATGATCTTGTTGAATATATTTTCTGTGCCCTTGAGTTGGTATTCTTCTCCTTCTTCGACCCCTATTATTCTTAGGTTTGGTCTTTTCATGGTGTCCCAAATTTCTTGGACATTTTGGTTCATGACTTTGTTGACTTTAGTGTTTTCTTTGACTGATGAATCTATTTCTTCTACTGTATCTTCAACGCTAGAGATCCTCTCTTCCATCTCTTGCATTCTGTTGATTATACTTGCATCTGAAGTTCCCAATCGTTTACTCAGATTTTCTATTTCCAGCATTCCCTCTGTTTGTGTCTTCTTCATTTTTTCTATTTCCCTTTTCAGGTCTTGGACTGTTTCCTTCATTTGTTTCATTGATTTTTCTTGATTTTCTCTCAGTACTTTATTGTTTTCTTCCAGGACTTTATTGATTTCTTCTAATTTGTTTGCCCTTTCCTCTAGTTGTTTACAGCGTTCTTCACATTTTTTTGTCTTTTCCTCTATATAAGCCTCTAGCTTCTTCATGATGTCATTCATAAGGCTGTTTTCTTCTGCTTCTTCCAATTTCTGATGTTCAGGTCTAGGTGTTGGAGGAGGGCTAGGGCCTGGTGATGCTGTATTGCTATTCATTTTGCTGTATATGTTTCTGCCTTGACGTCTGCCCATCTCCTTGTGGTTCGTTCTTGGCCTTATCCGCATACTTGGTTCAGACAGAGCTGACAGATTCAGGAAGTCTCTCTCTCTTGTCCAGATGGGAGCTCTCTTGTCCAAATTGGAAGTCCGGGGCAGGATGGGAGCTCTTCTCTCTCCCTCTCCCTCTTCCTCTCCCTCTCCCTCCTCCTCCCCCTCCCCCTCCCCCCCTCCCCCTCTCCCTCTCCCTCTCTCCTGCTCCAGAAGTCTGGGGCGGGATGGGAGCTGGGGGCCGGCCTCTAAGTCTCAGGAAGAGGCTTGGGGCTCAGGCGGATGGGCGTAGGGGCAGGGCGTGGAGACTGCAGGGTCTGCCAGGGGTCTTGGAGAAGGGGATCCTTCCTGGTGGGGCTAGAATGGAACCTTCCTGGTGGCCAGAACCTGGGACCAAGTTGGGCAGGTCTTCCCCGGAGTGGCTGGTGCCCAGGGATGGGGTCCGGGGCAAGCTCAAGATGTGGCTATTAAATGGGCCAGATGCAGGTTCAGACCTACACATATGCACATACAAAAAATAAATATATAAAACAGAACACAAAAAGGAGAAAGATAGTTCAGATGTGCTACTTAGCTTTTTTGTTACCTTAGCACACACTGGAGTCATCCAACAAGAAGGAACCTCCGGGAAAAAGTGCCTCCATCATCTTGGCCTCAAGGCAGGTTTATGGGGCATTTTCTTGATTAATGACTAATACTGTGAGGATACTGTTGTGGGATATTTGATCACACTGGGTGAAAATGTGTCACTGTTTTATTTTGCCTATCTCAGAACCTTCTGATTAGTTCAATAAAGAGCTGAATTGTCAATCGCTAGGCAAGAGAGGACAGGTGGAACTTCAGGAAGAGATAGGAACTCTGGGAAGAAGAGAGGTAGGATACGGCAGCCAGACATGATGGGTGGGGAGAGTTGGACATACAGTATGCAGGAGAGGTAATGAGCCATGAGGCAGAACATAGATTAATACAAACAGGTTAATTTAAGTTTTAGGAGCTAGTTCTGAACGAGCCTAAGCTAAGGCCTAATTTCATAATTAATTAAAGTCTCCGTATCATTGTTTGGGAACTGGTGGCACAAAGAAATTCCAGCTACAGGACACAGCCCACTGTGGGTGGTGTCACTTGTAGGCAGGTGGTCCTGAGTTGTACGAGAAAGCAGGTCAAGCAAGCCTTGAGGAGCAATTCAAGTAAGCAGTGTCCCTCCATGCTCTCTGCCTCAGTTTCTGCCTCCAGGTTCCTGCCCTCCTTTAGTTCCTGTCTCTTCTTCCCTCAGGGATAGACTGTAAACTGGATATTTAAGCCAAATAATCCCTTCCTTTCCAAGTTGCTTTTGGTGTTTATCACAGCAGCAAAAAGCTACGTAGGTCGCTAGATAATTTCAACTCTTGGTCTGGATATTCCTACTCCCCACAATCACAACTCTGGTCAGTCAGTCTGCAACTTCTGTGCCACAGGTGCTGCTCTCCCAGGGAATTTCAGTTCACAAGGCCAGCTTCATCTTTGTCTGTAACAAAGAGACCTAACTACCCTTCCAGTAGCTTTAGAGCTAAGTTTTCTGTTGTTCTTATGCTATCACCTCCAAGGTGAGTGCTCTGCCACAGAGAGTTAGTTTGGCTCCACACACTTGCCTGGTGACACAGGCTTCCACATTTCATGACTCACACTTTCCTAACCTGTTACCACTCCCGGCACAGTGGCGGGTTGCTTAGTCTGGGTCCTAGTATACAGAAAGGGGAAATATCAAGAGTGGGTCCAAAGTCTATGTATAAACAACAAGCATTTAATCTGTAAGAGAGTAGCCACATGGCTACACTTCAAACCCAAAGAGGTTTGAGACTAGAGGCTTTGTCTTATATCCAGGAAGAAGGATGAGAAATACATAGCTTTGTTGGATCTTCAGAACTTTTTCTACACTACCTCTTATTCTTTAGTCAAAACAAATGCTCAGTCTTAGTGAAAGAGTCAAAGTGTGTGTTTGGGAGGTGTCTGGTGTGGCTGTGGACAGGCCAATGGTACCTATGCTTCTCTTGCTGTGTGCAAATGCCTTTTAAGTCTGTATGTCTGCTGTGGTGGTTTGAAAGAAAATGGCCCCCAAAGGGAGTGGCACTATTAGGAGATGTGGCCTTGTTGGAGTAGGTGTGTTCTTGTTGGAGGAAGCATGTCCTGTGGAGGTGGGCTTTGAGGTCTCATATATGCTCAAGTCATGCCCAGTGAGACAGACCACTTCCTGTTGTCTGAACAAGATGTAGAACTTTCAGCTACCTTCCAGAATCATGTCTGCCTGGATGTCTCCATGTCCTACCATGGTGATAATGGACTAAAACTCTGAAACTGTAAGTCAGTCAACTGCTGACTTTGCAGCAATAGAAACCATAACTAAGACATCTCAGTTCAACTAACACCCCTAGTCACTGGCTGAGTTCTGGGTACAAATGCTGAATTCTACAGGCCCAGATACAATTATTAGCTTTAGTTATTTTGCTGTTCAGCAGAAAATGCAAACACTACAAGTTGATATCAGAGGCTGTGGTTTATTAAAGGAAGTTTCACGCATGCTTGTCCATGTGTGTGCATGCATATGGAGGCCAACACAACCCCCTTCTTCACTTAAACTACAGGAGCTGGCTTTCTTCAGTTGCAGCAAAGAGTCCCAAATGATTCAGGGACAGACACAATGTTTTTAAGTAATAATTTGTTTAGGAGTATAATTATTTCTAACTCTTGAATTAAAGGGAAAATGGAACAGTACTATTTAAAATGGAAAGGAATGAATGTGGATAGTTTAAACAACTATATGCAGGCTAAAGGCACAGTGACAGCTCTGAAAATCTGTTCTAAATCTGAAAATTCAACAACAACTATTCAAGAAGCAAAGAAATGCAAATCAGCCACTCAGATTTTAGAAGGAGGGTTTCATTTTATATGAAGTGTGGAGGCCTGCTATTCTTGCCTCTGTACTGGGTTCTATTTTTGTAGTGTCAAAAAAATGATTCAGTCCCACATACTGGTCTTCTAAAATGCTACTATTATGATGATGGCTGCAGCAAAACAGATGTAAGAAAAGGGACACTTAAATTTGCAGTTCCTCAGCCTGAATTAGCTGTGCCAACCATGCGGTAAACTTAATACTGTGCTTAAATGGAAAAAAACTGGATCTGAATTGTGAAGTATTTATATACACATGTGTTTATTTAATTTTCTTACAGGTGTATATTCATGTTGAGTGTATCTACTCTGCCTCGTTCCCCACCCTCCCCGCTTCCCCCACCTCTCTTCCCACCTCCTATCAGCCCCTACTTTCTTCTAGACATTTCAACTTTCACTTTCATTCACTGTGGACATACATGTTTTTATTTGACTTTATACAATCTATTGACAACCACAAACAAGGGTAGACACATGATATTCATCTTTCTGAGATCGACTTCATTTACTTCATGTAATTTTTTTCATTTTCCTATAAATGACCTAACTTCGTTCTTCTTTATGGTTGAAATTTCCCCTTGCATGTATATGTAAACCACATTTTTCTCCCTTCTTCATTTGCTGGACACGTGTTGGTTTCATTACTTTGCTACTGTGAATGGTGTTGCAGTAAACACTGATGAGCAAGTATCCCTAAGATGTTGATTTGGAGTCCCCCAGGTAAAGGCCCAGCAGTAGCATAGCTGTTTGATGTAGAAGGTCTATTTCTAGTTTCTTGAGGAAGCTCCATAGTTTTTCCACAGAGCCTGTGCCAACTTACATTCCCACCAGCAGTGAATGAGGATTCTCTTTGGGTTCTAACCTTCCCAGCATTGATTGTTACTGTTTCTTAATGACTGACATTTTCACTGGAGTAAGTGCAAATCTCAATGGAGATTTGACTTGCATTTCTCCCATGACTGACGAGGTTGAACATTTTCAAATATATATATTGGTCTTGTGTATCTTATTTTTTGTGTATGAATTGTCTATTTTATTAGCCAGTTTATAAGTTTCTTTCTGTTTAGATTTTGAGTTCCTGCTGTATTCTAGATGTTAATCTTTTGTTAGACGTGTAAGTAGCAAAGATTGTCTTTTTTCATAGGCTGCCTCTTCATTGTTTTCTATACTGCACAAAAGATTACTGATTTCATAAGACTGTATTTATTGATTATTACCCTATTTCTTGAGTAACCAGAGTTCCATTCAGAAAGTCCTTGCCGTGCTTATAGCTTGAAGTGTTTCCCCCACTTTTCCTCTTACAGCTTTAGAGTTTCAAGTCATATGGTAATGCCTTTGGTATATTGGGAATGGGTTTTTATACAGGATAAGGACCTACTTTCTTCTACAGGTGGATATATAGTTTCTCCAGCACCATTTGCTAAAAGAGGTTGTATTTTTTTTTCTGATGTGCATTCTTGGCATCTTTGTAAAAACACTCATCAGGCAGCTGTAGCTGTGTGAGTTTATATTTTTATCATTTAGTCTATTCCAAAGACCCACTGTCTGTTTTTGTATCTTGCTGTTTGTTACTATGGTATTGTATAGCAAGTTCTTACAGAGTTGAAGCATTCCATCCTTCAGGATTCTCCTTAAGACTCTGGAAGTCAATAACTCACAAACCTCAGGAAATTCCTGAAACATGCCAGATTCACAGGGCTCCCTCTGCAAGGTTATAGAAACAGTAAAAGCTACTGAAGAGAGGAGACCATCTGCTCTGAGAGCTGTCTTCAAGCTCAGCAGTGAACTCTAGGGTTCCAGCTTTTATGAACTGTTCCTCATGCTAGAGCATGATGTAACATATCTGCATTTGAGTTGACTGTACTCTTGTAGCTTCAGTAAACACACCAGTTCATTGTTGGAGCCCATTTTCAGCTTTCCTAGTGGCTTTACCCAGCATGTCCGCATAGAGAGGATGATTGGACCACGGGCCTGAGTGCAGGTGTCTGAGATGGTCTACACTTGGCTGTGCTGGGGTGAGGTCTTTTGCTCCACCCCTTGGCATTTCTATAAATACCCTAGGACAGAGACAGTCAGGGCCTGATGGAATAGGTTCCAGGCCCTCTCAGCTATCCTATATTTTCTATCTGTTTTTCTCCACACTCTAAATCCTTCTATCTAATATTTCCTGCTACTCCCACTCAAGGGCACTCTGGGGAAATGTGGGGGTGGTGGGTAGCCCCCCACAGTTCATCAACTTGGATTTGGTGGTATTGTTACTCTGTCTTTCACTAGTTCCCTATCTGGGGTGAGAGACGTTTGCATATGTCTCCCCAGGAACCAGGCTATGAAACACACGGCTCTGTGTCTAACAGGAAGTCAGGTGTGCTGACGCCTCTGCCATTGCTCTTTCCGCTCAGGATTGCTTTGGCTGTCTGGGGTCATTAGTGCTTCCAAATGAATTATGAAGATGTTTTGCTGTTTCTGTGAAGAACAGGATTAGAATTTTGATGAGGATTACATTGAATTTGTAGACTGCTTTTGGCAAATAGACATTTTCACAATATTGATTGTTCTGATCCCTAGGTACTGGTTGTTTTTACCTCTGTAGTTGTCTTCTGTTTCTTTCTTCAGTTATTTTAATGTTTTCATGCTAAAAGTTTTTCACTCATTTGGCTAGATTTATCTTTTATTTTGTTTTTTTGAGGCAACTGTAAATGAGATTTTTTTTTTTTTTGGTTTCTTCCTCAGCCTCCTTGTAACTAACGTTTAGGAATGAGCCACATAATTGTATGTTAATTTTATATCTTGCCACTTTGCCGACAGTGTTTATCAGCTCTAAGATTTTGTGCTGGAGGATTTAAGGCTTAATATAGAGAACCACATCATCTACAAATAAGGAAGTTTGATTTCTCCTTTTCTTGTTTGTTTCTCTTTTATTTTCTTGTCCTATCACTTCAGCCAAGACTTCTTGCATTGTATACTGAAGAAGAGTGGGGAAGAAGGTGAACACTCTTACCTTCTTCCTGATTGTAGTGGAAGTGTTCAGCATTTTCTCCTATTTATTATAAAGTTGGCATAAGTTTTTTTTAATGCAAGCTTTATGAAGTTTAAATGTGTTCCCTTTTCTTTACTCTCTCTCATTGCCTCCACCTCTGCCTCTCTGTCCCTGTCCCTGTCCCTGTCTCTGTCTCTGTCTCTCTGTCTCTCTGTCTCTCTGTCTCTCTCTCTCTCTCTCTCGTGCGCATACACGCTTGTATATGTGTGTGTTTGTCTGTCTGTCTCTGCCTCTCTTTCTCTCTGCCTCTGTGTGTATGCATGTGTGTGTGTGTGTATGTGTCTGTCTGTCTGTCTCTGTCTCTCAATCTGTCTTTCTGTCTCTGCCTCTGTGTGTGTGTGTGTGTGTGTGTGTGTGTGTGTGTAGAAGCATGTGCTTGTGTGTTCATGTGTGGAGGCCAAAGGAGGGTGTCAGATGTATTCCTCTATCCCTTTCTGCCTTATTTCCTGAGAAAAGATCTCTCACTGAACCCAAAGTTTACCATTTGGGGGCCGTGCCAGTGACCAGCAAGCCCCAGTGATCCACTTCTCTCTGCCTCTCCAATGCTGTGGTTCCAGGTGCACACGCAGTCATACTTGGGTATTTACGTGGGTGCTGGGGCTCTTCGAGCATTCTTACCCACTAAGCCACCTCCCCAGCTTTAAATATGCCCCTTCTTTTCCAGATTTCCTTTTTTTAAAGGGGAGAATATGAATGAAGTCCCCCACCACAAATTATGCAGTTGGGTTTCTCACATTTGGGGAAATCGCAGGGGTCAGCACATCTGGAGTGCAATGGATAAGCCTCACCCTGGGAAAACCACCTTCATGATCATGGTATCTCCCTGCCAGGCAAGTACACCTTTGGCACACTTCTGAGCTTTTATATGATATTGAATTCTGTCAAAAATCCTTTTCTGCATCTGTGGAGGTGATTGTGTGATTTTTCTGGGGTAAGTTTTATAGACAACTGAGAAAATAAATATCAGATTCTGAAACAAGGTGGCTACTGCTATAGCTTAAAAACAATTTGTTTCTCTTTCGTCTTCTGTTCTTACTTTCTTTGTTCAAGTTCAAATTTATATAATCTCCTTGGCTATCAGTTCTAGAATGTTCAATGATTTTGAAGTATCTTTTGATATTCTGCTTCTCAAATACTCCCATTTCTTCCCCTGAACACTGACTTCTGAAATGTAGCTTGACCATCTTCTGTTACACTGAATGTACTGAGTGTGTGTGTGTGTGTGTGTGTGTGTGTGTGTGTGTGTGTGTGTGTACACATATTCAACAGCAGGTCCATCACAATGTTGTAGAATTCTGTATCTTGCCTTGAAATGAACTAGAAAGAGCTATTTCACTTATGCTTGGTGGGTACAGGACTGTAATCTCAGCTAGTCTGGTGTCTGAAGCAGGAGGATCATATATTTAAGGACTGTGGGAGCTACAGAGCAAGTTCAAGGGCAGCCTAGGCAACTTAATGAAACTTTATTTCTTAATGAAAAGAGAGGGCCGGGAATGTGGCTCAGTGGTAGAGTACTTTCTCACCATGTATAAGGCCCTCCCTTCAATCTCTAACACTATTGTGGTAGTTTGAGTAAGAATGGCCTCCATAGGCTCATATTATTTGAATATTTCTTCTACAGTTAGTGGAGCTGTTTGGGAAGGATTAGGATGTGTGACCTTGTTGAAGGAAATGTGCTGCCCAGGCCAATGCCAGGCTCCAAATCTCCCCCCACGCACCACCCCACCCTCTGCCTGCTGCCTTCATATTAGGATGTAAAGCTCTCCGATACTTCTCCAGCACCGTACCTGTTGGCTTCCCACAATGATGATCATGGACTAACCCTCTGAAACTGGAAACAAGCCCCCAATTAAATGGTTTCTTTTATAAAAGTTGCCATGGTGATAGTGTCTTCTGACATCAATAAAACAGTAAGTAAGAAAGAAGTTGGTGCTAAGATTAGGGAATTGCTGTGACATGCCTAACCATGCTTTTGTTTGGAGGAATATGGAAGACTTTGGGAATTTGGACTACAAAAAGTAGTTGAAAGCTTTAAGAAGAGCTTAATGGGTCATCCTAGCAGGATCATGGAAGACAGTAGGGTTGAGGGCATTTGGGACTATGGAGGCCTGGCTCAGGGGATTTCAGAAGGGAAGAATATTAGCAAGTGGAGTAAGTGGTCTACAGACCATTCTTGTGATATTTTGACAAAAAGCATTGCTGCTTTTTTGCCCTTGTCATAAATATTTGCGAGAGGTTAAATTGAAGATTTTAAACTAAAGCCATTGGCAGAGGTGATTTCAAGACAGCCTAGTAGTGACTGGGTTATGTGGTTATTAGTGATCACTCTTGTGTAGTTTTACAATGAAAAGCAGTAAGCAGGACAAAGAGAAATACAAAATGTACAGTTTGAGGAGAAAAAGAGAACTAGTAAGTGTTGTGTTGGAATCACGTCTTGTGCTGAAGGAGATAAAAAGTTTGAAGAAGGCCTGATTCAAAATGGAATAAAAGGAGTGGTACCCTCAGGGCGAGACCCAACCTAGCTAAGCCTCCAACTTGTGAAAATAATTAAAGGAAAACCTAGCCACAAAGGAAACCATCGACAATGGAAAGCTGGTGCAAATGTGTTTAAAGGAAGGGTCAGGTTCCAACCCCAGGAAGCAAAAGAACCTGGCAGCTTCAGACACATGGTTCTGGATTTAGAGTCAAGAAAGACACTGGAAAGGGGTTGTGGAATCTTCCTCTGAGGTTAAGGAAAGTTGCTGTAGTGAGGCGTGTTACAGGGGAGTACCTGCATGGAGGCCATAGAGGCCATTACATGGAGCTGTGACGATGAAGCCTGGATTGTTTTGGAGACCCCAAGATGGTATAAGTGTTGGAGTTGTGAGTTATCAGCCAATCAGAAGTGAGTAAAGGGTGTGGAACCATCCCAAAAGAAAAAAGTATGTTGCAGTTAGCAAAACTGGAGGGGAAGAGCCATCTAAGTCCTTTACCATTAGATGTGAAGATACAGAATCTGAAGTTTGCCCAACTGTTTTTTTGATCTTGCTTTGTTTAATATTTCTTCACTATTCCCCCTTTCCTACCTATTGAAATAGTAATGTATATTCTGTGCCATTGTATGTTAGAAATATGTGCTTTGGTTTTTTGTTTTGATTTACAGGGGGTTTAGCTTAGGGATTGCTTTTGAGTCTCAGAAGAGACTTTGAAATTTTGGGCTTTTAAACTGTCTTGAGACTGAAAGACTATGGGAACTTTTGAAATTGGACTAAATGCATTTTCCATTTCCACTATGATGGCTATAGAGGCCTATGGGGGGCAGGGAAAAATGTGGTGGGTTGAGTGAGAATGGGCCCCATAGGCTTATAGGTTTAAATGTTGGTTCCCAGTTAGTTTGGGAAGGATTAGTAAGTGTGACCTTATTGAAGTAGGTTTAGCCTTGTTGAAAGAAGTATGTCCCTGAGGATGGACTTGGAGGTTTCAAAAGCCAGTGCCAGGCCTACTATCTCTTTCTCTGCCTGCTGCCTGAGGATCAGGATGTAAAGCTCTCAGCTACTGCTTCAGTGCCATGCCTGCCTGCTTCCTGCCAAGATGGTTGTGAACTAACCTGCTGAAACTGTAAGCAAGCCACTCCCAAATGCTTTATTTTATAAGAGTTGCCTTGGTCATGGTGTCTGTTTATAACAATAGAACAGCAACTAAGGCCACCTTAAAATATGGAGAGAAAGAAGGAAAGGAAGGAAGGAAGGAAAAAAGGAAAGGAAGGAAAGAAGGAAAAGCAACTAGCCCCTTCTAAATAGTCGTCTCAATGTTAAGAAATGAAGAAGCCTAGTCACGTGAATCAACTGGCCTTCCAGAAATATCTGGAATACTTACTATGGTTTTGCAATTCTTCAAAACCTGGCCTCCCCTTTTCCTTGCTCCATCCAATCATCAGACTATAGTTCTTCCACCTGTTTTGGCTCTCTTATGGTGAGAAGCCACTGCCCCCTTTCTTGCTTGTCCAACACTCAGTTGGCAGCTTAGTTTCCTCTTTAAGGTGGTCTCTCTCTGATCATGGCAGATTTGGTGCCCCTGTTTTATAAAACTTACATTTCATGAACTTACTCACCAAACACACACACACACACACACACACACACACACACACACACACACACACACACATACACACACACACACACACACACACTCACAACAGAGTTGAAACTAGAAAAACTATTAGCTTTATATCCTCTCTTGTGACTCCTGTGCCTTTGCCTTTCTCAACATCATACTATACCCACACTTACAGCTGTTTACATATTTACATGTAAGCATTATAGATTAGATACACATATAAGGGAGAAGATTTTTTCTTTTTGAGATTAAGTGACCTCATTTAACAATATAAATTGTAAGTCCTTCCATTTTCTAACAAATTTCATGATTTCATTTTTCTGTAACACTGAATAAGATGTATATGTGTACAAGATTTTTCTTACACATTTATCTGTTGGTGGACTTCTAGTTAATTCTAGCTCCTTGCTATAGTGCATAGAGCAGCAATAAACATGAATGTGCAAATATCCCTATGGTAGGGCATGGGGTTTTCTGGGAATATGTCCAGGAGTGAAATAGATGTGTCTTAGTCATTCTATTTTTTATTTTTTTGAGGAACCTCCAAAATGATTTCCATCATGATTATATTAGTTTATACCCCACCAGCGATGAATAACTATTTCTCTTTCCCTATATCGTTTCAGCATTTTTTGTTAGCTTTCTTGATGTCACCCTTCCTACTGAGGTGAGGTTGTAGCTAGAGTTTTCCTGCCTGGCCCACAGTCAGGACAAATCTCTCTCACCTGCCAGTCCCACAGCCGCTCAAACCTGACCAAGTAAACACAGAGACTTATATTGGTTACAAACTGTATGGCCGTGGCAGGCTTCTTGCTAATTATTCTTACAGCTTAAATTAATCCATTTCCATTAATCTATACCTTGCCACATGGCTCGTGGCTTACCGGCATCTTCACATGCTGCTTGTCATCGTGGCGGCTGGCAGTGTCTCTCTTACCCAGCTTCCTGTTCTCTCAGTTCTCCTCTCTGTTAGCCCCGTCTATACTTCCTGCCTGGCCACTGGCCAATCAGTGATTTATTTATTGACCAATCAGCAACACATTTGACATACAGACCATCCCACAGCATGAGGTGGTATCTCAAAGTGTGGAAATAAATACTTTTTTCTAGAAATAACTTTTATTTTCAGGAACTGAGTTTTAGCTGACCTTCCAACCAAGTTGATAATGTGCTTTAAGAGTATTTAAAATGGTGTACTTAAACTGCTTTCCTACTTTTAAGAAAACAATGTAACCAATCTTAACTGTGTCCTAGGCTCCCCTTTTGAAACTAAACACATACTTATAATCTTAAAACTATAAACTCTTTTATGCTTCTGATCTGGAGCAGTGTGTGTGTGTGTGTGTGTGTGTGTGTGTGTGTGTGTGTGTGTGTGTGTGTGTTTGTTTGTCTGTCTGTGTCTCTGTATGTATTATGCTAACTACTCACTGCAAGCAGTTAGTTCAATGATAAGGTTGACTGAGAGACATTCAAAATTTAGTTTTTAAAAATTTAATTATCCTTAATGTGGTAGTTTGAATAAGAATGACTCCTGTGAACTCATATGCTTGAATACTTGGTCTGAAGTTTGTGGATCTGTTTGGAAAGGAATAGAAGGTGTGACCTTGTTGGGGGAGCTGTGTCACTAGGAGTGGGCTTTGGGGTTTTAAGAGCCAACACTATTCCCAGTTAGCTCTTTTTCTTTCTGTGCCTCTTGCTTATAAATCATGGTATAAGATCTTAGCTGTTGTTCCAGAATCAAGTCTGTCTACCTACTTCCATAATCACCACCATGATGGTTATGAACTCTAACCCTCCAGAACCATGAGCCCCCAATTAAATGCTTTCTTTTATAAGTTTCATTTGTCATGGTGTCTTGTCATGGCAATGGAAACATGACTAAGATACTTAGCATGCACTATGAAAATATCAATAATAAGAGGTAAATGTGATGATTCACATCTGTAATCAAATACTCAGGAGGCTGAGGCTGGAAGATTGATAAGAATTCAAGGCCATCTTGAATGCAGAGCAAGTTGGAGGTAAGCCTGGCCATTTTTGCAAGGCTTTGTCTCAAAAACAAACAAACAAAAAACTAACAATAACAAAACAAACAACACACACACACACACACACACACACACCAAAAACATACACACCAAGTAAAAAACCAAAAGATATCATTTTTATTGCATTCCCAAAGACCACTCTGAAGCACTCAGATGAAAGCAGGGTTCCAACCCTAATTCTGGCTTTCATGCAGTTTTTCCCATGTGAATTCTTAGAGTGTGACAGAGCTTTTCTGGCTCCTGGTGACCTTAGCTTGGAGTACTAGGGGCTTGGACAATTAATTGACACTAAACTACTGAGCCAGTGGACTCTGAGTTCTCTATTTCACCTCCAAGAATTATAATGGAATTCGAACAAGGAGGAAGCAGATGTGAACTGAATTATTAAGGAAGAGAAAGAGCACCAAGAGTGGGAGGGGCTCCAAAGAAAGAATTCCACCTGATTGTTCAGCCCAACTGGCTTTTGTGGAACTTAAGGTGGGAACTGGATAGGTACTAAGGTAATCTTTATTGAAATTGGTCATCTTTTAATGTTTCCATGTCTGAGACAGTAATGAGTAACACTTACTATGCAGACTCCTTCGGCAGAACCAGATAGTTAATCCTCCATTCTTGGGAGGGACTCCCTTACTGCCTAAGTGAAAATATCTCCTGTATCACTACTTCCAAATGTTTCATGAGAAATACTCTACAAGTTTCTTCTCCATCAGACCAGTTCAGAAACCACTTGATATTTCAGTAATTGGATGAATCTGGAGAGCATGATTAACTCCACTAAAGTTTGAGTCAACTGCAAGTAATGACCATTCCTGAAGGTGTGTGCTTGTGCCAGACTCTCTGGGTATCCTGCTTACAAGCTACTTCTTGGAGACAGGTGTCTTCCTTCCCTTCCCTCCCCTTCCATTCCTCCCTTGCTGTGGAATAATCTTCTTGTACACTGTAAAGATTTGTTGATTGAATTGATTTAATAAGACACTGATTGGCCAGTAGCCAGGTAGGAAATATAGGTGGGGTGACCAAACTAAGAATTCTGGGAAGAGGAAGGGCAGAGTCAGGAGTCATCAGCCAGGCACAAAGGAAGCAAGATGAGAATGCCATACTGAGAAAAGATACCAAGCCATGTGGTTAAACATAGATAAGAATTATGGGTTAATTTAAGTGTAAGAGCTAGTTAATAATAAGCCTGAGCTACTGGTGGAACATTTACAATTAATATAAGCCTCCGTGTGGTAATTTGGGAAGTGGCTGCTGGGTATTTGGGAGTTGCTGGTGGGACAGGAACTTCTGTTTACACTTCCTCCCTTATTTCCTTTCTTCTCTTCCTTTCCAAATGTGATTTATACAGTATTTTTAAGAAAACATGAAAGTTGACAATTTTGATTTCATTGGAGAGTGAAAAAAAAAAGAGGGGAGAAAGGGTAAACTATTGGGTAGATTTCTTTAGAGATTGAATGGAATAGTAGGGAGCAGGTCAGGAGATGTAGCTGGAGTATTCTTGACTGGACACAGAATGCAGGAACTACTGTTTTCTGTCTGTCAGTTTATATTGAGCTGCAGAGAGAAGATGAAGACTTCTTTAGTACCTTCCTGGTCATGTATGATGATCAAATAGATCACATAAACAAGGCAAGCCAGGGCTACAGATCACACGCAGAAGATAGTTTAGAACAAAACTCCTTGTATTGTGCACATAGCTACTGAAGCAAAGGTTTGTAGGAAGGTATGTAACTATCTGAAGTTCAAATATTTATAACAGTTGCAATTCAAACTTAAAGTGAGTTGTTCCTGTTTCAAAAGGCCAGCTTATGTAGTGTGCATTTGATCTTCTCAAAAGTACATAGTCAGTTACACTGTTATCTCCACTTTACACTGAAGTCAACTGATGATAAGGAACATGAGTGTCCATTTTTGCAGAGTAGAGAGTTGCAGATACTGACTTGGAACCAATGGTTTTAATCTTTCCATGTTCTCTATAATATCTGTGTTTTCTGTAATTAGAGACTTAGCAGGTATATAACTGGTGATACTGTTTCTTCTTCAAGTCTGAAAATGCTAGGTTGACATTGGTTTTGAGAAACAGTCAGATTTTCTTGTTTTGAATTCTTCTGCAGGTTAATTTAAATCCGCAATTAGATTGTTCTCTTAGCAATAGCAGGGAGCTCAGAGGAAACAAGCAGAAGTTTCAGTGGGACAAAAATAGAGTGTTTGGAAGGTTGTTGGTCCAGCACAGACAATTCACAATCAAAAGCTCTGTAGGTGAATTATCTGACTTTGGCAGTGCTGGGAGAAGAGTAGGGAAGAGGAAAATGGATGTGAATGGACATAGAAACCTAGAAGACTTGAAACTCATTGAGGAAGTAAAAAGCAAGAAGATACTATTTGTGTGATAAGTAACTACCTGTGCAATAAAGAAAGCACAGCTCCACATTGTGGTTAGTGAGTGGAGACAGGTGCATTAACAGGAAAGGGACCACAAAGGCTAACAGAAGCTTAAGTTCCTGTGGATGTTTGGCTTCTGAGAAGTATTAGCCATCCAGAAGCTTGAGTCCTTACTGCACAGGCAGACTCTCTTGCTGGCAAACCAGAGTTGCAGCCACAATAAGAGCAGCACCAGTACTAATAGGTCCTGACAGCTCATGACCCCTGGCTTTATGCCAAGATGCTTCAATGTGTTAACTCATTACCATGGTTGCAAGTGCCAGAAGCCACCACCATTCCTCGTACAGGAGTGATTACTCTATTTCCAAGGGTACTAGGCTTTTGCTGCTGTGGTCAAACATCACACAGAACAATTCAAACCAAGGGGAGATTTGTTTTAACTCACATTTGCTGAGGATTCAATCCATGATGGATTGGCTTTATGTGCTTGGGCAGAAAACATGGTGGTGGTGGCACTGTGTGCCAGGGGATCTTCTCTTCATGGTGGTAGACAGGAAGTTGAGAGAAGGGAATAAAGAATGGGCAAATGCAGCCCCTAATGACTTAGTCCCTAGTGGTATCCCCATCCCTGTGACCTACTTCTTCCAACCTGATTCATCACCTACCTTTCATCTTATCCAAGTAGTGTCACAATATTACCTTTTCATCTGAGGGGGATGGATCTATTGGTTAGGTCAGAGCTCTCAGGAGGCAGCCATGTCTCAATAGACCTTGAATTAGCAATTAAACTCCTAATCCATGAGCCTGTGGGGGATTTTTCATAGTCAAGCTGTAACATAAGGCTTCACAGCTGCTTGGGGCAGGTGTCCCTGTTTGCTAGTCCAAAATTAGCTTCAGCTAGAATTTGTCCATGCCACATAGAAACTGGTACATTGGACAGAGCGTCATTGCCAAATCTCCTTAGTGTTGGTTCCTACTTCTAATTGGGTTTCATGGTAATATTCCTAATGCCTTTAATATGAGCAAATATTAGTTTCCTTAATGCATAGGCTCCCCACAGTCATTATATCACTGAGTCTCAGGAAACCGTATGTAAATTACATGTGTGCCATATAAGCTTTATAAATTATATCCAGGCTGCCCCCAAAAGCAGCAAGCCCTGCCCTGGCAGGATTTGCATGAAACTACAGAGTGCCTCTAGGAATTGCTCATGGCAGGAGATTCACCTCCTAGCTCTGGTGGCATGAATTAATTCCCTGCCCTTACAGGTGATACGCAGGCTGAAAGGGCTGCTGCAGCCTCCAGCAAGACCAAGACTGAAAGAACTTCTGAGTTCTTGCAGAATGTTCTCTACAACACTGGCTGGGTTCCAAGGCAACATCCCTGTGACTGGAACACCAAAAAAGCTTGGTGGTGTCAGCCTGGGATGCTTCCTGAAGCTGGGGAATGGTGAGGGGGCACTGCATTCTGTACAGGAGCAGTTCAACTACCCATGAGAGACTGCAGCTTTCACATGTCTCCTCCTAGCTTGCCCAGAGGGCTTCTCCTGTGTTCCTCCTACCTCTGATTCTACTCCTGTACCAAATTCCTCCTCCCCATTCTGTACAGAGTGATTTCTTCCTGCTCTGAAGTCTGGTGTCTAGCTGCCAACAGCCTGGAGCTCAGCTTGTAGCTCACAGTTTTTTTCCAGTCATCTCAAACAAGGCAACAACACATGACATTTCCTCTCATCATTACATCCATCCCTTAAGCCTATGCTGACCAGCTCTTGGACAGAATCTTCTGACCGCTGGAGCTTTTCTTCTTTCCAGCAATAATTTTATCAACTCTAGAAACTATTGAGATATACCTTGCATCTTGCTGTGGACACGAGCCCTTGTGTTTTTCAAGGAAACCACCAAATCCTCGATTTTGGCTAAGAGCCTGTTGTTTCTCTCCATCTTTTGAAACCTCCCTTGATAGGAAACTTCTTTTTTCTATTTTTATTTATTTCTTTAATTTTCATGTGAGTGTGTTCATACATGGGTGTGGGTACATACCCTTCACGGTGCACACATGCAGGCCCGAGGACAATCTTGGGTATTGGTCCCGGCTTCTCCACCTTGCTGATAAGAAACTTTCCAATACCTGCTTTTGCCTTGTCCTCCCAGCCTGACGCCAGCCTCTCTATATTTAACAGAGCATATGGCGCTTAGTAAGCATGGTCAGGTATAATTATGGCAGTGCCTGTCCCTTATTCTTTCTGCTGGCATTGATTTGAAATCTTTGTGGCTCCTTACTGTGTATTTAAGTCTCTGCTTCAACATGGTGCCTTATATTCAGAACAAACAGAACCACCTGGCTGCCATCCTTTTCCTGCTCTTTTGGTGGATGGGACAGTCTGGCAGGAAATCAGCCTCCTCAGCAGAACACAGAGACATACTGGCTGGAGGGTAGCCGAGCTGTCTCCAGCTCTGAATCAGCTTCCTGAAGTTATCCAAGCACAAACTCTGTGATCTACTTAGCTGTGTGACAAGTCACTCCACAGTACCTTCATTTATTCTCTATAATGGTGCAGTCATAAAAGCCATCTTCTAGGGCTGAGTGAGCACCAACAGACTTGGAAGGCACAGAGCTTTCCGAGCATGCTCTGCACAGTAGGTACTCTATGTCTGCTCAGATTGCTTTTCTACCATAAGCGTCATAGCTGTGTATGTGTCCCCCTTTGGTTGCCAGGGACTTCCACGTCAGTTGGTGGAGAAAGTGTTTACTCACTCTTCTAGCCATCGAGCATTCAGACTGCTTGAGAGGAGTAGATTGGCTGTGTGGTGTGTTATTTCAGATTGGGAAATGGGCCTGTTTCTTGGGTGGAAGAGCAAGGTGGTGCCTGCTGCTGAGTCTCTGCAGATCTTTTAATTAATTGCTCTTTGTTGCAATGATGACAGTTGTGTATTAGTTGACATCTGCTTTTATTCTCTAGGAGAAGCATTTTTTAAATTGAGCAATCATGACTTTCACAGTATGCATATTCAGAAATCTCAGAATCAAAAGAGAAGCAATTCTAACTTTTCTCAAGTCTGCACTCTCACTGGGTTTTTATTAATATTTGACACTAACAGCTAAATGCAGCCATTTTGCAACGTATGTAGTTTCTCATTTGTCCTTGAAATGAACCTCTAGGGGGCATGATTTCATTCTTTTTAATGGCTGAATAATGTTCCATTGTGTACATGTACCACAATTTCTTTATCTATTCTTCTGTTGAGGGACATCTAGGTTATTTCCAATTTCTGGGTGTTATGGAATAAAGCAGTAATGAACATTGTTGAGTAAATGATTCTGTGGTAGGATGAAGAGTTCAAGTGCTGTACTGAAGAGGTATGGAGGGAGTAGACAATTTTTCTCTCTGTTTGAGTTGGTGCTGGCTTTGTGCTTGCTGTAAACTGCCTTTATTATATTGAAATATGTCCTTTGTATCCCTAATTCTCTTCAGACTTTTATTATGAATGGGATGTTGGATTTTTTTAAAGTCCTTTTCTGCATATAAGGAGACCATCATGTGGTTTTTATCTTCCAGTGTGTGTGTGTGTGTGTGTGTGTGTGTGTGTGTGTGTGTGTGTGTGTGTCTGTATGGTAAATTACAATTACTGATTATTTTGTATATTGAACCATCCCTGCATCTTTGGAATGAAGCCTTCTTGGTGGATGATCTTTTTGATGTGTTTTTGGATTTGGTTTGCAAGTATTTTATTGAGTATTTTTGCATCTATATTTATAAGGGAGATTGGACTGTAATCCTCCTCCTTTGTTGTGTCCTTATGTGGTTTATGCCCTCATAAGATACATTGAGAAATGTCCCTTGTGTCTCCTTTTGTGAAATAATTTAAGGGGTATTGGCATTAACTCTTCTTTGGAAGTCTGATAGAATTCTGAACTAAAATCATATGGCCCTGGGCATTTTTTTTGGTTGGAAGACTTTTAATGACTGCTTCTATTTCACTAGGGCTTATAGGTCTGTTTAAATTGCTTATTGGATCCTGATTTAACTTTGGTAAGTGGTACCTATTAAGAAAATTATCCATTTCTTTTGGATTTTCCAATTTGGTGGAGTACAGGTTTTTAAAGTATGTCCTTCTGATTCTCTAGATTTCCTTGGTGTCTGTTGCTATGTCTCACCTTTCCTTTCTAATTTTGTTAATTTAGAGAGTCTTTCTTTTAGTTAACTTGGATACAGGCTTATCAAACTTATTGGTTGTCTTAAAAGACCCAACTCTTTGTTTCATTGATTCTTTGTAAATATTTTGTTTCCATCTTATTTATTTCAATCTTGAGTTTATTTCTTGCTGTCTACTCATTTTGGGTATGATTTCTTCCTTTTGTTCTAGAGATTTCAGGTGTGATTTTAAACTACTAGTATAAGATCTCTCCTGTTTATTTTTTAGTGCTATGAACTTGCCTCTTAGAACCATCTTCATCATATCCTGTAAGTTTGGATATGTTGTGTTTTTAATTAAATTCTAGAAAGTCTGTAGTTTCTGTCTTACCCATTTTTCACTCAATAGTGAGTTGTTTGGTTTCCATGAGCTTTCTGTTGTTTGTCCTGTTGTTGAAATCCAGCTTTAATCCATGGTGGTCTGATAGGATGCAGGATGTTATTTCAATTTTCTTGTATCTGCTGAGACATGTTTTGTGTCCCAGTGTGTGATCAATTTTGGAGAAAGTTTCATAAGGTGTTGAGAAGAAGGTATATTCTTTTGTGTTTGAGTGAAATGTTCTGTAAATACACGTTAGGTCCATTTGGTTTATTACTTCATTTAGCTTCAGCATTTCTCTGTTATTTTTTTTGTCTAGATCATCTGTGTGTTGATGACAGTAGGGTATTGATGTCTCCCACTAATAGTGTGTGAGGGTAAATATGTGATTTAAACTGTAGTAGTGTTTCTTTTATAAACTTAGGTGCCCTTGTGTTTGGTGCATAGATGTTGAGAATTACAGTGTCCTCTTGCTGATTTTTCCTTTGATATATGTAATGTCCTTCCCCATCTATTCTCATTAGTTTGGTTTGGAGTTTATTTTGTCAGATATTAAAATGGCTCCAACAGCTTGTACTTGGATCCATTTTCGTGGAATATCTTTTCCATCCTTTCACCCTGAGGTGATGTCTATCTTTTATGTTAAGGTGTGTTTCTTTGACTCAGCAGAATAATTGATTCTGTTTTCACAACCATTCTGTTAGTATGTCTTTATCAGGGAACTGAGACCACTGATGTTGTGTGTATGCTGATTTCTGTTATCTTGTTGTTGTTGTTGTTGTTGTTGTGGTGGTGGTGGTGGTGGTGAGTGTGTGTGTGTGTGTGTGTGTGTGTGTGTGTGTGTGTGTGTGTGTGTGTGTGTTTCTCCTCTTTTGATTTCCTGGTCTGGGATTATTTATTTCTTGCATTTTCTTCAGTGAGATTGGCCTCTTTAGATTGGAGTTTTCCTTCCACTGCATTTTGTAAGGCTGGATTAGTAAATAGATACTGCTTAAATTTGGTTTAATCATGGAAAGTATTATTTTCTCCATCTATTGTGATTGGAAATTTTGCTGAGTATTGTAGTGTGGGCTGGCACCTGTGGTCTCCTAGAGTCTGTAGAACATCTGCCCAGAGCCTTCTGGCTTTTACAGTCTCCATTGAGAAGTCAGGTGTAATTCTAACCAGTTTGCCTTTATATGTTACTTGATCTTTTTCCCTTGCAGCTTTTAATATTCTTTCTTTGTTCTGTATGTTTAGTCATTTGATTATTATGTGGTGAGGGGGCTTTCTTTTCTAGTCCAGATTATCTGGCATTTTGTATGTTTCTTATACCCTGATAACCTCTTTAGGTTAGGGATATTTTCTTCTATGATTTTGTTGAAAATATTTTCTGTCCCTTTGACCTGAGTTTCTTCTCCTTCCTCTATTTCTATTATTCTTAGATTTGGTCTTTTCATAGTGTCCCAGACTTCTTAGATGTTTTATGCCAGGAGTTTTTATATTTCACATTTTCTTTGATGAGGAAATCCATTTCTTCTATTGTGTCTTCAATGCTGACATTCTCTCTTCTATCTCTTGTATTCTGTGGCTTGCCTCTGTTGTTCCTATTCCAGTACTTAAAATTTTCATTTCCAGATTTCCCTCAGTTTGGGATTTCTTTATTAATTCTAGAGTCCACATCAGATCTTGAATACTTTTATTCATTTACTTGTACTATTTGTTTCTGTTTTCATAGATTTTAAAGGGATATATTAATTTCCTCTTTAATATCCATATCTCCCTCTAACATATCCATAAAGTCCATTTTAAGGTCTTTTTCTTGTATTTCCAGACTTACTGTGGTAGGGTTTCTGGGCTATAGTAGAGACGAATTGTCCTGGATGTTATTAATTATATTCTTACATTGGCATCTAGGCATCTGGTTTTGGAAAGATTGTAATTCTATTTGCTGATATATGATCTTGTCTTTGTTGGGTATGTATTATGTTCCTTGGTTTACATTACCTTCTCTGGTTCTCAGAGGGAGATGGGGACTGTATGTTGTCTGGTAGGAAATTCTTTTGGGATCTTGATAGGTGTGGCCACTGGGGGTTTCAGGTAAAATGTGTTTCTAGGTATTGGGATCTGACAGGTAGTGTCGGAATGAGAATGGGCTAGGAATGGGGAATGGGGATCCACAGGAGGGAGTTTGAAACAAGATGTTCCACCAGGATCTGCTTAGTCCCCTGAGAATGGGGGCAGAGAGTGAGGAGAGGCACAACAGAAAGTCTGATATAGAGCTGGGGATGAGACAAGGGTAGTGGACTTGAAGGAATGGATGGAGAGGTACAGATCCCTAGTCAGGCTACCTTCTTACCTTACTGGAGTGGTCTGTGGGTTCCTAGTAAATGCCTCATGGATTTGGGGGCTGAATAAATCAAAATGAGTTCAGGGAAGAAATGTTGGAGGGTAAGATCTGTGCAATTCACTGGAAATTAGAGCAGGGAGGGAGGGTAGGTGCAGCATGTGGTCTGCTACAGAGTTGAGGGAGTGACTGGGGGATTGGATTTGGAGGAGAAGATGGGGAGATGAAGATCTACTGTTAACCTACCTGCTTCCCTGGTTGGAATGGCCAGAGAGTTCCCAGAGAATGCCTGCTGGAGTTGGGGGCTAGGACAAAGCAATGAGTGGGGAGAAGAAAGGTTAAAGGAGAAGTCCTACATGACTGGTTGGAGGTGGGGGCAGAGAAAAAGGGGAGGCTGAAACAGGTGGTCTGACACAGAGTGTGGAATGAGAATGGGGGATTGGAAGTTAGGAGAGGAGAGAGAGGTGAAGATTTGCAGTTAGTCTACCTGCTTCCATGGCAAGAGTGCAACAGAGGATCTTCAGTAAAAAGCTTCATGCCTTTAGGGAGTCCCCATGACCTGACTTTCCTAGTCCTGTGTCTTCTCCAGCCAGGGGACTCTTCTCCATGGCAATGTCACCAGCAAGTGTTTGACACACACTTCGGAGAGCGTCAGCCTCTTCTGGATCCAATGTCACTTCATAGGCATGGCATGCAGTTTTATTTTATTGTATTATAGTTTAGTTTAAGACTAGATCACATACAACATCATATGGAGTTAAACACAAGTTGTTTGGGGAGTTCAGATGTAACAGACAAAGGCAGTAGCTATAGCCTAGCTACAGCAGAGTTCCAGCATTAATCTGTTGGTAACTCTTGATCCCCTTGTAACTTCTGATTCTGTTTCTTCATCAAAAAAGAAGAATTTAGTATAAGAAGTGATTGCTAGGATTTCAAAGCCAATGTCTCATAAATTTGTTATTGTAAGTTATTCTGAAATTAAATAATATGCATAAATATGTGACAAACTGCCAAGAAGAAATGTGTTTGTTCATGTATGACCATCTTAAAAATAAATAATAATATATTCTCAGAAATAACACTTTTATGCAATTTGCTAGAATTTTTTCTATTTTTAATGGAAGCAATATTAATGAAGTTATCCAGATAATATTTCTTCTAGGAACTTAAAATGGAGTAAAAAAAAATCTAATTAAGACTTAATAACTAGTAGCCTTCATTGTTGTTTTATTTCATTTGGTTTATAGATGTTAAAACACAAAAGCAAAGTGACAGTCACCTAAACAAATCTTACTTCTGTGTGACATCATCACTGATAGTGCACTCAATCTGGTTTAGTTCCTTTCCCTCAAAAGCATCCTTTTCAACCAGTCAGTGTTCATCTAGACTCCAGATATCATTGTCCTCATAGCAGGGTAGAACCTCCTATTCCCTCAAACTAGGAGAATTCAGGGAAAGTGTACAGTCCTAAGTGTGAGTTTTAGGACTAAATGTGTAATTAAAGAGCTCGGCAATCTCAGGCACATGATTTGAGGTCCCATCTCCATGTCTTAATTTGCTGACATAGAAATACCTTCAGGATTAGGCAACTTTAAAGGCCTTACTGGGTCCCACGATGTGCCAGCTAAACCTTCTCTGGACTGTTGGAGAGATGCTGTGGGTGTTGTTACTAGCTGATTGAGAGTTTGTGTCTCTCCAAAAACTCATGGGCTGAAATCCCTGCCCCTCATGTGACAGCATTAGAACGTAGCTGTAGAAAAATGATTAGATCATAAGGATGCAGATCATAGAATTCCAGTTCTTATAAAAGAGATCACAGAGAGCTCCCTTGTCCCTTCCATGTATGATGATATAGCATGAGGGGCCGTCTATAGACCAGGATGTGGGCGTAGCAAAGCTCTCCACTCTTCGGCACTTTGTCCTGCTTAGGTTTCCCAGCCTTCAAAACCATAAGAAAATTAATTTCTGTTGTTTAAGCCACCTAGTCCACAGTACTTTTATACCCAACTAAATAAATGAATTCATTTGCATTGCAACAAGTATTCAGAAGCAATTTCCAAATTTCTCATAGCTTAAAAAAGTATGCTAGCAATGCTTCATGGAAACAATTAGACTTTTCCTAAAGGGGTGTGTTTTGAAATGTTTGCCCAGAATTGCCACCCCCACCAATCTGCCAAGGCACTCTCTTCTACCTAACCTCTGAGAATTACCATTGGAGCAAGTGAAGACAAAGTAGTGAGTATACCCATAATGCAGTAGGTGGACCTACGCCTGCACAAACACAGGCAACAGAAAGGGGACTCAGTGGCAGAGACACAAGAAGTTGAGAAGGAAATGTGGAGATTAAGGGAAGAACTGAAGGAGAGGGAATGGTGGTATGTTTTATACAAACGTCATACATATGTATGAAATTCTCAATAAAACAACAAAAAGAGTAGTGTGCAGAGGCCCAATGACAAAACACACAGGTTCAGGTTTATGTATAACATTTATTAATAAGCTTAGCAAACTGTTAGTCTAAGGACTTAGAGCTAATTAAATATTTAGAACTGATAAGTTTGTTAGCACATTGAGGTCATGTGATTTTGTAATATAACAAACATTCACAATAATTAATCTCTAAAGCATATGTTTTTAAATCTTATATTACTTGTATATACAATAACATTTCAGATATGTAAAATGAATATAGAATGCCTTTCAAACTTTAAAATTTATGTATTTGTTTATTTTTGTATTCTTGTGTGAATGTGTTTATGGTGACCGTGCGGATGTGCACGCCATGGCACATGTGCAGCGGCGAGAGCACAAAATAACCCCGTGAAGTCAGTCTTTCCATCCACCTCTGTGTGGCTGCTGGGATCAAACTCTGGTTGCCAGACCTAACCAGAAAGAGCTCTTACTCTCTGAGTCACCCAGCCAACCCTCAAGCTTACATCATAGGAAGCTATAGTCAAAGCCCGGCTTAGCTAAAATACTGGCCAACATTTTTTACATGATAATAAGATCAGAGAAAAAGTATGCAAAAATATCAGTGCCTTTCTGCCTGCCAGGGAAGAATAGGCACAGGCAGGCAAGATCCCTCTGTAATTTACCCATGCATGTACTCACATTTGCATACCCTCTCTCACACAACCTGATGTATACACACAGAGGAAGCAATATCAAACATTTCCCAGAAATTCAAGGACAAGATGGCAGAAAGTTCTTACGAGTTTTTAAACAGCTCCCTAAATGAAGGTTTGAATAAAGAACCTCATTGGGTGTGATGTGAACCAACTGCTATAGCCATTTAAAGAATGGAGTCCCTGAGCCTGCCTCGATCCAGCTTTCCTCCTGTGGAAGACACAGTGGAGGTGCTAAATCTGGGAATAATTTTCAAGATTGGTCAGATAGGAGAAGACTCCTTAGTCATAGGAGACAAAATAAAGGCTTTGCAGTAAACTCTGTAAGCAGAGATGTGTTCACCTCAGAGTGGAAGCTCCTATGTGGAAGACTCATGACACCACAGGACCAGGTCCTGCACAATGAAGGGACCTTCAGTGTGTAGTGGTGGAATGTCATGTATTGTTGACAACTGATTTCCTTGGGGACTTCTGGAAAACTGTTACTTACACCAAACTGATTTCATTCTCTTGCTTCAGTCAGGAGAAGACTGCCTTGAGGAAGAACTGGGAATGACTCAAGGCATGGCAGGAAAGAATTTAAAGCATTTGGAGAGCCAGTTGTTTGGTTGTCTACAGAGCAAGAATCCAGCTGGGAATGAGCAAAGTTTGTGTCATTTTTGAATGAGTGACTGTATTGAGAAGAGGGCCTAAACAGACTACTGATACAGCCGTGCCTGTAATCCCAGACTATGGTGGTATTTTACTTGTACTGAAATGTGATTTTAATTGTATGTTAATAAATAAAGTTGCCTGGGGGTCAGAGCTATTAGAGCCATAGCAAGAGCGTGGCGGTGGTGGCGCACGCCTTTAATCCCAGCACTTGGTAGACAGAGCTAGGTAGTTCTCTGTGTGTAAAAGGATACAGCCAGCATTGGAGACACACGCCTTTACTCTCAATCCCAACCAAAGAAGACCTGGAAGTCTTTACAGACAGGCAGTGACAAGGCATGGGTTTACAACCAATGAGAAGGCAGAACTGAAAGTCTTTACAAAGACTTACACACAGGAAGTAGCTCCCTTTCAGAGAGCTCTCTTGGCTGAAGCAGGAAGGGTAAGGCTCTTAGTTCTGACCTCTTGGCTTTCTTCTCTGAATCGGCTCTGTGTTTCTTATTTAATAAGACGGTTGGTTATATCTACACCAGACACTCAGGAGCTTAGGCCTAGTAGGAAGTCTGTAGGTCACTGGATATGAGCCCTCAAAGGAATCCTACGTCTCCCCTTCCTCTCTTTCATTTCCCAGCCACTATGAAGCGAATAGCTGCATTCTGCCATCTGCTCTCACCATGATGTTCTATGCCACCCCCAGTCCACAGCAAGAGGAGCATTGGTCATCAGCTGGAACCTCTAACTGTGGGTCAAAATCTCTTCCTCTTTTTAAGTTGATTCGATCATGTATGTGCCGTGACAGCAGAGAGCTGGACACTACCTATTCTCAGATTCCAGACCCTTGATTCACCATCTGTATGACTGAACCAACTTGCTGTTTCTAGTCTGTTTTTTAAATTTCATTTAATTGCAGCATACATTTATTGGCCTATTCGAGATAACATTTTATAGGTTCCTATAAAGGTTTTTTCATATTAATTATTTTGATCATGTTTTCTCTCTCCCCCATCCTTTCCAATTTACTCCCCCTCCCTACACAGCCACCCCCACCCCTCTAATGCATGTTCAAAAACAAGCAAACAGCACTTTTACCAGGAAAGGAGGTATGCTTCTGCCTTGCAAAAGGCACCACCATTCAGACAAAGCAGCAACCTACAGAATGGAAGAGGATTTTTACCAACTATACATCCAATAGAGGGCTAATATCTAAAATATATAAAGAACTCAAAAAACTAGGTATCAAGAAAACAAATAACCCTATTTAAAAATGGGGTACAGATCTAAATAGTGAATTCTCAATAGAGAAAATCAAATGATTAAGAAATACTTAAAGAAATGCTCAACATCCGTAGTCATCAGTGAAATGAAAATCAAAACTACTTTCAGATTCATCTTACACCTGTCAGAATGTCTAAGATCAATAAAACAAATGGCAGCTCATGCTGGTGAGGATGTGGAGTAAGAGGAACACTCCTCCATTGCTGGTGGGAATACAAATTTGCATAGCGAGTATGTATGTGTGGTGGTTCCTCAGGAAGCTGGGAATAGATCTACCTAAAGACCTAGCTATACCACTCTAGGGCATATGTCTGAAGTATGCTTCATCCTACCACAGAGACACTTGCTCACCCATGTTCGTTGCTGCTCTATTCATAATATCCAGAAATTAGAAACAACCTAGACATCCCTCAACAAATAAATGGAAGAAAATGTGGTACATTTATATGATGGACTATTACCTAGCTGTTAAGAAAATGACATGGTGAAATTTACAGGTAAATGGTTGTACTTAGTAAAAGTCATCCTAAGTGAGGCAACACAGGCCCAGGAAGACAAATATAAACTGTATTCACTTATATGTAGATATTAGCTGTCAAGTCAATGATAACCAAGCTACAATCTTGGCCCCAGAAAGGTTAGGTATAGAGTAAGGGACTAGGGAAGAGGGACAGGTCTCCCTAGGAGAGAGAAATACAATGGACAGTTATGGATGAATGGAGGGGCTGGATTGGGAGGGTCAAGTGGGGGGGAGGAGGGTACAGAGGGTTGAGGGAGGGAATATGGGAAGACACAGCTAAAATTAAGGGCTATTTGAGGGGTAGAATGGAAACCTAATACAGAAGAGACTTCCTAAAATATATACATATATACAGGCTATCAATATGAACTTGCCAAATAATGGGAGAGACAGAGCCCCAACTGACTATTTCTTGTCACTAAATGAAGCTTCAAATACTGGATTTGGGTAACATCTAATTGAGTGGTTGGCAAACGTGTTCCCCTGGACACGCAAGCAACCCAGGCTGTTGCCAGGCTGTAGGTTGTTCTCCATAAACTGACAGCAACACCTACACAACCCACGGAACATGAAGAAGTTGAATTGGTGCCTACGTAGGACCTTCTCCCCCAAAGCTAGTGTCTCCGTATAGGAAGGTACACTGCATGCTACCAAAGGAGAAATGTAAACATCAACCCTTTGATCTCTCAATGGCATCCTTGGCTGAAAGACTTGCTAGTGCAATGGTGGCACAAAGCTTGTGGGAGTAACCAACCAATGTCTGATTTGACTTAAAGCCACTCCATGAGATGGAGTTCATATCTGACACTACTAGGGTGACCATAAACCTGAGCCTAGTTAGCCCAGGGACCTGTGGGAAAACCAAATACTACTGTTCTACTAAAAGAACATAGCAATAAAATGACTCCTAATGACAACCTTCTGTACACATGGAACTGTGTCTTGCTAAGCCATCACAGAGAAGCTTCCTCCTGCAGCAGATGGGAGCACATGCAGAGACCCATGGTCAGACAATATGCAGACAGTGAAAGACCTTTGAGCACTCATTCCTAAATGGCATGTCTCTATCCGATCCCTCCTCTCAGGTCTTAGGGTACCCTGGGGAACAGAAGGCAGAAAGTGTAAGAGCCAGAGGGAATGGAGGACATCAAGGCACCCTAAATCAACAAGATCCATACACATATGAACTCACAGAAACTGAAGCAGACTGCACAGGGCCCGCTCAGGTCTGCAACACATGGGATCCTAGTGCTGAAAGAAGTGGACACTTGCCCCATCCCTAATCCAGGCTGTTGCTCCATCTGACAACCACTTACAAATGAAAATTTAGTTTTCTCCAAGGGCGTCTCACTAGAGAAACAAACTACTCTTAAGGGAAATCAAACTGCTGCATGCTCAGAAGAAGATGGCCAACAGAAAAAAGGAAATCAACATCATCTTTGGAGGCTCCTTGTCTCATAATGTCAGGGATTTTTAAAAAAAATTTTTAAACTTTTTATTTTACCTCACATTTTGTTGTTTTTGTTTTTCAAGACAGGGTTTCTCTATGTAGCTTTGGGGTCTGTCCTGAAACTTGCTCTGTAGACCAGGCTGGCCTTGAACTCACAGAGATCCACCTGCCTCTGCCTCCTGAGTGCTGGAATTAAAGGCATGCACCATTAAAAAATATTTCTTCTCTCTTTTTACCCATAAGTCCATTGTGTGTGTAGTATGGGTTCCAGTTCAGTGTTTTCATGAGATTCAAGTGTGAGAATGAGTGGATCTCGGTGTCTGTTTCATGTGCCTTTCCTTGGGCTCTTTTCTTTCTCTTTGTTTGTTTATTTGTTTTGTCCAATTCAGGTGTGTTAGTTTTTGTTTTATCTTATTTTTTATTATCCCTAAGAAGCCTGTTTGTTTTCTAATGAGACACAGAAATGGGATGGATCTGAATGGGAGGGAGGTGAGGAGGACCTGGGAGGAGTAGAGGGAGGGAAAACCATAATCAGGTTGTATTGAGGAAAAAAATATTGATTTTTCAATAAAAGAAAAAATAAAAGAAAAGATCTTCTGTCAACCATTGCCACAGACTTGCTAACTTATGTTGGTTCTGTCCAAAAGCAACAGTCTGGAAACATGACTCATGCAGCAAGCAGGTTGTTTTTCTAGATCTTGAAGGCTCAGCTTGGAAGATCGTCAGAAGACATTAGCAATGGGAGGATTCACAAATACTAATTTCAAGATAAATACAATTGATGGAGCAATTCAAGCCTGTGCATTCTGAAGCACATAGAAATAGCCTCTACAGTCCGTGGTGATATGAAGTGTAAGTTGTGTGGGTGGAGTTTCTTGAGCACACTTGGAAAACTGAACTGAATTAATTCCTATATAGCCATCATATTCTTTAGATACATTAGGACGAGATTCAGAATACTTCCCCTGATTTAAGAATGATGCACTAGTAGTTGAAAATAAAAACCACTATTTTTCTGAGTGGTGACTGGTAGGAAAGCAGGTGTATGGATGGATCAGGTGCATATGTCTCTTTCTGGTTCAATAGTTTTACAAGCTTCATTAAATATTTGTGAGCCTCAGTTTTCTCATCTATGAAATGGAAATTTCTGTTTCCTCATGAGTGTTCGAAAGTGAAATAAAATGCATTTAAAAGAATGTTGTATACAGTTACTGGCCATGTAGTTTTTTTAAAAAGATTATATAAGCTGTTCAGATTTCTGAGGAAAGTTTTCACTAAAGTATTTAATATAAGGAAGATCATTTGTGATTTTCTAAATACACAGTATAAAAATTGGTATTCGTCCATCTTTTGCTCTGCTAAGGGGGTTTGTAGAACTTTGTGTATTTCTCTCAGTGGTAACCTATTGGTAGTAGAGAAGGAAAATAAATGGTTTAATAAATCTGGTATGGATACACAAAGAACTACAGACAACCAAGGAAGGCTGAGAGAGGAAGAAAAATTCTTAATTATTTAATACCAAATGGTCAGCCCTGAAAATATTCATACAAGTAACATTATACAGACTGGACAAGTTGCATTTATGTACTTCAGAATATACATGTATATAAATATACATATATATGTATGTATGTAACAACAATTAGTGAAAAAAGAGGCCATAAATTTGAAAGAGGTATATTTATATAATATTTATAATAAAAGAAATAATTTCAAAATTACAAGGAAATGTATTATATAGACTATAGACTATTAAGTGAGATCACATAATTTCAGAAGGGAAAAATATTTATATTCTCTCTCATTTGTGGAATCTATATACATATAATACATGTATATATATTAACAAATGTACATGTGGCTATAACATGAAGGAAAAAAGAACAAGATAGGCTGACTATAAGGGGATGAGACACAACTGAATTTAAATAATGGACATGAATTATGGGAGAAGATATAAAGGTAATTGTTTCTATGGGTCTAATTCTGTCATGGGCTTTTGTGTTTTGATGGTTGATAAGTACATTAAAATATATTCAATACTGAAATTGTAAAATTTCATGTGATGCTTGCACAACTTTTATCCAGAATACCTATTCTAACCATATAGAAGTTTGTTGAGTTGTATAGACTTTGGTTCTGGCTAATTTTAGTGTATCATATGTCTGTTTATTTGAAAATATTATGATAATGTCTATAAGGTTAAAAAATTAAACAAAATTGAGCTGTTTATCTGACCATAAGCAGAGACTTTCTGATGACAGACCAGGGGGAGGTGATGGTGTTGCCATGGATGACAGACCACGGGGAGGTGATGGTGTTGCCATGAAAGACAGACCAGGGGAAGGTGATGGTGTTGCTATGGATGACAGACCAGGGGATGGTGATGGTGTTGCCACGGATGACAGACCAGGGGGAGGTGATGGTGTTGCCACGGATGACAGACCAGGGGGAGGTGATGGTGTTGCCATGGATGACAGACCAGGGGGAGGTGATGGTGTTGCCATGGATGACAGACCAGGGGGAGGTGATGGTGTTGCCATGGATGACAGACCAGGGGGAGGTGATGGTGTTGCCATGGATGACAGACCAGGGGGAGGTGATGGTGTTGCCATGGATGACAGACCAGGGGGAGGTGATGGTGTTGCCATGAAAGACAGACCAGGGGAAGGTGATGGTGTTGCTATGGATGACAGACCAGGGGATGGTGATGGTGTTGCCACGGATGACAGACCAGGGGGAGGTGATGGTGTTGCCACGGATGACAGACCAGGGGGAGGTGATGGTGTTGCCATGGATGACAGACCAGGGGGAGGTGATGGTGTTGCCATGGATGACAGACCAGGGGGAGGTGATGGTGTTGCCATGGATGACAGACCAGGGGGAGGTGATGGTGTTGCCATGGATGACAGACCAGGGGGAGGTGATGGTGTTGCCATGGATGACAGACCAGGGGGAGGTGATGGTGTTGCTATGGATGACAGACCAGGGGGAAGTAATGGTTGTTGCTATGGACAGTTTTCTCATGACCACTGGGACCAGACTCCCAATCTCCAGAAGATTGCTGTTCCTCTAAGAGATCAGGATTAAAAAGATGACAGGACACTTTCACAGAAAGGCTTTGCTTTCACCCTTGTATGGAAAGCAGTCATCCAAAATACCCTGTTGTAACCAATCAACCTTTTCTCTTGTTCTGTTTCTGACATGCAAGGAAATTAGCTTAGGCCTTGCCAATGCCCTTCTTGCTGTTACATTTTCCAGCCTGTCTTACTTGATAAGGACAACTTCTACTCATTCTGTAAGAACACTTGTCTTATCACATATAAGAAAATGTTTGATTCTACAATAGAAAGATAAAGTCAATTACAATTATTGAACCAAAAAAAGAAAAAAGAAAAAGAAAAAAGGTGATGTGGTTGCCTTCATCATTTTGTAAATAATGCCACAAAGATATCAAGGGATCTCAGTTCGGCCAGAAGAAGAATCTTCTGGAAAGGTACAACTCTTTTCTTCCCAATGAAAATGAAGTATGAAGACTAAGAATTGCCACAAGCAAGAATACCCCTGATGTATCACAAGGCAGTCAGAGGTGGTCTGATTTTTATAGTAGACTCAACAAAAAAGGCTAAATCTATCATTCATTCATTCATTACATTACATTCTATTTGCAGTGATTATTGACTCTATGCATTGCTACTAAATTCTGGCAATACAATTGAAAAATGATCCTATGATCATCGCCATAACTCACTCTAACAGAAAGACAGCTGTTAGCCATTTACCACACAGGTAAATCAGGTAAGTTCCTTTCTCCTGATAGTTACCATTCTCATAGCTATGATATTGTGACTAGAAAGACTTGAGGCCTCTTTGTCTCAATGGGAAAAAATTCTTTACTGCTTCTTGTGTATAGTGTCTGAGTCTTATCTATTAGTTACTTTCTGGATTGGAGCAGGGCCATCTTCAAAGATCTGAGTACACTGATTATATATTGGCATTTACACTTAATGGAAAAACCTAAATTCATAAAACCTTTATAGATTTTATGAATCTACAGAAAATTATGTCCTAAATATTTACAAAAAGGAAAACAACCAAAATCTAATATCTAATCAGCTATCCGAAGTGCTTAAATGTTAATTATCATGATATTTATTTTCTTCCATGAAATACTGATATTTTGCAGTTGAGGTACACTTTAAGGATTTTTCCCTCTTGTTTTTGTAATTTTAAAAAAATTTATTACACAAAGGTTGTCACATAATTGGAGACTTCTCTACTTTGTACACAATTATTCTTACTCTCCACAGAAAGGCTGATTCTGAACTTCTCACCTGGTGATGCAGGAATGGTAGAAATGCCTTGGTTTAAACTGAAAGCAGAACACTGGCTCTTCTACCTCATATCAGGAATATACACATGTCTTTATTCAAAACTATAAAATAAATTATCTGTAGCCATGGGCAATGACTGCAGTAAACCATTATATATTATCAATGGAAACCAGAAACTGATGGTTACAGTGATCAGCTAGTCTTTTTTCAGCCATTTTCTTCAGGTGACTTCTCTGAAGTTATTGGTGAGGAGCCTGCCTTGAGTTTATAGTCATAGTTCGATGATAAAGTGAGTTAGAACATGCCGCCTCCCATTACCATCATTGCTCCTATTCCAGGGCCCTTTTCTTCTGTAGGAATTTCTGTCACTACAACTTCTGCTGTAGTTAACAAGGAGTCCATCCCAGCAGCAGCAGTAAAGCAGCTCTTACCATCTTTGTTGGATCAGTGATCCCCTCTTCCACCATGTTCACAAAATCTCCAATCATAGCATCCTAACCAACTTCCGAGGAGCTTTGCAGAATTTTCTCAATTATCAGTGATCCTTCAACACCTGCATTCTTAGCAATGGTCACTGCAGAAATTTTGAATGTTCCTTGAATGATTTCCATACCTATTTTCTGATCTTCATTAGCAGGCTCTAATGAATCCAAGGCTGGGTTGCACCAAAGCAAGAGCAATCCCCTCCTAGAACAACCCCTTCTTCAGCAGCTGCTCTCGTAGCTTTGAGAGCATCCTTATCCCTGCCTTTCTTCTCAGTCACTTTAATCATCCCTTCAACCCTCAGCACAGTTACTCCATCTGAAGGTTTAGCCAGTCATTCATTCCCCTTCTTCTTTTCACATTCACTAGTTGCAGTGTCTAACTGCTCAGTGATGTCTCAAATGGTTTTCCATTTGAGCCGTCACCTTTTTCTTTCAAAAGCATGGTGTTATCTTTGGTGATAATAACCTCTTCAAATTTTCCTAAGTCATGAGCTTGGACATCTTTAAGACTTAGATTCACCCCTCTTCTTCACACACTGCACCACCAGTGGCAACAGCCGTATCTCCAAGCTGGTCTTTGCTACTGTCCCCAATCCCTACAACTTGAAGACCACCTTTTAGCCTCTTCAAAGGCCCTGTGTTTAGAGCTTCGGCATCACCATCTTCAGCAATTACGACCAATGGCTTCTGATGAGCACTGGGAATTTCAAGGGCAGGTGCAATGGACTGCATGCTAGAATTTTCTTTTCACTCAACAGAGCATAGGCAACTTTAAATTCACATTTTTGACATTTTGATGGATTAGTAAAATATAGGGAAATATGTCCTCTATCAAACTTCATTCCTTCAATAATTTCTAATTCATCATTCAGGGTTTTTCCATCATTTACTGTGATGATGCCCTTTCTTCTAACCTTTCTCATTGTATCAGTAATGATGTTTCCAATGTCTTTGATTCCATTTGCAGAAATCATAGCAACCTGAGAGATTTCTTCAGGGTTTGCCACAGGTTGAGACCATTTTTTTAATTTCAGCAATTACAGCGTCAACAACTAGCATCACACCTCTCCTAATTCCCATTGTATTAACATGTTGGCTGATCTTCTCAAAGCCCTTCTTGGCAGAACTGTAGTAGGGGTGGTGCCATTCCCAACCTCTTCATTTGTGTTATTGGCAACATCTTGAACAAGCTTAGCGCTGATATTTTTATATCCTTCAAATCAATCAACTTGCAACAGTGACCCCATTTTTTTTCTTTTGTTCTTTTTTTTTTCCTCGAGACAGGGTTTCTCTGTGTAGCTTTGGTGCCTGTCCTGGATCTTGCTCTGTACACCAGGCTGGCCTCGAACTCACAGAGACCCACCTGGCTCTGCCTCCCGAGTGCTGGGATTAAGGGTGTGCGCCACCACCGCCCAGCCAGTGACCCTATCTTTTGTTACTTTAGGATTCTCCAACTCTGTGCATTCATCACTGTTCTTCTCTTTGGCCCCACCGCAACAGCTACAGCATAGGCTGGACAGTCTACACCTTGAAGCAACAAGGCTCAGACATACACACCAAATTTTACATCTTTGGGATAGGCCGGAGTGAGATGAGGAGCCAGTGCCTCAGACAGTCTCATCCGGCAAAGGACTGTGAGTAGCAGGTACATTTCTGCGGGGTGGCAGCAGAAGTGCACACGGCCAGGCCAGCAGTGAGGGAGGGGAGGACTTTACCTTTTAATCAGGCATTAGCCCCACGTACTGGGTGCACTGATTGATGCTTTACGTCTCTGTACAGAGTGGAGGTGGTACGCTTCTGAGATGAGGTATATGTTTCCCAGTAGTACCTGCTTGGTGTTCTTGGAGGCTGACTCTAAGATGTATTCCAAGGGCAGCCAAGGGACAGACAGAAACAAGCGAAGTAAAGGCTAGGAGGATACAGAGTAGTAAGCTGTTAGTGTGCTTACCTCTCCGGAGAGCAACTGAGCTGGAAGAGGCTGCTTACTTTCTTAATTTTTAAACTAGTGGTTACTTTTACTCATCCCAGCTGTCTCTGGCACCAGGTTTTCCTACAATGTCACCTCTGGCCTCTTCATAGCTGGTCCCAAGCCCATCTCCATCTTCCTCAGTGTTCTATCGCTGTCAGATGTTCATTTATCAGATATTCCCACTTAAATGACACTCAACAGTCCTGGGCGCGATGCATTTCTGGGCTTATCCTTTAGTCAGAGAGTGCTTTGACTGCCATATTTATCACTTTTTGCTAAGAGTGTTGCCAACCTTATTCTCATCTAGATTTGAAGCATAAGCATTCTGGGTTTCTTTACCTCTGAATTACTCTGGTCAGTTCACTAGAGGCCAAGCAACATTCATTAGCTCCGTTGCATTGCCTGTGAAAACCATTCCACACTTCATTCAGTTCAGCATTACTTTCTGCTTGTGAACTTCCCAGCCCGCCCTCACATTGCTAACTCCACTTTATCAGTCACAGCCCAGTGATTCACCACACCCTGTGGTCTTGTTCTCTAGAATTTTCCTGCCCACTTCCAAGGCCTTTAAAGACTTCCATCATCTACCGAAAGCTTTCACTTTTTAAGGCTTATATTCAGGACACAGCTTTCACTATTATTTCCTCCTTTATTTCCTGTCTCTCTTTCTCTGTTCTTCTCTACTACAAATGATTATTACATAACAGAAGGGCCTCTGTATAAAATGCTCGGAGTGCATCAAAGAGCAAGGCATCCCTCCCTGCCTTTGCAGCATGTGCAGACAAGCTTGAGACAGTGGGAGACTCCCGCCAAGAAGACATCGAGAATAAACCGGAAAACCCAAATGAGAGAGTGGAACAACATCTCTGAAGAACTGTGAAGCTAAAATGGGTGACAGGTATTCAGTGGAGGAAAGGGCTTGATCTAATTTGCATCTTCAAATGCACATGTGGGTTGCAGTGTAAAGAAATTGTTTGAACAAAAGCTCTCAATCCCCAGTGGGAAAATGTGTTGCTAGACACATCTCTGAGCACACCTTGGGAGAACCTGAGAATCTGCATTATTGCCAACTCCCAGAAGATACACACTTTGGGAGCCACTCACTGAAGAAAGAGGAAGCAAGGGTGCAAGGATAGTTGGGAGAGTGACTATTCCAGGCAAACAACGAGGGTGGCCTGGACTGCAGAGGAGTCAGAGGGGATGGACAAAAGCAAAAAGCCAAGAGATCCCTGAGTTATACAGGGTCAGGTTTGACAATTCATAGGAAGCAGGGATGAAAGAAAGAACAACCAAGGAAACTTCTGGTGAAAAGCCCTCAAGTGGGTGGGGTGATGGAAGTAGGGGGCCAGGAAGAAAGGCAGAGCTAGTGCAGAAGGGTCAGAGTGGGGTTCAGCGTGAAGTTGGGTGCTTCAGTTAGGAATGTAGGCTCTGTAGACAGCCTTCCTAGATTTGGGCACTAGCCTCGCCCTGTGCCAGCTGGAGAAGTCCAGGACAATCCTCAGACTGGCTGTGCTCTAGTCTCCTCAGTTTAGCAGTGTTAAAGTTAGTGTCCCCCTTGTAGGTCTTGAGGAAGGTTAAATACAACCTGGGAGTGTGGAGTCTGCACCTGTTTGGCATCTAGGATTGATGAAATCAGTTCGGAAATGCTGTCTGTCTCAGGCTTCTTAAATTTGGTTGCTTTGTTTATTTGGAGTCTTCTGTATGAAGTTTCTTTTGCCATTTCTCTATTGCATTCATATTTACTCTCCGGGTTAAAACTGAAGGCCCTTCTTCCATGAAGCCACCTGACTGTCCTGAGACAGTGGTCTCTGCTCAGCTCATACCGTGGGGCTCTCTAGCAGGCCCAAGATTGGCTTACAGATTTTGTCCTTTTTCCTTCCCTCTCCCTTGCTAAACCATTAGATTACGTTCCTGAAGCTAGCCCCCAAGTTTCATTCCCTCACGTGGCCACTGACTCATTCCTGAGTCTAAACACCAAGGTCCAGTAATCAAAATTCATTATTTGGCTACACTCGCTAACATGTCCAATCAGGTCTTACCAACTCACAATAGCACCGACTTCCCCTTTTCTCCTTAAAAATCCACTCCTGCAAAAAACAGCTGCTGCTATGGCTGCTGCCTTTGCCCAATATGGTGATATTTTATTTGTATTAAAATGTTATTTGTATGTTAATAAATAAAGTTCCCCGGGGGTCAGAGCTATTGGCAAGCCATAGGAAAGCAGGGCAGTGGTGGCGTACGCTTGTAATTCCAGCACTTGGTAGGCAGAGCTAGGTAAGTCTCTGTGTGTTCAGGGATACAGCCAGTATTGGATACACATGCCTTTAATTTCAATACCAATCATGGAAAACCTGGAGGCCTATACAGACAGGCCGTGAGGAGGCTGTCATGTGGTTGGGTTTACAACCAACAAGAAGGCAGAACAGGAACTCTATATAAAGACTTTAACACAGGGGTAGCTCTGGTTCAGAGAGGTAGGACTACCGCAGGAGGAAGGGTAAGGTTTTAGCTCTTAGTTCTGACCTCTTGGCTTTCTTCTTTGCATTGGTTCTGTGTTTCTTATTTAATAAGAAGGTTGGTTACATCTACATTTGGCGCCCAACGTGACAAGAATCCATTAAAAACCGCTTGGCTTTGCTTGGTGGCAGGTCCGGTTTCCAGCCTGGGCGGCCCGGCTCCCTAGCTCTGGCACAGGCCTGACTGACCCGCAGCTGGAGCTACTTGCAACTGCTACAAACAACTCAGGCCTGCCCTGCCGAACAGGGCCCCTGCCTGTAAAACCAAGGCTTGACTCGGCTCAAGCGGCTATGCTTTCTTGCTCGCTCTCTCTCTCTCTCTCTCTCTCTCTCTCTCTCTCTCTCTCTCTCTGGATTCACACCTCTAACACCCGGTGGCTGTTTTGAAATTCCCTTGGAGTCTACTGTTCTACGATGCTTGGTAAGTCAATTAACATATCTATTCAAAAGAGAATTTTTTTCTACATTAAAAAAAATGGGCTTTATGTATACATTGGAAGAAAATTGGACTTTGTTTGAATTTTTAGGCACTCTGACAATGGAACAACTATATGAAAAGATTAATATTGACCTAATTACTCAGTTTATTACTTTTCTTATCCTCATTTTACTATTTAAAGAAATAGTCAATTTAAGTGCCAGGATAACAGTCTTAGAAAAACTTGTTAAACCTGTAAAAATGAATTATAGAGAAATTCAAATTCAGATAGAAGAAATTAACAGTGAAGGTGTTTCAAAATTGGATCATAAGGTTACAGAAAGAAAACCAGTTTTCACACAGTCACCCTTAATTTATCCGGTAGCCATACAGCAGCGACCTGATGAAGAGAATGAACAAAATATTTGGATTCCAGTTAAAATGTTAGACTTACGAAGATTTAAGGAGGCAATAGCATCTTATGGCATCCACTCCCCATATGTAAAGCAAATGTTAAACACCTGGTCAACTTGTAATAGAATTCTACCAAAGGACTGGCGGGATTTGGCACAGGCTGTTCTTAAACCCAGACAAAATCTCCAGTGGAAAATGTGGTTCAATAATGAGGCCAAAAATATAGAAAAACAATGGAGGGATAACAGAATACAAGTCTGCCAGGATCAGCTTATTGGAGAAGGCCAATATGCTTCAGTACAAACACAATGTTTATATGATGTCCAAACCCTAGTTCTATGTTGAACAGCAGCCTTGAATGCATGGGACAGAGTTGAAGAACCAGGAAAAAAAACTGAGTCATTTACAAAGGTTATACAGGGCCCAAAAGAATCTTTCACAGATTTCTTACAAAGATTGACTTCAGCAGTACAGAAAATGGTCTCGAATTAAGAGGCTAGTCAGATAATAATTGAATCTTTGGCCTTTGAGAATGCAAATGCAGCATGCAAAAGAATAATCAGGCCGTTAAAGGCAAGATCTGCACCTTTGGAAGATTGGATTAGAGACACAGTTAATGTTGAGGCTTATGACCATGATGATATGTGGGTAGGAAAAGCAATTTCAAAAGGTTTGAGAATTGTTAGATGTTTTCTATGTGGAAAGCAAGGACATTTGAAAAGGGATTGTAAACAGGTCATTCCTAGAAATAATGTTTCTTCAAGGAACACTGGCAACAGAATGCCCCTTCTTTCTGGAGTATGCAGAAGGTGTGGTAAGGGAAAACACTGGACCAACGAATGTAGATCAACAAGGGACAGACAGGGTAATCCTCTGCCTCGAGCTTCGGTAAACTCCAGAGGGGCCTCAGGCAGGCCCCCACAGTAAATCCAGTTCAAACCTTTCCTGCAGTTGTAGAGGAAACCCCTACTCAAAGCAACTAAATAACCAAATGCCTATTGGAATAAATCATGTTGGTCGAGATGATGAAACAGAGAAAATAGGAAATTCAGGAAAAAACATAAAGAAAATTTTTTGGCAAACTTCTATTAATGAACAAAGACCAAAACTAATAATAAAAATAAATGGTGTTTTGTTGTCTGGTCTGGTAGACACAGGTGCTGACATTACCATAATTGCACCAGAATTTTGGCATCCAACTTGGCCTCTTCAGGAGGTAAACGTTCAACTGTTAGGAATTGGGACATTATCTCGAGTGAAACAAAGTGCAACATGGCTTGAATGTATAGGTCCAGAAGGACAGAAAGGAAAATTAAAACCATATATGGCTAACATAGCTATGAACCTGTGGGGTTGAGACTTGTTACAACAATGGAATACTCAGATTAATATCCCTCCAATCTCAGAAATAAATCATAAACTAGCACATGTTTCTGAGAGAAATATTAGAAGATATTATTCTAATGAGTGCTCACTAGCCATCCATGTCATACAAGAACAGGGCACAACAACTGATAATCTTCCAAAAACACCAACAGCTCTAACTTTAAAATGGTCAACAGACAAGCCTGTATGGGTTCAGCAATGGCCTTTAACGACAGAGAAACTCCAGGCTTTAGAAGAGCTAGTAGAAGAACAGTTAAATGCTCATCATATTGAAGAATCAACCAGCCCTTGGAATTCTCCTTTATTTGTTATTAAAAAGAAATCTGGTAAATGGAAAATGGTAACAGACCTTAGAGCAATTAACAAAGTAATTCAGCCAATGGGCTCTCTACAATCTGGAATTCCTTTGCCTACTCTGTTACCAAAAGGATGGCCTCTCATAGTTACTGATTTAAAAGACTGTTTCTTTTCAATACCCTTACAAGAAAAAGACAGAGAAAGATTTGCTTTCACAGTGCCTACTTATAATAATTCTCAACTGGTTAAAAGATTTCAATGGAGGGTCCTCCCACAGGGAATGTTGAATAGCCCAACTCTGTGCCAATATTTTGTACAACAGCCATTAGAAGTGGTACGTAAAAAATTTCCTAAATCTATAATTTATCATTATATGGATGATATTTTATTAGCTGACCCAAATGCAGATACTTTAGAAAAAATGTTTGAAGAAGTAAAGAAAATTTTGGCTTGCTGGGCATTACAAATTGCTCCTGAAAAGATACAAAGAGGAGATTCTATTAATTATTTAGGATATAAAATAGAACTTCAAAAAATTAGACCTCAAAAGGTACAAATTAGGAGAGATCGACTACAGACTCTTAATGACTTTCAAAGATTATTTGGAGACATTTCTCATCTAAGAACTATTGTTGGGGTAAAAAATGATGAACTGAATAATTTGTTTAAAACCTTAGAAGGTGACAAGGACTTAAATAGTCCAAGAGAATTATCACCTGAAGCTGAGAAAGAATTGGACTTGGTAGAAAAGAAAGTACATGAAAGGCACGTAGATCGTATTGATCCAAAACTGGATTGCATTTTGGTTATTTTACCTTCTAGGCATTCCACTACAGGAATATTAATGCAGAGGGAAGATATTTTACCAAATAAACCAAATAAAAAATTAAAAACTTATGTGGAAAAAAATCTCTGATGTAATTTGGAAAGGAAAATTGAGACTTCGTCAATTAGCAGGAATAGACCCAGCAGAAATTGTACCTTTAACTAAGGAAGACATTGAAAAATTATGGATTAGAAAATGAAGCTTGGCAAAAAGCTTGCAGTAATTTTTTGGGAGAAATTAACAGCAAATATCCCAAAAGCAATAGAATTGCTCTTATAAAGAGAGCTGATTGGATCTTGCCTCAAATTGTGAGGAAAAAACCCATATCTGAAGTTCGTACATTTTATACAGATGCCAACAAACAAGGAAAGGCAGGTTACAAATCAGAAAATTTAAGTAAAGTGGTTCAAAGTCCTTATAATTCAGTTCAAAAATCAGAATTGTATGCTATTCTGTTGGTATTAATGGATTTTTCAGAACCTCTCAATGTAGTAACTGACTCTCAGTATGCTGAAAGAGTAGTATTACATATTGAGACTGCAGAATTTATCCATGATGCTTCAGAATTAACTTCACTATTTATTCAATTACAAGATACAATCAGGAAAAGGAGTCATCCTTTATATATAACTCACATTCAATCCCATACTGGTCTGCCAGGCCCTCTAGCACAAGGCAATGATGAGATTGATAAATTATTGATAGAAGATGTGCTGGAGGCCTCAGAATTTCATAAAAAACATCACGTCAATAGTAAAGGTTTAAAAAAGGATTTTTCCATAACCTGGCAACAAGCCAAAGAAATAGTAAAGAAATGTCCTACTTGTTCTTTCTACAATCAAACACCATTACCAGCAGGATGTAACCCAAAGGGTACTCAAAGGAATGAAATCTGGCAGATGGACGTGTTTCACTTTGCAGAATTTGGAAAATTGAAATATGTACACCACACTATCCATACTTATTCAGGATTTCAATGGGCAACTGCTTTGAGTTCTGAAAAAGCTGATTCTGTAATCACTCATTTGCTAGAAGTTATGGCCATCATGGGTATACCTGCACAAATCAAAACTGATAATGCTCCATCATATGTCTCTGTTAAAATGAAACAGTTTTTTGCTTATTATAATATAAACCATATTACAGGTATACCACATAATCCTACAGGTTAGGCAGTTATAGAAAGATCAAACAGAACTCTAAAAGATATGCTAAATAAACAAAAAGGAGTAACAAAAAAAACCCAGAAATAGACTACATAATGCTCTATTAACTTTGAATTTTCTCAATGCCAATGAGAAAGGAACAACAGCTGCAGAGAGACATTGGATAACAGAAAAAACTACAGAATTAAATCAACCTATATACTTTAAGGATGTGCTGACCTCAGAATGGAAACCAGGATATGTGTTACATTGGGGACGAGGTTTTGCTTTTATTTCTACAGGAGAAGATAAGCTGTGGGTACCATCAAAATTGATAAAGGTTCAATTTGAACAAGAGAGACCTCATAATTAGAGGAGGTAATAGTTCATCAACTATCATGAACATCCAATTTAAACTAACTTATACCAGTAACACATGCCTTTTCATTTAATCAGATAATAACTTGCCAAAAAGGAACATCCCCAAAATTAGTCTTGGGGAAAGATTTTTGTTTTTGTCTTTTAGGAGAATGAAGGTTAAGGAATTTGAAGGATACTGGACAAATGAGACAACTGAAGAAAAGGGACAAATCTTCTATCCTAAGAAACAGAGTGAAATGGTGTATGGTCATGTTATCTAAAAAATTTTATGTCTTCCTAAATGTTTGTTTCTGCTTTTCTCTAAAGATTTAACACTATTGGTCTTCTTATAGTCCCAGTTCAATTAAAATTTAAAGCTGACTTTGGAGTTGGAGAATGGCTCTCTTCTTCTTTAAACTCAAGCATGTTGTTAAAAGGAAAATGCAAACTCCCTGTATCATGCCAGAATAAAAGAGCCATCTTCTGCTATGGGACAGGAGAAAAGCCAAATTAATTAAGGAACTATTCTATTACTAATCTTAACTCTTTGATTCTATTCTGATTCTTTAAACTTTTCTTAAAGTATGAATTTTATATCAAAATTTACAAGATTAATATATATAGATATATATACATTTTAAACTTTGTTAAGATATAAATGGTCATATAGAGTACTAACTAATTCTAAAAAGCCGCATATATAGTCTTTGTGTTCGAGTCTCTTATCAGTTTTTTGCAGGAAATCACAGCCAAGCCTAACATCAACTGAAGTCTCCAGGAAGAAGATGGGGCCCCACAACAACAGCAATTCCACGTGGACAATAATAACATCACTAAGCTGACAAACATCATCTACAGATCAGTTTTGAACTAAAAGTGCTCAGAGCAATTTTGAGAGAGCCAGCTGAGATGATCCAGTCTCAAAGATTACTTGAATAAGGATTTGAGATAAATCCTGAACTTTGGCATTATACACAGACTGGATAACGAAGGATATAGTTACCTTTCCTAGAATTTGACAATTAACCTAAAATTTTTCTTTTCAGGATAAAGATACCTTCGCCCATACCCAGCAGGAAGCAATTTCAAGAATACGATGCCCACATTCCCAAAGAGGTGGTGTGGGGTGGGTGTTTTTTTTGGTCTTTTAATGGGCTTTGGGTCTGGGATAATTTTTATTGATTGGGGGGTTGGTTACAAGTTGTTGTCAAGGATTAGGAAAAGGGCTAAGCAAAGGAGATTAGATTTATGGTTCTTGTTTAAAAATAAAGAAAAAGAAAAATGTAAATACTTTACATTGGATTGGATTATTTTATATTGTATACAAATTATATATATTGAAATTGATATTATTAGAAAATGCTATATGTATATTTCTACTTGTACTTATACCATTCATTTAACAATGTAATACAATTTTCTGATCCTTGAAATAGTTATTACCAACTATTAGGATATAAAGAAATGAAAGTTAGTAGTTAGACATTATAATAGAACTTGTAGTCATATTAGGTATGTTTTCAAGATTGAGTAGATATATTTTAGATAGACAGGTTATCTTCAAACCCTTCAGAGATCTACAGAATATGGCATTTAAAATGTTTTAATAACTTAGAAAATTTTTCTTTTTTTTTTTTTTTTTTTTTTTAAAGATTTATTTATTTATCATGCATACAGCATGTATGACCAGAAGAGGGAGCCAGATCTCATTAGGTGGTTGTGAGCCACCATGTGGTTGCTGGGAATTGAACTCAGGACCTCTGGAAGAGCAGTCAGTGCTCTTAACCTCTGAGCCATCTCTCCAGCCCAAATTTTTCTTTTTTGTTATGACTATGAGACATGTCGGCTCCTGGCAGTACCAATCTACTTCAGAGAAAATATTGACATTGAAAAAACTGCAATTGGAATTAACTTTCATTGTGGCAAAAGTTAGCCACTGGACAGCAAAGTATCCTCAAATCAACTGCTGACAAACAGGACAGATAGGACACGAAATAAAGGACTACTGATTCTTGTCAAAACAAGTGTGGTTATGGCTTTATCAAAAGGCATCTTCTGAGGCCAGGACAATATGGCACCATCCCTGAAGTGGCCTTCGCAATCCGGGAAAGGTACAGTGCCCTTTTCTTCGAAGGCAGCTGAACAGGCAGTGGGCTGATGGCTTCTGATGTGCAGTGGAATAGCAGCTGAAACAGTTATTCTTGAAGAGTCACTAAACTCACACCTCTCAATAGTAGACTGGCATTTATTAGAAGGATATGGAGAAGAGCGGGATGCTGAGATGAAGCCACACAAACACATAGCCAAGAAGAATGGACAGCTGAATTGAAAAAAAAAAAAAACATCAACATAACACTTTCCAGAATTTAAGATCCTGAATCATGACATGACACTAGTGGAATTCAGGTGTTTCTGGTATATGGACTGCTCTCACCCAATGTGAGGTTGAACTATTGACCTTGTGTACATCCTACTTCACAAATGTGCCTGTCAGATACACTAAGCCTATAGGCTGAAGATGATGCCCCAACACTGCGGAGAAACCTCAGGTGACTGTCCAGGCAGCTGGCTGTTTCTGTCAACTCACATTTTTTTTTTTTTTTTGGAAGCTGCTTGCATGCACTTCCTGCTTTTATTTTTTATTAGGTAATATTATTTCCTTCTTGGGTCTCTGAGGGAGTTGAAGATTAGTTAGTTACAGCTGAAGATTAGTTAGGATAGAAAGTGAATTAGGTACATTTTGGATTTACCAAAATAGGATAGATAATGGAATTATTTTCTCTGAATACAAATGTCAAATACAAATGGACTAGACACTGTTTAGGTATTTATTACTTGTATATATGGTATATAGTTATTGTATTTTTATAAATAGTTTTTCTTATGTTAGTTATAACCTTTTACCTTTTTTCTTTTTATTAAAATAGAAAAGGGGAAATATGGTGATATTTTAATTGTTCTGAAATGTGATTTTATTTGTATGTTAATAAATAAAGTTGCCTGGGGGTCAGAGCTAATAGCAAGCCATAGCAGAAGCTGGGTGGTGGTGGTGCATGCCTTTAACCCCAGCACTTGGGAGGTAGAGCTAGGCAGATCTCTGTGTGTTCAAGGATACAGCCAGCATGGAGACACATGCCTTTAATCTCAATACCAACCATAGAAGACCTGGAGATCTGTATAGATGGGCAGTGATGAGGCAGTCATGTGGTTGGGTTTACAACCAATGAGAAGGCAGAATAGAAAGTCAATAAAAAGGACAAACACACAGGATGTAGGTCTCTTGCAAAGGAGGACAGCAGCGGCAGTGAAAGGGTAAGGTTTTTAGCTCTTAACTTTTGCTCTGACCTCTTGGGCTTTTAACTTTGCAATTGGCTCTGTGTTTCTTATTTAACAAGATGGTTACATCTACAGCCCCCACAAAAAAGCAAGGCATATTGGCACATACAAGGGATCTCAGTATTGGAGGAGTGAATGACAGGTGGGTCCTTGGGTGTGGTTCATGGACCCTTCTACTCAAATCAGCAAGTTCCAGGTAGAGAGAACCTGCCTCAAGAAACAAGATGAAGGGTGGCAGAAGATGACACCTAACAGTGACTTCTGCCAACCTCACAAACATGTGTACATACATATGCACACCTATACACACATGCACCCCCACACTAATACATACACACACATGACAAACAATTCCTTTTAAAGACAAGATTTATTTATTTTCTTTTATGCAATATGTGTTTTGCTTACATGAATATATATGCACCATGTGTGTGCCTGGTGCCCATGGAGTCCAGAAGAGTGTGTCAGATCCTCTGGAACTGGGGTTAAGTGTGGTTTTAAGCTGCCATGTGTGTGCTGGGAACTGGATTCAGGTCCTCTACAAGAACAGCAAATGCTCTTAACCATTGAACCCTCTCTCCAGCCATCTTCCCTTTTAAAACACATGATTAAAGAAAATTTCCATACTATGGAGATGAATGTGCTCTTTTATTTTAACATACAGATTAAATTTTGGCTAAATAGTTGACACTTCAGGACATAAAGTATTGTCAATGTTTTTTAGAGTTGGTTAATATTTTTATTTTATAATTGTCATTCCTGTACATAAATATGGAAAGCAAAATGAAAAATTATGACATTTTAGACATTTTTGAAAATTCTGTCCTAATTTCAATTCAATATTCGTTGAGCATTTATTTTTATGAATCTCAAGTCATCAACTCTAACAACATTACAACTTGTTGACAATTACATTCATGTACAGAATGTACTGTGATCATATTCATCCCCTATTACTCTTCCTTACCCCTCTTCCATCTTTGCTGACTCTCTTCAACCTAACTTTTCCCTGCTCCTGTGTGTGTGTGTGTGTGTGTGTGTGTGTGTGTGTGTGTGTGTGTGTATGTGTGTTTTCATGTGTGTATGCGTGCATGCATGTGTGTATGTGTGTTGTTGGTTGTTTTTGCTCTTTTGGGGGGTCTGCCACCCAGCTCCCAATTAAATCATTCATAGAGGCTTATTCTTAATTATGAATGCCCAGTCTTTGCTTGGCTTATTTATTGCCAGTTTTCCTTAAATTATCCCGTCTACCTTTTGCCTGTGTACTTTTCTCATTCTCTTACTTCTGTAAATCTTACTCTTACTCTGTTGCTGGTTGTGTAACTGGGTGTCTGGCCCTTGATGTCTTCCTCCTTCTCTGGCTACTTCTTTTATCTCTTTTCCCCCCAGATTTCTCCTTCTATATATTCTCTCTGCCTGCCACCTTCACCTATCCTTTCTCCTGCCTTGATATTGGCTATTCAGATCTTTATTAGACCATCAGGTGTTTTAGACAGGCATAGTAACACAGCATCATAGTGTTAAACAAATGCAATCAATATTAACAAAAGTAACATACCTTAAAATCATATTCCCCAACATTTTCCCTTTTTTGTCTAAATAAAAAGAAATGTTTTAAATTTAAAATAGTATGACTACATATAACAAAAACAGTTAAGTACGAATTACATTTACAATATTCTGTCCATTTGTAGTTAGCATATTCAAAGAAAATAATGCATTATATGTCCTATCTTAGTGAATCCAACATTTTACACCTAACTTACTTTCTATCATAACTAAGAAAAACTGCAACTATAACTATCTAGTCTTCAACTCCATCAAAGACCCATAAGGATGTAGTATTAACTAACAACAGAGACATTTGGCTGCCTGGACAGTCACCCAAAGTTTCTCTGCAATATTAGGGCATACATCTTCAGCCTACAGGCACATAGTATCTGGCAGAATTTTCAATAAAGCAGAAATTTTGGACTGTCCTGCCTTGTTTTGACAAAGTTCAGTGGTCACTTTCCTGTGGGTCCTGCATGTCCAGTTGATACAACATACTGTCAAGCAGGCCAGGCATGAGCAGCTTCTTGCCCAGATGGCTAGCCTTGCTACATTTAAAGCAAACTCCATAAGGAGTTTCTTCAATGCCCATTATCTTTGAAGTAAATTGGTGCTGTCAGGAGCAGATGTGTCTCATTGTCATGAAAAACCTTAAGTTAACGACATTGTAAATTCTATAGGTATTTGAAGTGTCTGAAAACCATTTGTCTTTCTAAAACATATCTCTATATAATCTTCAGAGCATACCTAACATATCTACAAATTTGATTTTTATAAATGTCTAACCACTAACCTATGTTTCCTGATTATCCTATATAGTTTATAATAATAGCTTTCAAAAACTAGAACTTAACCCTATGTTTCCAAATGAACTGCATAGGCACAATATCTCAAACAAAAATATAAACATCTATACAATATATTGTAACAAAAATAACCTAAATTTTTATCAATATACAAAAATCCTTTAAACAAGAATAGAAACATATATACAGTGTAACAAAAATAATCTTAAATTTGTATCAATATACTATATTCCTCTAAATGATAACAAACATCCATAACCCATTAAATAACTAAAAGCCTCCCACACCCCTCTTGGAAATGTAGACATTGTATTCTCCAAACTGTTTCCTGCTGTATGTGGACAAACTATCTTTAGGGTCCCAGAGGGAAATTTTGAGATAATGACCAAGTCCTGGGAAGACCAGCAGTGACTTCTGCTGATCAATATCATTGGTCAAGTTTTAGGAGGTCTTGCCTGATCAAATCTGATCCATATTATTGCTGAAGAAATCCACAGCCTCTTGTCCCCTGTAGAAATAAAAGTAAAAACTCTTCTCTAGAGCATTTTTGATTTCCATTTAACAAATATATTTTTTGACTTTTTAAAAGTTAAGGCATTCCTAAAGTATATAGGCTGATTTATTTCAACAGTCCCACTTTCAATACCAGGTTTCTTTGCAGCTGTCCTTTGCTTTTCAACAGTCAAAAAAAATTCAAAATCAACACAGTAACATACAGGATGCAGGCTCCCTGTGTATTTCCCATCTTACATGTCTTTTTTCTTTTATATTATTTTTACTCTCTCTTTAAAGACTTTATTTTCAAACTATTCATTTCCTTCTATGACTATACCCTTTTTCTTTTAAGCCTATGCACATTGTTAAACACTCTATAACCTGTTTAGAGGTTTTTCCATCTAGACCTCTTTTATTGTGTATCTTCAGCCTTTTTTGACCACATGAACAAAATTTAGACTGCTAAGGTACAGCTGGATCCTTCACATGCAGCTCTCACCTGGCTCTGCCTATTTCTTGGGCTGTGAAAGCCAAGCGTGAAACTCGTGGTCAGTAGGAGGTTTGTCTGACCAGGAACTGCATTCAACCTTCCTAGAGCTCTAGAGTGCTGATGCTTGTGCTGTGGCAGGTGTTTTTACTTAGTTTTTTTTTTGTTCCTACTTAATGTACTGGCTGTTCAAGGGCTCACCAGCAGGCACAAACTCTTAAAGGAGCTGTATTCTCAATTTTTAAAAAAGCTTTCTCAGGCACTAAGGAAATTTGAGCCCCATGTTGGGTGCCAAAATGTTGCTGGTTGTTCTTGCTCTTTTGGGGGGCCTGCCATCCAGCTCCCAAATAAACCACACATGGAGTCTTATTCTTAATTATGAATGCCTGGTCTTAGTTTGGCTTATTTCTTGCCAGCTTTCCTTAATTTAAAGGATCCCATCTACCTTTTGCCTCTGTACTTTTCCCATTCTCTTACTTCTGTAAATCTTACTCTTACTCTGTGTAGCTGTGTAGCTGGATGGCTGGCCCCTTGAGTCCTTCTCCTTCTCTGGCTACTTCTTTGATCTCCTTTTCCCCCCATCCCCAATTTCTCCTTCTATATATTCTCTCTGCCTGCCAGCCCCACCTCTCCTTTCTCCTGCCTCCCTATTGGCTGTTCAGATCTTTATTAGACCATCAGGTGTTTTAGACAGGCACAGTAACACAACTTCACAGAATTAAACAAATGTAACATAAGCAAAAGTAACACTCCTTAGATAATATCCCCCCACATACATGTGCATGCATGCCTTGTACAGGCAGGCACATCTGCTGTGTGTTCATGGTTGTGAAGACCATGTTTCATCAAGAAGCCAGCATTTCAGAGTACACATCTCTATCTTCCAGGTCTTATACTCTTTTTGTCCCTTCTTCTTCCCTGTACCTTGTAGGAAGTGATATAGATGTCTCACTTAGGTCTTAGCATCCAACAGTTCCTTGTTCTCAGGATTTGACCAGCTGTGAGTTGGTCAATCTACCCTTACAATTACCCTTCAAACATGTGTTTCTGGTTAAAAATCAAACATTCTAATATAATATAATTCAAAGATATGGTAACTTGGTACATGCTGAAGAATAATTGCAGGCAAAAATTTAAAATATTTTTTTCTATAATTCAAGTGTTATTTTTCTGCAAGAGCAGGGAACTTTGTATGAACAGTGAAAACACTGTAGTTAATAATACAATAGTCTTTATGTGAGCTGAGGTTTGGGGGAAGCATTCTTTAGCATTGCATGGTGTGATGGTGTGCTTAGTGCAAACTATGCACGTTGTGTGTTTAGAAGAACTGTTGCAGTGAAGTCACACAACACAACACAGGTGAGTGCTTCAGGAAACACCTCAGATTCAGTAAATATTTGGTTTTGAATTAAATGTTTGTCATTGAACATTCAGAATCCTTTTACTGTGGTCAGTTATGTGACCTATATGGGAGTGAGACCCACAATTAAGACCATGCTATTGTCTGTAGGCCAATAAATAAGCCTGTGTTATTAGATAAAATATAAATAAATACTAAGAGGCCAGGGAGATGAGTCAGTGAGTAAAGTGCTTGCTGCACAAGCGTGAGGACCTGGGTTCAGATCCCCAGCACCTGTGTAAAAGATAGCACAGCAGTGCATGTCTATAATGCTGCTGTGTAAACATAGGCACAGCAGTGCATGTGTATAATGCTGCCATGTAAAGACAGCACAGCAGTGCATGTCTATAACGCAACTGTGTAAAAGATAGCACAGCAGTGCATGTCTATAATGCTGCCGTGTAAAAGACAGCACAGCAGTGCGTGTCTATAATGCTGCCGTGTAAAGATAACATAGCAGTGCATGTCTATAATGCACCTGTGTAAAAGATAGCACAGCAGTGCATGTCTATAATGCACCTGTGTAAACATAGGCACAGCAGGGCATGTCTATAATGCTGCTGTGTAAAAGACAGCACAGCAGTGCGTGTCTATAATGCTGCCATGTAAAGGTAGGTACAGCAGTGCATGTGTATAATGCTGCCATGTAAAGACAGCACAGCAGTGCATGTCTATAACGCAACTGTGTAAAAGATAGCACAGCAGTGCATGTCTATAATGCTGCCGTGTAAAAGACAGCACAGCAGTGCGTGTCTATAATGCTGCCGTGTAAAGATAACACAGCAGTGCATGTCTATAATGCACCTGTGTAAAGATAGGCACAGCAGTGCATGCCTATAATGCTGCTGTGTAAAAGATAGCACAGCAGTGCATGTCTATAATGCACCTGTGTAAACATAGGCACAGCAGTGCATGTCTATAATGCTGCTGTATAAAGATAGCACAGCAATCCTTGTCTATAATGCTGCCGTGTAAAGATAGGCACAGCAGTGCATGTGTATAATGCACCTGTGTAAAGGTAGGCACAGTAGTGCATGCCTATAATGCTGCTGTGTAAAAGATAGCACAGCAGTGCATGTCTATAATGTTGCCGTGTAAAAGATAGGCACAGCAGTGCATGTTTATAATGCTGCCGTGTAAAGATAGCACAGCAGTGCATGTCTATAACACACCTGTGTAAAAGATAGAACAGCAGTGCGTGTCTATAATGCTCCTGTGTAAAAGATAGCACAGCAGTGCATGTCTATGATGCTGCCGTGTAAAGATAGCACAGCAGTGCATGTCTATAACGCACCTGTGTAAAAGATAGAACAGCAGTGCATGTCTATAATGCTGGTGATGGGGAGCAGAAACAGGCAAAAACCCAAAGCCGTTGATGAGCTCTAAGTCCAGTGTGAGACCCTGTCACAAAACACAGGGTGAAGAGTGGCAGAGGGAAACATCCCCACTAACTTCTGGCTTCCACAGAGGTGCTCACACTCATACACATGAACAGGAACACATGCTACAGCACACACACAAATGATGAGCTATACATGACATTCTAGTAAGAATAAATACTGTGGATATCATTCCCTAAGAGCTTTGTGTCTAGCATGAGCAGTATTGCTTTGAACAATGAATTCTAAAAGGAAACAATGCTTATCTAAGACAAACCTATCAAGTTTCTCTGCCACAAGAATCCCCCAAACTTTCAATATGCTCCTGTGAATGTCCAAGCTTCTAAGGGTAGTCACAGTGTTCAATATCTTCTAATCTTCATTTAATCTAAAGATGTCTAGTTACAAAGATAAAGCTGACTATTGAGCATAGTATATATGTTGGTAGCAGCATTCTTGTGAAGCTGAACTTAGTATTTGAAACTGCTTATACAGATTTGATGCTCTGTATTCCTGATCTTGAAATGCAGATGACTGCTTCCATCCATCAAAGACCGAGGAAGTCAGCAGAGCCGTGAAGGTGCAAAGCAGTATTCTTTAAAAAAAAAAAAAAAAAAAAAAAAAAAAAAAACCATAATTTTTTATTAATTACTTGGGAATGTCACATCATGCACCCCAATCCTGCTTATTTTCCAGTCCATTCACGTCCACTCCTTACCCCCATAGTGTCCCCCCAAAGAAAATTTAAAAAATGTTAATTAAAAACAAAACAAACAAAGAAAAACCCCCGCTCACTCCTCTGTCTTTTCTGCCACTCCAACACCTCTTCATTCATTTTAGTGGCATTGGGAGGTGCAGTGTGTCACACAGTACACCCTTTTGTCCACTCCACTTTACTTTCAAACGTTCATTGTATAATGTGTCATTGGTTAGGTTCAAGGTCTGTGGCCCCTGGTATACCATCAATACTGGACCCTCACCAAAACTCCTCTTGGATATCCTGCTGTTGCCTTCAGTCATGGAGATCCTGAGGCTATGGTTCCTCAGGACCAGTCCTTTCACACACTCTGGCAGGTTATAAATCAGGTAGATATTGAAGTGGGCCTACTCAAGGCCCTGGATATGGGCCTGGGTGGTAGCTGACCTGGTCAGTCCGGGCCCCTGGGGGACTGCCCCCCTCAGGTGAGGAGTGGAGCCAGCTCTTTAACACCCATGACACTGGAGCCAGCTCTTCTGAGTGTGGGGCCAGCTTTCCCATGGGAGGCAGGACCAGGTCTTCTGCTTCAGTGGCCGACAATGGACAGGGCCAGCTCTCCCAAGCCCAGTGAAGGGTGGTGTCAGCTCAGCACGGCCCTTGGATTTCAATGTGCACTGTTCCTATGGTCTTCTGTGGTAACATGGGCCACAGAGATCAACACAGACTCCAACTGCAGCAAGACAACAGACCCTGGCATGGCCCTTAGGAGCAGCTCAGGCCTAGTTATCATCATGGCCCTGAGTGGCAGAGCAGACCACTCAGATTGACATGGCCCTGGTGACAATAAGACCCTGGGACACCAACATGGCCCCAGGTGGCAGCCCAGACCCTGGGCATCCACATGGCTCTTGATGGTAACAGGAGCAATGGACATCAACACAGAGCCTGGCTACAGTAGGGCCATGAACCCAGACATGGCTCTCAGCTGCAGCTCAGGACTAGATGTCACACTCACAGGCCTGCCTGGGTCCTCATAGCCCAGGCTGGCTGAAGACAGCCACAGGCCTGCCCAGCACCACAAGTTGCCTGGTGGGTAGGTGCCATTATGATGAGCAAATATATGGTGAAGAAATGGGAGAGAAAGAGGAGCAGAACAATTCGTGTGCTGTGGAGAGAGGAAGAACTGAAGAGGCGAAGGTGATGAGGAACAGGCTGATGTGAGTGGCATGCTTGCCACCCAGGGCCATGGTGACCTCTGGGCTTGGGCTGCTGCCAAGTGCCATGTCTGGGTCCATGGTCCTACCACAGCCAGGGTCTCTGTTGACATCTGTGGCCCATGTTACCACCAAAGGCCACATGGGTGACTAGAGTCTGAGCCATCACCTGTGACCACATTGGTGTCCAAGGGCTGTGCTGCCACAGAGGCCATGTCAACCTGAGTGGCCTATACTGCCACCTGGGGCCATGATGAGATCTGGGCCTAAGCTGCTGCCAAGGGCCATGTCTAGGTCTATGACCCTAGAGCAGCCAGGGTCTGTGTTGATGTCTATGGCATCAGTTAACACTGAAGGCTGAGCAGATGCTCAGGGTCTGGACAGCCACCTGAGTCCATGTTGGTGTCTGGGAGCTGTTGTGGAATATTAGTTGAAGATATGTTACATTTGTTTATGCTGTGGAACATTTGTTTAATGATGCAAAGATGTGTTGCATTCTTTCATGTTGCATTTGTTTAACTCTGCAAAGCTGTGTTACTTTGCCTGTCTAAAATACCTGATTGGTCTAATAAAAAACTGAATGGCCAATATCAGGGCAGGAGAAAGGATAGGTGGGACTGGTAGGCAGAGAGAATAAATAGGAGAAAAAGAGCAAAAAGGATGGCGGATCAAGGAGGAAGAAAAGGAGGAGAGGAGGCCACTAGGGGCTAGCCACACAGCCACACAGCCACACAGCTAGCCACAAAGTAAGAGTAAAAATAAGATACATAGAAGTTAAAAAAAAAAAAAAAGGAAAAATCCCAGAGGCAAAAGATAGACAGAATAATTTAAGAAAAGCTGGCTAGAAATAAGTCAAGCTAAGGCCAGATATTTATGAAAAGAATAAGACTCCATGTGTTTATTTGGCAGCTGGGGGTGAGCCCCCCAAAGAGCAAAGAGTAAAAAAGTAAACAAAACAAAACAAAAAACACATGGCCAACAAAAGGGATGCATGCTACTGTGGGGGCGAGGTTGATCTGAGAGACCTGCCCTGCCACCAGGGCCATGGTGACATTGGGGCCCAAGCTGCCAAGCAGTATTCTAAGCAGTAGCTCTTAAATGTTTCTCAGTGGTGTGAGCTATTTGTGTTATACAGAATCTGTTTCATCTACTCTTGATAAAAGTATAATCATGGTTTAATAGTCTCTAATTTTTTGCCTACAGTTAAATGGTCAGTTTTTCAAGAGCACCTCTTCCCTTTCATTCTAACAGACTTGCCATAGAAGAGACAGGCACATGTGTTGCTTCCTAGATTGCCAATACCCACTCATCCCCACTTCCTAGGATCCATGAAAGGAAGATACCTTTAGAGTCTTCAGGTTGACAGCTACTTGCTTTTAAAAGTGAATTCTAGGCAGATATTTATAGTTTTGATGATCTGGGATGTTTCTATGGGATGTCATTGAAATAGCTAATGACTCAGAAGAGAAAATACCCCAACTAGTGCTCCAGAAACTAACCTTGCTCTCCCTGCCTGGGTCCAGGAACTGGAAACAGTCCATTGCCTCACTGACTCTCCAACTCATACATTGCTTAGGTGTAGAGAAAATGCATGATTTAAACTTGAAACACTCAAGTGACTAAGAGCAACAGGATACTGGTGTGTAAATATTGAGAGAAGGAACTTTGAAAGACATGAATTAAGCTACATTTCTGTTTAGGTATTTTTCCCAGTATTGGGGATTGAATTTAGGGTACTTAGGGTCTCATATATACTACATAAGTACTCTGTCATTAACTATATGCTCATCTGTCAACTTAGATTTTATTTTAATCTCTTCTCACTAAATTGCCCAGGCTGGCCTTGAACTTGAGATTCTCCTTCTTTAGCTTCCTAAGTAGCTGGGATGACAGTCCTATGCCTCTAGGTGTGGCTCTATTAGTTTGCAAAACCATGGTAAAACACACATAACACAAATTTATCATTTTATTCATCTTAGAATATACTGTTTAGTGGCATTAAGTGTCACAGTGTTGTACCTTTACCACCTCCTGCTCCATATGCCACAATGCTGTGGCTTCACCATTGTCCAGTTCCAGAATGTTAAAATCACTATTAATGAAATCTCCTTATCCAGTAATAATTCTCCTTCCTTCCTTAATCTTGTAGTCACCAACCCCTAAGTAATTACTTTCTGTTTCTTCAAATATGCTTGTTCTGGATATTTGAAATAAATAGAAGCAGACAGCTCCTGACCTTGTGAATAATGCTTCTTTCAGTTAGCATATTTTTCAAGGAATAAATTGTGCCATGAGCCAGGCTGTTCCTTTTCATGTCTGAGTAAAATTCTGTTGTGTATATATACACCATGCTTTGTTGCTCCACTCATCCACTCATGGATGTGGCTTCCCGTAGTTTCCAACTTGCTGTTCTGTGAGTAGTGGTGTCAAGAACTGTTTCCTGTGCCCCCTACCCATCAATGCCTGAGGCAGGTGGGAGAGCTGGCCCTGGGGTAAGACGGGTGGGAGGACTGCACCTACCCACCACCACCTGCAACACTCAGGAGAGCAGGCCCTGCACCTCGCCTGGGCAGCACAGTAGAGCCAATCCTGTCGTTGGGGGTGAGTCAGTCCCAAAGTTATGAGCATGGGAGAGCTGTCCCCACTACTGTCTGTCATATGGCACCATGAGCAGAGGAGAGATGACCCTCCCAACCCCCTGCCCATCAACACCTGAGGCAGGTGGAAGAGCTGATCCTGACATCATAAGAGTGGGAGAGTTAGTCTGCCCCTTATCTGCTACAGCATTCATGAGTGGAGGCAAGAGTGTCAGGAAAGTAGCTCCTATGCCATACCTGGGCAACACAGTAGAGCTGGCCCTGAAGGTGTAGGTGTGGGAGATCTGACCCTGAGGACATCAAAGCAGAACTGTTCCTGCCCCTTGCTCGTTGCTGCAAAGGGTGAACTTGCCAAGGCAATGTAGGAGAGCTCACCCTGGTAGTGAGGACAAGGGAGAGCTGGCAAGCTGACCAACCCTGCAACTATCCAGGCCCAGAACCAGGATTATGTGTTGGTCCACCTCAATATCCACCCCATCTGTGATTTTCTGGAGCACACGAAGGGACGTCCTGCAGACCCAAAGCTGAAGGATTTCCACAACACAGGGCAACAGCAGGATAACCAAGAGGAGTCCCAGTGAGGGCCCAGCATCAATAGTGTAGCAGAAACTAGAGGCCTTGATCCTGACCAATGACTCTTTGTAATGAACACTTACAAGTAAAGATTTATGGACAAAAGAATTAACTGCATGATTCACTATGCCACACTACAGCTTCCATAATGAGATTACCCCCGCTTTTTTTTCTTTTCTCTTAAATTTTATCTGGGCAGGGGGTCCCTGCAAGGACAGAGGTCAGATACTCAGGGACAGGAAATGAATGGTTTTGAGATCCATGATGTGAAAGACACAAAGAATAAATAAAAAGAAAGTTTAAAAAAAGAACTGTTTTCTCTTCTCTTAGTGATATATCCAGAAATAGAAGTGTTTTGCTGATCATTGCTAGTTTGGTATGCAACTTGTGAAGGAACTCTTGCATAGAAGCTCCAGCCTACATTGCCATCACTAAATGTAAACCATGTAAACCTTATCACAGCCTTGCCAATGCTGGTTATTTTCTGTTTTTGTAATAACCATCCTAGTGTGGTAGGTGTGGAATAGCATGGCATTGTGGTTTTGGTTTTTTTCCTCTGTTGACCAATGGTGCATGGCCTCTTTCCTTTTTTTTTTTTTTTTTTTTTTTTGGTTTTTCGAGACAGGGTTTCTCTGTGTAGCTTTGCGCCTTTCCTGGAACTCACTTGGTAGCCCAGGCTGGCCTCGAACTCACAGATCCTCCAGACCTGGCTCTGCCTCCCGAGTGCTGGGATTAAAGGCGTGCGCCACCACCGCCCGGCATGGCCTCTTTCTATGTGGTGTTGACCACTGACATATCTTTGTCAGAGTAATGTCTATTCAGATCCATTACTTATTGTTCATTTGTGTTGTTTTTCTTTTGTTGTTGATTTCATTTGCTTTTTGAGGGAGAGATTTCTTGCCATTGTTTTTTCATGCTTTGGTAATTGGACTGGTCTTCCAATGCTGTTCATATCCTTATCCTCCAGACCTGGTGCCTGCAATCACTGACCTATGAGAAGGAATTTTACAGCAGTGATTAAGTCTGGGAAGGATCTGAAGATTGGAAGATTATCATGGATTATGTCTGTGAGCCCACAGCAATATTGTAGATCTTCATGAGTGGAGACAAGAGTGTCACAGAAGAAGGACACAAGAAAATGGAAACACGTCTGGAAGGTTATGCTTTGGTAATGTAGGAAGGAGCCACAGGTGAGGTCTCTAGAAGCTTTCACAGACAAATGCAGGTCTATCAATACGTGGATTTTAACTCCTTAAAGCCACTGGGGACCAGAAATGTGTGATTGACGATTGGAAATTCATATTGTTTGAAACTATAAAGTATGTGAGAAGTTGCTGTAATAGCAAGAGAATATCCAATATATCTGAAGACAGGAAATGTATTTAAAGTCTAATAAGAATTTCAAGACTCTGGCAAGATGTGGCAGTGTTGTTTCCACAGATTCTCCTCCAAAGCAAAGATGTTTGGGATCACTGAGCACCTTGCAGAGATGCCTGCCTACCCACGTCTTACACATGCTGCTTCTGCTCATTTCCATAGAAAGAGACTACTCAGATGTCATGAGAAGGAAACTTGTTAAGGCTTGTCCATTTTCTTATAAAATCTACTTACTGCTCAGTAGAGGTCAAAAACGGAAGGAAGTAGAGAAAGAGTAAGCTTTGAAAACTGAGTATGAGCTCCACCACACACTGGGGCTTTCACACATGACTTTCCAAAGTAACTGAGAGATACAACTTGTTTTAAATAGTAAATATGCTTTGTGCATCTCTTCGTTTTGTTAATAATTTTCAGGGAAGCATAAGTTACATTTAATAAAATGCACTTCCTTTAAATGATGAAATAGCAGGTTTTGGCAGATGTGTGCATCCTGAGATGACATTCGAATGTTGGCCCCTCTCACGTATCTTCTTCCACCATGCCCCAGCTCAGGAAACCACTGAGTGGCTTTGCCAGATTAGATTGTTCTTGTGAGATACAAATTTCATTTTACCTTCAGTTCTATATTTGACCCACAATTAAAATTCCATGTGAGGTGTCCAGAAAGTTTGTGATGGGAGTAATTTCCTCCTCATGATTACTTTAGGAATTAGTGTTCTATTAAATTTCTCTTCTAATAGATTTTTCTTTTGCTAAAGCATCCTCTTCCCTTAGTTTTTTCATTTTTCCATAATAAAATAATATCTTGAAGGTCCTATTAATTTTTTAGGCTTGATATATTTTCCTTTTCATTTTTTTTCCTGATTATATTAGAGTCCTGGTAGGTGATTGTGTTCCTCACCAGCAGTGTGGGCTGTTTCCAGAGCAGGTGTTGACTAGAGGTAAGCAGAACAGAACTGACCTTTCCTGTTCTGACATTTCCTAGATGTTGTTTAAAAATTAAGAAACATAATCTAGTAACAGGCTATTATATATTCATTATGGTTGGTCTGTGTTGGAGACATAACCCTCCAGTGCCGTAAAGCAGGAGGTGGTGCTGTGATTAGTAATGGGGCTCAGAGGCATGTTGGGTAGTCAACTGAAGCCTTTGTAGAGTGGCTTAGTTGCCGCAAGAGTCTGTGGTTGCTGACTTTAAGGAACTCTCTGTGTATTCCGGATGTTAAGGCCTTATTAGATCAGTGACTGACTAGTATTTCCCCATTCTGAAGGTTGTCTCTACACTCAGTTCATTCCTATCTTTGTTGATGTGAAATATTTATTTACAAACTATTTGTCTTTGTCATATGAATTTTCAGGATCATAGCCAGATCCAGGGACTTACATGTCAGACAAGCACTCTACCACTGAGCTACAGCCTCAGCTCTGAGAAGCAGTTTGGATGTTCTTGACTGTGTTTCAGAGGAAGGACATGTCTAGTGATGGTACAGAACTATGCTAAGCCAATTGTAGGTTCCAAAGACAGAGTTAAGATCAGACCAGCTGATCCCAACACTTGTGCCTTGTGTTTGGAGCAGTCCATGTACGTGAGTGGAACTGTATCATACATTCTGGGTATGGTAAGAAATCTGCACTGACAGATCAGATCGGTGCCAACATGCCATCTGTCAATTGTCTGCCCTACAGTTCAAGTATGCCAGTTTATGGCAAAATACAGATGACAAAACCCCATTCTTTCCACTCCTTTGTTAATAGAAATGGTTATCAGGGTGCCACTTGCTTGACTATGAACAACCAGTGCTTGAGACAAGAAGGATCTCATCATTTCTCAGTTCTCATGTATTCTGTAGTACAGATAATCATAGAAAATGTAATTTTGGGTGACATAATGGAGAGCAAACCAAGCTTATTACTTTTTAAATGAGATTAAAACACTGACTGATCATATGGGTAACTTTCTGATTTCATGACAGTAAACTTCAAAAATTTCAAAATTTTAATTAAAAGCCCAAAACCATCTTTAGCCCTCCAGGGTCTTTTCTATGATGAAAGTATCCAGGACAATTTCAATGCCTCAGTTATCACAGTGTTTCTTCCTATCTTGTATAAGTACCTTAAGTCAATCAACAAGCAGAAACAGAATCTTAGCCTTTTTTTTTCTCATGCTTGACATTTTCCTCATTTGCATTCTTGCTTTGGTTAAAAGCTAGATGAGTCATGGAAGACTCATTTCTAACTTTGTGGGTTATAAAAAAAGAAAGACATGAATTTTGGATTGGGACCGTAGTGAGAAGGATGTGTGGGAGTTGAAGTGGGAATTGTATACATAGCTAAAATTCTAAACGGTACAGAAAACTCCTGATATGTTTTCTGCTCTAGGTCCAGCACAGATTCTTTCAGTCATTACAAAACAAAGGGAGTGAATCACACTGTTGGAGGTTAAGGTAGAAAGAGTTTTCTGTCTTCAGTGAAGCTTCAGGGTTTCCTTGGTCTTTTTTCTTTGCATTTTATTCTTGACATGAACTGTTGTTAAATATACTAATGTTTGTAGAGAGGCAAATTATGAGGTTGGATGTAGGAGGAGTAACATTGGCTAGAAAAGTTTCTGAGACCCTCCCTGTAAATCATGTATCTTTTACTTTCTTATGTGTGTATTTTTTTTTATTCATTTTACTAACCAAAGATCCCCCTCTTCCCTTCTCCTGCCCCTCCAGCCTCCCCCTCCCAACCCACCCCCCAATTCCCTCCTACAAGAAGGTAAGGCCTCTCACAGGGAGGTACATTTAGTAGAGGCAGATCCAAGCCCCCCCCCCCCCCCCCCGCCTCAAGGCTGTGCGAGGTGTCCCATTATAGAAGTGGGCTCCAAAAGGCCTGTTCATGCACCAGGGATGGATTCTGATCCTATTGCCAGGGAGCCCCTTAAGCAGATCAAGCTACACAACTGTCTCGATTATGCAGCGGGCCTAGTCCAGTCCCATGCAGGCTCCACAGCTGTTGATCTAAATTTCATGAATTCCCACCAGTTTGGTTTGGTTGTCTCTTGATCTTGATGCCTCTTGCTCATAGAATCCCTCTTCTCTCTCTTCCACAGTACTCCTGGAGCTCAGCCTGGTGTTTGGCTGTGGATCTCTGCATCTGCTTCCATCAATTACTGGAGAAAAGCTCTAAAAATATCATCCTGAGTGAGGTAACCCAGACTCAGAAGGACAAACATTGTATGTACTCACTCATAAGTGGATACTAGATATAAAGCAAAGGATAACCAGACTGCAACCCACAGCTCCAGAGAAGCTAGCTAACAAGGAGGACCCAAAGAGCGACACATGGATCACCCTGTGAAGGGGAAATAGATGAGATCTCTATGAGTAAACTGGGGTGAAAGACCCTAACCCTTCAGGCTTACATCCCCCAAGCCCCAGGAAATGAGAAACTAAAAATCTAGTTCCAAGGGCAACCTGACTCAGCCACTACTCAATCACCCCTGCCACATTGTAACAATGTAAAAGATTTCTGTAAGAGATGTGCTCAACTGGGACTGGGATAGTTGCAGGTGTTCCAGGAAGGACCACTGTGACCTTTGTGTAAACTCCACTCCCGCCCTGATACCCCCCTTGAGGTTTCAGGAAGAATGTGCATGCGGACGTGACTGTACCCACTCTGTGATCACCCTGAGGATCAGGCCATGAAATTGTATGGGAATTGTAATCTTGTGGGTTTTGTGGGGTTTTCCTTTAAAAGCACCTATGTGACTACAGTAAGATGCGGCTCTTGCTCTTAGGAGCAGAGTTTGACCATCTGTACAGTCTCTACTAAACCTCTTGCTATTGCATCAACTGGACTGGAGTCTGGGTTTTTAGGGCACCCACTTGAGACCCTAACCTTTGGGGTCCAACATGGGGATGAGGGGGCAATGGAGGGTAGAGGATGGGGGATGAGAACATAAGGGAATAGGATGATCGAGCTGAAATAGGGATGGAGTGGGAGAACAATGAAAGAGATACCATGATAGAGGGAGACATCATGGGGACAGGAAGAAACCAGGTGCTAGGGAAGTTCCCAGGAATCCACAAGGATGACCCCAGCTTGGACTACTAGCAATAGTGGAGAGGGTGCCTGAACTGGCCTACCCCAGTAATCAGATCAGTGAATACCCTAACTGTCATCATGCGTGTATCTTAAACTAAGCAGAGAACAAATGCTTTGTGGTCTGACATGTTGACTAGCACAGACTAGAACACATCCAGGAATGCACACCTGGTTTCCTATATAGATGGTAATAGATTTCTACTAGCCTTCACTAATTTCTTTACAAACATACCCATTCCTCATTCATGTTTAAAGTCTAACAGAAAACAATTCACTATTTGCTGCATCCCAAGTGGTAGGGCATGGATGTCAAAAGGTCCTAAGAAACTTTTCAATTGCTGGAAGAGTCTGCATCCTGTTTACACTGCTGAATTCATTGACAGAATCATTAAAAAAATATTATTATTTATTTAGTGTGTACATGCTGGGCACACACCCCAGGGCTCAAGTGTAGGGCTGAGGTCACCTGGTGAGACTTGGTTCCCTCCTTCTACCATGTGGGTCCTTAGATTGGAATCAGGCAGTCTGGCTTGTTGGCAGGGGCTTGACCCTCTGAGCTATCTCACTGGCGGTTTGTTTGTTTTGTCGAACTGATGCGAGCTATGGTCATCTGGAAGGAGAGAACTCTGAGAAGACACTCATATCAGATTGCCTGTAGGCAAGTTTATGGGACTTCTTTATTATTACTAATAACTGTGCAGGCAGGCACAGCTCACTGTGGGCAGAGCCACACCTGGGCACGTAGTCCAGAGTTTTATAAAAAACAAAAACCAGGTGGAGCATGTCATGGAGGCAAGCCAGTGAGCTGTGTTCCTCCATGGTCTCTGCTTCAGTTCCTGCCTCCAGGTTCCAGCCTTGAGTTTCTGCCATGACTTCTCTTAATGTAAGTTGTAAGATGAAACAAACAAGTTGCCTTTTGTCACAATATTTATCACAGCAATAAAAAGCAAACTAAGACACCAGCCCATGCAAATATTTTTTTTAAGTTCATTGAATTGCAGGAATAAAATGGGTCCATTTTATTGAATGTAAATTGTATCTTAATGAAGTTAGTTTAATACAGAGTTTTAGATAGTATATTATTTGCTTTGAGAAGAGTGAGGGAATTATCAGTTTCCCCCTCTTTTCCATGGTAATCATGGTGGCCACCTTCTTTCTCACTGCCCCATATGTGAGGGCATTAAGTGGCACTTCTTGGTGGCTAGAGCTTGTGGGGACAGACCTGCTAACTGTGATGAACGGTCTGTAGGCACAGGGCCACTCTGCTGTTGGTTGACCCAGAGGTTCCTTTCCATTTTCATAGACCTCTCTCTGCAGAGAGGTCCCAAGTTCTTCCATTAAAATATTTGGATTCATTGAACTTACATTACTATTGTTCTGAAGTGAAGTAATGAAATAAAGTTAGGTTTTCTCAAAGAATAATTTAAAAATTTAGCTATCAAAAGTATTTTAGCAAATTATAAAAATTACAAATATTTTTGGTGAAGGAATAATCATACATCAGAATATGGAAACTTGACATTTATCTGAACAAGAAAATCACACAATAAATATATAAACTTTCTCTGTAGCCTTATATTACACCATGATTTGTAATTTCATTATTAGCAATAACATACTTTTATGTCCAAGTTGATAATATTGATTGATTGATTACTCAGAGATTAAGAATAAACTTTCTCTGCCACAATCTCAAAGCATTGGAAGCAAATGCAATGAATGAGCAGTAAAAAAAATCTTTGAACAAATTACTATGGCTCCTCAGCCTCAGAATAGATCAGAAAGTCATTTTTCTTCCAAAGCTCTTTTATGAGCATATATGTAATATGACCCAAATTCTCTTTCTGTTCCTGTCTGTACATATATCAATTTATGTTTCTATCTTCCTTTCTTCTATCTAGGGATAAGGGAATTAATTTTTTTTCTATTTGGAAGATTTTGCACTAATTTAATGGTTGATTTTTACATTTAAATAATATCCACAATGCAATTTTAATGTAATTTAAATTACATTTAAATAATATTACATTCTGATAATATTTAGTACATGGAAAAGTGGAGAAAATTGTTCTCTCTCTTAATCTGCAACACAGCAAGCTATTACTGATGTAGGTGTGCATCATTTCACCTTCCCCAGTAAGCACTAGACAGGCAAAGCCATAACACATCTTAGGCTCAGATGTGATTGCCTTGAACTGTCATTCTTTTTTCCAAGTACATATTATTATATTATTGATAATGAATTGTTTAAGATATTCTACTACCTATTTTATTTGATTTGCTCTCTTAAAATATTTAGTATTATTTTTAGGTTATGTGTTATGTGTATTTGTCTGTGTGTGAGTATGAGAGAATAAACGCAAGTGTTGGTGGAGGCCAGGAGAGGCTGTCAAATCCCTGAGAGCTAGAGTTACTGCAGGTTGTAGCTGCCTGATATGGGTGCTGGGAACTGAATTTGGATCCTCTAAAAGAGCAGAAAATGCTCTTAAGTACAGAGTTATCTCTCCAGTCCTTTGACTTGATGTTTTAAACAGTAAAATAAAAGTAAAGTTCCCTTTCTCTCCTAAGGACGTTAAAGATTAAACAAAGAATGAGCAGATATTTACAGTGTGTCATTGTAGAGTCAAAAATAGAGAAGGGCGGAGTCTGGTGGGGAAGCCTGCGACCTCAGCTTCAAGACTTTGACAAGAAGGCCACAAGGAGGCCAGTTTGGGCTACAGAGCAAGCTAAGGACCTATCTGGACAACTTCATAAGATCTTGTCTCAAGATAAAACGTAGAAACCAGGTTGGGGAATATCTCGGTGGAAGAGCACTTTTCTGGCATATGTGAGGGCCCACATTCAGGCTCCAGTACCCTGTCCCCATACAGGTCAAATAAAAAGCAGAGAAGGAAGGATTGGTACTTTGGAAGAACTCATCTGGAGTAACCCCTGAAACAGCAGAAAAGTATGAGAGGTTTTCACCTACAGTATTATTACACCTAAGCAGTCGGGGTGTTGTGGCAGCGTCTCGAGACCCCCGAGCAAGACCACTACAGAGCCAATACCCGATGCAAAACACACAAGGGTTTATTGATAACAAGCAAGCCCGGGATTGGTTCTCGTTCAACACACTGGTTAGCCAGGTGAAGGATGGCCCTGAGCTCTCAGGGTGAGGGGTTTTTAAAGGGAAAAACTGCAAACAAGGTGGTACAAGCCTTTGCATCATATGATTGGGTGAGGGTATGTAACCTTTGAATTCACTGGTTGGGGGTTACAGTTATCTTTTGCAGGCAGGCCTTGACAAGTCCCAGGCTTTGTCCTTGAGCTGCCATGGAGGCTGGCTGGCCTAGCACACACTGACTGTGGGGGCTGACTCAGTGGCCCAGGCTCTGTCCTTGATCTGCCATGGAGGCTGACTGGCCTCACACATTCACACTGACCCATGCACGTAGCTCTAAGTTGGTGAGGGGTCCCAAACAGTAAACAGTTGACTGAACCTTGAGCAGTCAGAGTATGTGCAGAAAGGGAGCTACTGCAAGGATTAAGTCATAGCCCTCCCAGAAACTGCTTGCTTAAGTCTTAGGAAACTGAAATTGAGGCCTGATCTCTGAGAGAAGACTGAGCAGCCTGTTATGGCATCTGCTTGGTCCTTTCAGGAGCAAATGCTTCAAAAAGGAAAAGACAAGCGAAAACCGAGTGAGAAACAGTTTTGACTGCAAGAGGAATAGAAGAAAATTTAAAGGCACAAATAGTGGGAAGTCAGATAGTGTACTGTTTCCTTTTCCAGAGCAAACATGCACATATTAGGCTAAGATTCTGAAGGAGGGTACCCAGATGGCGAAGTCGAATGAGAAAAACAGCCATCACTCTGACTTGCAATCTTTATTTTCAGTATAAAAGAACCTCCAATCTTTAACTTTAGATTAAGGTACCCCAAACTGCAATACTACTTGGTTGCTAGTAAGGGGGTAGACAAAGAATCTTCTAGGAAAAGATAGCTTAATATAGCTTCAAATTATTTCTATTTTATTTATTTATTTATTTATTTATTTATTTATTTATTTATTTATTTGGTTTTTCGAGACAGGGTTTCTCTGCGTAGCTTTGCGCCTTTCCTGGATCTCACTCTGTAGACCAGGCTGGCCTCAAATTCACAAAGATCTGCCTGCCTCTGCCTCCAGAGTGCTGGGATTAAAGGCATGCGCCACCACCGCCCGGCTATTTCTAAATAAAAGATAAAAACTTCAGTAATTCTGTAACTGCCCTGCAGGAATGAAGGCATGCTAAAGAAATACCAATGTCCTCCCCATTAGGTCCCCAAGGAACCAGAATCTCATGGTGGGGTGTGGGGAGGAGAGTTGAAGCAAGGTGGTGGCCGGAGAAGAACTTTGTCTCTCAGGAAGAAGAGATTTTACACAGTTCTGACAACTTGTCAGACCACCTATTGGAAGATAAGAGCTGAGATGGTGGAGCATCAGTCATGGGTGGGACCACACCTTGACCAGGATATTTACTTATGCATGCCACTTGCCGCCTACTTAAACCTCTATCTACCGAACCTCATGTAAGGACAGGAGATGGACTTGGGGTGCTGGGGAATAGGGTCACTGGACATTCTTATTTTCTCCTCTTGCCACTGTGGCTACATTGAGTGCATCTTCTTTGTTTTCCCTTGTGATTCTCTGTTTAGTAGGCCTCCTGAGGATGGATAGATGATCCTAGCTTGTTAGAGCTGCCAGGACCCAGACTCTGCCCCTGACGACTCTGGTAACAACATGGAGCAGTGAAAGATATCTAGCTTTACAAGGAACCAAGAACTTAACACACATTAAGGATTAGTTATGGCAAGAACTCCAGAAAACAGAGTGAGAATTCTTACATACCAGTCCCTAGAATATGAGATAAAAATGGGCAGAAGCAGTATTTTAACAGAATAACATCAGTTTTCTAGAAATAATTTTGAATTAAAGAAACCCGGCTGAGAAACACTTAAAGAAATACTCAACATATTTAGTCATCAGGGAAGTGTAAATCAAAATTACTTTCAGATTTCATCTTACACTAGTCAGAATGTCCCAAGATTAAAAAAAAAAGACTTCATGCTGACAAGGATGTGGAGTAAGGAGAACACTCATCCAGTGTTGGTAGAAGTACAAGCTTGTGAGGCCATGATTGAAATCAAGATCTAGGTATACTACTCTTGGGCATATACCCAAAGGACACTCCATTCTACCACAGAGACAAGTGTTTATCCATGTCCATTGCTGCTCTATTTATAATAGCCAGAAACTGGAAACAACATAGATGTCCATCAACAAATGAATGGGTCAGGAAAATATGATACATTTACACAATGGAGTATTATTCAGCTGTCAAAAATGAAAACCCTGTGATTTACAACTGTGACCTGCCTGCAAGATATGCTGATTTCACCAGGGTACAAATACTGTATGAGTAACCAACTACTCTAATTGGATTTAAGGTCACCTCCACAAGATAGAACATATTCTTGACACTGCTAGGGTGGCCAATAACCTAAGACTGGATAGGCCATGAGGCTAGGAGAAAACCAAATATTCAAATATTTCTGCTGAAGGATCATAGCAATAAAATGACTCCTAATGACAATCTTCTACACATATGTATCAGGGTCTTGCTCAGCCATCATCAGAGAAGTTTCCTCTTGCAGTAGATGGGAACTAATACTACCCACAAGTAGACAATAAGCAGAAAGTGAGAAGGATTGGCACAGTCAGTCCTAAATGGGATGTCTTCAGAGAACCCCTCCCCCAGGGCTCGGGGAATTATAGGGAAGAGCACGCAGAAAGAGTATAAGTGCCAGACAGGGTAGAAGACACCAAGGAAACAGCATCTTCCAGACACAACAGACTGATAGATACATGAACTCACAGAAACTGTGGCAGTATGCACAAGGCCTGCACAGGTTCACGTCAGGTGGGATCCCAGTGCTGAGAGGGAGAAGTGGACATGGGCTCCCACCCCTAACCAAGAAACTATCTGCATCGACACTCATTTGCAAAGGTAAAATTAATTTTTTAATAAAAAAGAAAAAAAAGACAGAAGAAAAGAAGTCTTGGGATGAATGCAAAGGTATCTGTATGATCTGTACTGCTGCAGCATGGATCCTACATGGTCTCCTAAAGGTATCTGTATGATCTGTACTGCTGCAGCATGGATCCGACATGGTTTCCTAGGGCCCAGGCTACACACTTGCTCATCAGGGTAGTGTCATCAGGAGGTGGCAAATACTAAAGAGGCCTAGAGGGAGGTCTTCAGCTCACTGGGGATATGCCTGTGAAGGACATCATGGGACCCACTCCTTTCTTCTGTTTCTGTTTTTGGTTTATACACTGGCTATGAGATGAGCAGTTTTATCCTGCCCTCTACTTCTGTCTTACCATAGGTTCAAAGAAATAGGGATAATTCAACACAGACTTGATCCTTTAAAGCCATGCATCAAAAGAAAACCTTGCTTTTTTATAAGCTGATTATAGAGGCACTTGTGATGGAAGCTGACACATGCATCAGACCCCATTTAATAAACAGAATAAAAATGAAAGAAGAGACCATCTTCAGAATGTCCCGAAAAGGATTTTTTTAAAGATCTGCTCACAGCAAAAGTGCCAGCTCGGGGGTAACTCACTTGGTTGAGCGCTCACCCAATTTGCTTCAAGCCTTGGGTTTAAGTCCCAGCACCACAGAAACTAGGAGTGGAGACACGTGCTTATTGCCAGCACGTGGGAGGAGGAGACAGGGGCATAAGGAATCCGGTGTTATCCTCCTCTACATACCAAGTTTGAGGCCAACTTGGGCTACATGAGTTCCTAACTCAAAACAAGCAAACGCAAGACAAAGATGTCTAATTAAATCCTGAGTTGCAAGAATGGATAAAGACTAAAAAGTGATTTAAAAATCACTGCCTGGAGGGCTGGACAGCTCAGAGACCCACAATAAAACCAAACATGACTGACAATAAGAAAACAAGTCAATAAAATGATTGCTGATGATATCCTGCTAAACTCATATTGTTGCCTAGCCCAATTGTCATCAGAGAGGTTTCACCCAGCAACCGATGGAAACAGATGCAGAGACCCACAGCCAAACACAGGCAGAGCTAGGGAATCCTGTGAATGAGGGGAAAGGATTGTGGGAGCCAGAGGGGTCAAGGACACCACAAGAAAACCCACAGAACCAACTAACCTGGGCTCACAGGGACTCACAGAGACTGAACTGACAATCAGGGAGCATGCATGGGACGGACCTAGGCCTGCTGCATATATGTTACAGTTGTGTAACTTGGTCCTCTTGTGGGACTCCTAACAGTGGGAGCAGGGGCTGTCTCTGACTCTATCATCTGCTTTTGGGACCCTTTCCTCCTGCTGGGTTGCCTCGCCCAACCTTAACAGGAGAGGAGATGCCTAGTCTCATTGCAACTTGATGTACCATGACTGGCTGATATACATGGGAAGCCTGCCCATTTCTGAAGAGAAAGAGGAGGAGTGGATGGGAAGGAGTCAGGGGCAGGGACTGGGAGAGAGCAGGGAGGAAGGAGAAAATATGATTGGGCTGGAAAAAAATAGTTAATAGAAAAAATACACAATAAAACCAAAAATGAACATTTTGATATCATTTGAGTGTAAATGTAATACATTCCTACTCTAAAAGAGGGGTTTGTGCATTAGTGAGTGCTCTTTGCTGCAAATGTGAAACATGATCTCTGAGTTTTATAAGCTTAAAATCTGAAGGTATCATTAGGTATCAGAGGGTTGGGCTGATAGTGATGGACCAAGCACCAGGGAGCTACAGAGGGATGAAGGGTACACTCTCCAGTCTACTGCATACACTTACTGGATTAGATTCCCAACCACTGCTCCTTCCCTCAGACACTTAAGTTATACCCACGGGATACAATTTGCTAGACTTCAGAGATAAAAGTTTTCAGCTCGGCTTCCACATGGAAAGTGACTGCATTCTCTCCCAGAATCCCACAGTGGAAGGTTCACCAGATGATTTAAGATGCTGGTGGGACTGGAGGCTGGGTGGTGAGTAGGCAGAAGCCGATCAGTGATCCCCACTGACCTCACATTTGCCAATAAAAATGTCTGACCCATCTTTACATATTCATCCTATGGAGTATACCTCACCTAATGGAGTAAGATAGATGTATACAATTAAGTGTGCATAGTGAGACTAGTTCTCTGAACACTCACTAGAGCAACTCCATGTTCAGCAAGCCACACTTTAGTTGGCCCATGTATCCAGCTGCAGGACAAGAAGCCATCACCTTTCCATGGTGTGATGATGTTTTCAAAGACCAACAGAATCAGCAAAGGCCAAGGATGGAGTGCATACAAACCTTTCCCAAGGTTTGGCTTGATTTGTCTGTCCTAGTGCCTGAACAATGGACACATTTAAGGCTTTCCTACTGTGTATCACTCTGAACCCAGGTTTGCATGAATCCCATGGCAGACTCAGAGCCAGGTGAAATAGGAGCTTGCAAGTGTGTGTGGAGGGCTGTGGGGTCTTGTCCCACCGGGAACTTGGGTCACCTGTGAAGAGGTGGCCTGGAACTGAGGAAAGGTAAGAGCTCCAGTTTCCCAGCCTTCCTCTTACCCAGAGACAATCAGATGCAGTGTGGAGTCAAGTCAAGCCAAGAACTCATTTATTATTAGGCAGTAAGCCTCTTTTATAGCAAAAATCCTCAGAACCCTAGGAGGGGGTGGAAGGAGCCAACCAATCATTTTAAAGGTCACCCTATACTCATTTCTTTGTTTATAAACTGTTGTTTATGCACTGACATCATCTTCTGATCTTTGTCTCTTATCTCAGCGTAAACAACTTGAGCTAACTTCCTCTGGCACCATCTTTGTAGCTCATGTATGCTCCACAGAGGGCTTATTACTCTAGGAAAATGAAGCTCTATGTAGTCATCTATGCCCAGTAAACTCATTTTATTTCTCAGGAATGAGCCCTCCTTTTGGGTGCTGATGCTGTCCCTAGCAGGGGGAAGTGTTAGTTTTACACCCTTTTACAACAAGTCATTCAGCAGGTGTGTCTAATCATTTGACAATGCATCTCAGTTGCATTCATAGCTATGCTGGGATTTATTTGGCCTACCACATGTAGGGTGGCCATAGCTGACAAAAGTCTAGTTAGTTTCTAAAGACATTACCAGGTAGCAGCAGGCTTGTTCAGAGTCAACAGAGAGCCCGTCAGGATCCTGGCTTGAGTCTTCAGTCATGATTTCGGACATGAATGAGGGAGCCTTAAAGTGGTTTCCACAGTTGTTCTTTGGGCCTCTTAGTCTGATGCTATTCCCTCTAAGCCTTATCTAAACTGCATATTCATGGGAAAGTAAGAGTTCTTAACCTTTCAAAAATCCTCTAAACACTGAGTGAGGTCAGCAGAATGAGTGCTATAATCTCTGAAAGCTGGGCTCAGAGCCTCTGGGACCCAAGGCAAGTGTTTTAGGAACCTTCAATTAGATCAGTTGGTGGATATTGCACATTCCCTTTTCATGTCTCAGCTTCTGGATTCAGGGCATTTGGGATGTAGGAGAAAGCACTATAATGTTATGCAGTGTTTACCGGTTCAGGTAACTGTAAGCGAGGGCCCGACATTTAACTTTACAGCATGCACTGTGAGTGTTTCAGAGTTCTATAAAGCCAGTTATGTCTGGTTAACAAGGAGACACTACATGTAAACTTGGCAGACATTAAGCAGTGCCTCATTTCTTCCCTTGTCAACTCAAGTTCCTCAAGGGCAATGCTTCAGCAGTGCCATAATAGGATAAGAAGGTGTCTGTTATCCTGGAGAGCCAGATTGCCTGAAGAGGTATGGGAAAGATTCCAAACTCATTGACTGCAGAGTTCTTGTAGAAGAGTCTCCCATTTTCTCTTCATTTGAGGGAACAATGCTTCATTGTGATGGCTGAAGAGAGGCTTCTATTTCCTAGCCCAAGTCTCCCGCTGCCCCCATATAAACAAACATGGCTTTATTGGGTTGCTTAACTATATTGCTCCAAAACAGTCCTGTTCAGTTAAGAATCTCATTACTGTGTTCAGAACATAGGGCTACCCTGTGGCTGTCTGGCACTTACTGGGATACTAACGGCCTGTCTTTGCCATTTTCTTTTGGTTTGGATGCTCTGGGGTCTTTGAATTTATTAGAGTCTTCATACCAGTAGTTACTCAACCATGCAACATTTTACCTTAAGAAGAATTTGATTTTGGGTGATGTGATGGCTATTTTTGGTTGCCAACTTGATTACATCTGGAGTTAACTAAAACCCCAAAGTGGAAGGTTCCAGTGTAGTATCTTGTTATCTTGTTTAGTCACTCATATTCTGTAATACTATCAATTTAGCATTATCTTTGAGTGTTTCAAAACTGTAATTTTGTTGTTAAGCAAGGACAAGTTTAGAGAGTTGATGGACTCTCCTTTACAAGGAGGCTTTCCCCATCTTCACACATTCAACGCTGCATTAAGTGTTCTCTGTGTTCAAACTTCCCCGTTTGCTGGGATGTTGTCATTGTTGCTGTCAGTGAAACTTCATCTCTTTGCCTGGCAGCATTACTTCTTAGGTGGCTCATGGCTTGTTACCTCATTTTCTACACATCCTGCTTCCTCTACATCTGCTGGCATCTCCTCAGACTCTTCCTTCCTCCTTTCTAGCATCCTCAGTTTGGCTCTTCTGCCTAACCTTATCCTACTTAAGCTACTGACCAGCCAATTTCCTTATTAAACCAATCACAGCGACAAATCTTCACAGTATACAGAGGAATTATTCCACAGCACATTTCAGTCTTTAAAAACCCATAAAACTCTCAGATGATTCCCTTGTATGTATATGAATTTCTAAACCATCTTATCAAATAAAGAACACAGAGCCAGATATAGGGGTGAAAACATGAGAAATCAGGGAAATAGGGAAAGCCATAACTAACCTTACCTCACGAACTCCACAGCTTCCAAAAGTGAGATACTTCCTGTCTACCCATGCTTATATGCCTTTCTGTTCTGCCATCTGACTTGCTCTCTCTGTCCAGCTACATCACTTCCTCTTCCTGCCCAGCTCTGTTACTTCCTGTCTGTCTGTACAGACCTCCAGACCTCCATGGTTAACTAGTGTTGGAATTTAAGGCATGTGCCACCATACCTGGCTCTGTTCCCAGTGTGGCCTTGAACTCACATCATCCTTGATCATCCCTGCCTCCCAAGTGATAGGATTAAAGGCCTGTGCTAACATTGCATGTCTTTTGTTTACTATAGTGGTTGGCTTTTTCCTCTGATCCTCAGGTAAATTATTTTGGGAGACACAGTATATTGGGGGACACAATACATCACCACAATGGACTAGACATTGTTGATATATTTATTGCTTGTATATATTGTGTATAGTTATTGTATTTATTATATATAGTTTTTCTTATATTAGTTATAACTTTTCAGGTTTTATTAGACAAAAAAAGGGGAAATGTGGTGATGTACTGTATTTTCTATTAATAAGACTGTTTAGAAATTCATCTACAATTGGCACTCCAACATGGCAAGAATCATTAAAAAGCCACTTGTGGGATAAACTGGGCCCCTGGATTAGGCCCGGTTGCATGGCTCAGTCTGGAGCACATGGCCAGAATCTCTTTGGCTTTTTCTTTCCTGGTGGGTGGTGGGCTCTCTCTGGTTCCCATCTTGGACTATTACAACACTGGGTAGCTGCTTTGAAATTCCCTTGGACTTCTACTGTTCTATGCAGTTGACAGATTTGGTAAGTCAATTAAAATATCTTAAAGGGACAAATTAGTTAAAAGAGAATTTTTTTCCCACATTAAAAAATGGGAACATTTTTATAATGGAAGGATTTTGGTCACTGTTTGATAACACATTAGGCAGTCTAAAAATGGAACAATTAAATGAGAGGATAATTAATGTTGATGGGATGTATGTAACATCAATTATGAATATTATTTGTTTGATCATTTTTATTTTAGCATTAAAAAGTTTGGTCAATTTAAGTGCCAAAGTTTTAGAAAAACCTGTTAAAATGAATCATAGAGAAATTCAGACCCAGACAGAAGAATTTAAAGGTGAACTTATCTCAGGATTGAATTATATGGTTACAGAGAAACAGCCTCAGATTCTCCCACAGGGAATGTTAAATAGCCCAACCCTGTGCCAATATTTTGTATGACAGCCATTAGAAGTAAACAATTTCCTAAATCTATAATTTATCATTATATGGATGATATTTTACTAGCTGATTCAAAAGCAGATACTTTAGAAAAAATGTTTGAAGAAGTAAAGAAAACTTTAATCTGCCTGGTAATCTTACAGGAACTGCGAAATGCTCACAGTGTGAACAAGCTAACTAGACTCCAGTGGAAATGTTAGATTTAAGGAGATTTAAAGAAGCTATAGTACCATATGGCATGCATTCTCCATTTGTAAAGCAGATGTTAAACTCATGGTCAACTTGGAATAGAATTATCCCCCAGGACTGGAAAGAATTAATTACAGCTGTCCTAGAGGCTAATTCACAATTACAGTGGAGAATATGGTTTAAAGAGGAGGCTAAAAATGATACAACAATGATGTAGGACTAGAGGTGTGGAAATTTCCCAGGATCAGCTTCTTAGAGAAGGCAATTGTACTGATATACAAAGACAATGTTTATATGATAACCAAACCCTAATTCTATGCTGCATGGCAGCCATGAATGCATGGGACAGGATTGAGGAAGTAGGGAAGAAAATCGAATCATTTACAAAAGTTATACAGTGCCCCAAAGAATCCTTTACAGATTTCTTACAAAGGCTATATTCAGCAGTAAATAGAATGATACCAAATTCAGATGCTAGACAGATAATAATTGAATCTTTGGCCTTTGAGAATGCAAATGCAGCATGCAAGAGGGTAATCAGGCTGTTAAAGGCCAGATCAGCACCCTTGGAGGATTGGATTAGGGACACAATTAATAATGAGTCTCATGACCATGATGACATGTGGATAGGAGAGGTGATATCAAAAACTTTGAGGAAAAATAATAATGTCAGATGTTTCAATTACAGTAACAAGGTCATTTGAAAAGAGACTATAAACAGGATGTTCCTAGAAATAATGTTGATTCAAGGAACAATGGCAAGAGAATGCCCCTCCCTTCTGGATTATGCAGAAGGTGTGGTAAGGTAAATATTGGACTAATGAATGTAGATCAACAAGGGACAGACAAGGTAATCCTTTGCCTCTGCTGTCGGGAAACTTCCTGAGGGACCTCTCGTAGGCCCCTATGACAAATTCAGTTCAGTCCTTTCCTGCCATCATAGAAGAAACCCCTTCTCAGAGCAATTAAATAACCAAATGCAAGTATGGGTTCAGCAATGGCCTTTAACGAGAGAGAAACTGCAGGCTTTAGAAGAGCTGGTATAAGAGCAGTTAAATGCTCAGCATATTGAAAATCAACCAGCCCTTGGAATTCTCTTGTATTTGTTATTAAAAAGAAATCTGGTAAATTGAGAATGGTAACAGACCTGAGAGCAATTAACAAAGTAATTCAACCAATGGGCTCTCTACACTCTGGAATTCCTTTGCTTACTTTATTATCTAAAGGATGGCCTCTTATGGTTATCAATTTAAAAGACTGTTTATTCTCAATACCTTTACAAGAAAAAGACAGAGAAAGATTTGCCCTCATGGTGCCTACTTATAATAATTCTCATCTGGCTAAGAGATATCAATAAAGGGTTCTCCCACAGGGAATGTTAAATAGTCCAACCCCGTGCCAATATTTTGTATGACAGCTATTAGAAGTAAACAATTTTCTAAATCTATAATTTATCATTATATGGATGATATTTTACTAGCTGATTCAAAAGCAGATACTTTAGAAAAAATGTTTGAAGAAGTAAAGAAAAGTTTTGCCTTGTTGGGGATTACAAATTGCTCCTGAAAAGATACAAAGAGGAGATTCTATTAATTATTTAGGATATAAAATAGGTCTACAAAAAATTAGACCCCAAAAGGTGCAAATTAGGAGAGATCGATTACGGGCTCTTAATGACTTTCAAAGATTATTTGGAGACATTTCCCATCTATGAACTATTGTTGGGTTAAAAAATGATGAACTGCGTAATTTGTTCAAAATCTTAGAAGGTGACAAGGACTTAAATAGTCCAAGAGAATTATCAGCTGAAGCTGAGAGAAAATTGGCCTTGGTGGAAAAGAAATTACAGGAAGGACATGTGGATCATGTGGATTCAAAGCTGGATTGTATTTTGGTTAGTCTACCCTCTAAGAATTCTCCTACAGGAATTTTAATGCAGAAGGAAGATATTATATTGGAATGGGTATTTCTACCAAATAAACAGAGTAAAAAGTTAAAAACTTATGTGGAAAAGACCTCTGACCTGATTTTAAAAGAAAAATTGAGATTCCATTAATTAGCAGGAATAGACCCAGCAGAAATTGTAGTACATTTAACTAAGGATGAAATTGACAAATTATGGGTAGAGAGTGAACCTTGGAAAAGAGGTTACAGTAATTTTTTGGGAGGGATTAACAGCAAATATCCCAAAAATGATCAAATTCAACTTATAAAGAGAGCTGATTGGATTCTGTCTCCCATTTTAAGAGAAACGCCCATATCTGGAGCCCATACATTTTATACAGATGTAAACAAACAAGGAAAGGCAGGTTACAAATCAGAAAATTTAAGTAAAGTGGTTCAAAGTCCTTATATTTCAGTTCAAAAATCAGAATTGTATGCTATTCTGTTGGTACTAATAGATTTTTCGGGACCTCTCAACTGACTCTCAGTATGCTGAAAGAGTAGTATTACATATTGAGACTGCAGAATTTATCCCTGATGAGTCAGAATTAACTTTGTTATTTATTCAGTTACAAGATATAATCAGAAATAGGAAATATTCCTTATATATAACTCACATCAGATCCCATACAGGTTTGCCAGGCCCTCTAGCACAAGGTAATGATGAGATCAATAAACTGTTGATAGGAAATGTGTTGGAGGCCTCAGAATTTCATAGAAAACATAATGTCAATAGTAAAAGTTTAAAAAAGAATTTTTTTTCCATAACCTGTTTTACTGGGTAATATTATGTTTCTTGGGTCTCTGAGGGAGCTGAAGATTAGATAGTTGTAGTTACAGTTTTCCTTGTTAAGAAATTCAAAAAAGAAACTCACTAAGAGGTGTTAAATATGTAAGGTTGAAAGACATCATAAGATAGTTTTCTGTTTGTAATGTAAGTTAGGATAGAAAGTGAATCAGGTACATTGTGGACTCACCAAAATAGGATACATAATGGAATATTTTTGCTGAATTTGTCAAATGCAAATGGACTAGAGATTGTCGATGTATTTATTGCTTGTATATACTGTATATAGTTATTGTACTTATTGTACATAGTTTTTCTTATATTAGTTATAACTTTTTTATTTTTTTATTAGACAAAAAAAGGAAATGTGTTGATATTTTATTTGTGCTCTAGTAAATAATGCTTGCCAGGAGACCAGAGGAAAAAAACCAGCCATTACAAATAAACACAAAAGTCATGCAGTGTTAGCACAGGCCTTTAATCCTATCACTTGGGAGGCAGGGATCTATCCGGATCTATGTGAGTTCAAGGCCACACTGGGAACAGAGCTGGGTGTGGTGGCAAATGCCTTAAATTCCAACACTAGTTAACCATGGAGGTCTGGAGGTCTGTACAGACAGACAGGAAGTGACAGAGCTGGGCAGGAAGAGGAAGTGATGTAGCTGGACAGAGAGAGCAAGTCAGATGGCAGAACAGAAAGGCATATAGGCATGGGTAGACAGGAAGTATCTCACTTTTGGAAGCTGTGGAGTTGGTGAGGTGAGGTTAGCATGTGGCTGTTCCTATTTCTCTGATCTCTCTCAGGCTTTTACCCCTATATCTGGCTCCCTGTTTTCTATTAATAAAACCATTTAAAAATTCATCTACAGAAGATGGAAACATCTCCCATGCTCATGAATTGGTAGGATTAACATAGTAAAAATGGCCATCCTACCAAAAGCAATCTACAGATTCAATCACCATCAAAATTCTAACACAATTCTTTACTGACCTTGAAAGGACAATACTCAACTTTATATGGAAAAAAAAAACAAAAACAAAAACAAAAAAATAGGATAGTTAAAACAATCCTGAAAAATAAAAGAACTGCTGGAGGTATCACCATCCCGATTTCAAACTGTACTACAGAACTATAGTAGTTAAAACCCACATGGTATTAGCATAAAAACAGACATGTTTATCATTGGAAACAAATTGAAGACCCAGACATAAATCTACACACCTATGTACTCCTGAGTTTTGGTAAAGAAACCAGAAATACACATTGGAAAAAAGAAAGCATCTTTAACAAATGGTCCTGGTCAAACTGGATATCTGCATGTAGAAGATTGCAAATAGATTTTTACTTATCATCCTGCAAAAAACTCAAGTCCAGTGAATCAAAGACTTCAACATAAAACTAGATACACTGAACTTGTTAGGAGAGAAAATGGGGGACAGTCTTGAATGCACTGGCACAGGAAAAGACTTCCTGAACAGACAGCCAATAGATCAGACACTAAGATCGATAATAATAAATAGGACCTCATGAAACTTAAAACTTCTGTAAGGCAAAAACACAGTCAATGGGACAGAAATGGTAGCCTACAGAGTGGGAAAAGTTTTTTTTTAACCAACTTCACATCCAATAAAGGACTAATATCCAAAATATATGAAGAACTTGAGAAATTAGATACCAAAAAGAAAAATAATAATTCAATTAAAAATGGGGTATAGATCTAAACAGAATTCTCAACAGAGGAACCTCAAATAGCTGAGAAACTCTTAATGAAATATTCAACATCCTTAACCATCAGGGAAATACAAATCAAAATGACTTTGATATTCCATCTTACACCTGTCAGAATGGATAAGATCAATAACACAAGTAGCAGCTCATGCAGGTGAGGATGTACAGCAAGGGGAACACTCCTCATTGCTGGCAGTAGTGCAGACTTGTACAACCACAGTGGAAATCAATATGGTGGTTCCTCAGAAAACTGGGACTCAATCTACCTCAAGACAGAGTTATACCATATACCTTGGGCATATATCCAAAGGACACTCTATCTTACCACAAGAACACTTGCTCAATTCTGCTCATTGTGGTTTTATTCATAATAGCCAGAAACTGGAAACAACCTTGATGTTCCCTCATCCAAAGAATGGATAAAGAAAATGTGATATTTTTACACAATGGTGTATTACTTAGCTGTTAAAAAAAATTGACATCATGAAATGTGCACATTGAAATGAATGGTACAAGAAAAATGCATCCTGGATGAGGTAACCCAGACCCAGAAAGACAAATATGGTATGTATTCACTTACAAGTGGATCTTAGCTGTTAAGTAAATGATAACCAAGCTACAATCCATATACCCAAAGAGACTAAGTAAAGAGGAAATGTCTAGGAGAGATGCATAGATCTCCCTGATGAAGTGAGGAGGGGGTGCGGGGGGGGGGGGGGGGTAGATTTTGTGACTGGACTGGGGGTAGACAGGGAAGGAGCTAGAGGGATCAGGTTGTGGGTAGGGAGATGATATGGGGGGAAAGAGTGCTAGGAGAGACAGCTAGATTGAGGGGTGGCACAGAACTTGTGGGAGTGGCCAACTAACGATTGATTTAACTTGAGGCCTATGCCAAGAGAGGGACCCCATGCCTGGCACTGCTTGGATGACCAGGAACCAGAGACTGGATAGCCCAGAGACCTAGGGTAGAACAAAACACTACAGGTTTAAACACACACACAAACAAAAAATTCAGTGAAATGATTCCTAATGATATTCTATACTCTTAGGTCAGTGCCTTAGATTCAGTCATCATCAGAGAAGCCTCATCCATCAGCAGATGTGGGCAGATACAGAGACCCACAGGCAGACATTATGTGGAGGGTCTAAATTGGAGGTCTCCATTGGGTCCCTCCCCTCAGAGATCTGGGGATCATGCAGAAGGGCAAAAGGATTGTTGGAGTCAGAGGAGATGAAGGACACCAGAACACGGCCCACTGAATCAACTAAGCAGGACTCATACAGGCTCACAGAGATTGAAGTGGCAAGCACAGGGCCTGCACCAGGTCCTCTGTGCATATTATGTGGCTGTTAGCTTGCTGTTTTTGTTGGACTTCTAACTGTTGGAGCAAGTATGTCTTTGACTCTTTTGCCTGCTCTTTGGATTCTTTCCCTCCTGTTGGGTTATGTTGCCCAGCCTTGGTATGAGGGCTTTTACTTTGTCTTATTGTATTTTGTTTCCTCCTATTTGGTTGTTGTTTCTTGGAGGCCTGCTCTTTTCTGAAGGGAGCCAGAAGGGGAGTGGATTCAAGAGAGATGAGAAGTGGGGTGAGCTGGAAGGAGTTGGGGGAAATAAAACTAGTAGGGATGTACTGCAGTAGAGAAGAATGTATTTTCAAAAAAAAAAATGACTTAGAATGTAGTTAAGGAATTATGCTGGTCTAGTAAAATGCTGCTAGTAAATTCTAGATATGTATTAAAACACAGTTAGAGATTATATTGCTTTGGGAAAATGGCAACAGTAGGCTCTCCTCTAGATGCTGTGACCTCTCTCCTGGTAGCTGGCAGGTTTGCAGTAATAGGCATGAATTGCCACTTACTGAGCAGGCTTTAAGTGCAATTGAACAACTATTAGTCAACCCCTAGATATCCCTATTATTGCACAGTTGGGAATATCTTGCTGGGTCCATCATTGTTGTGGTTCATACGGTTTACATCTGGGTAATGTACCAGGTTTTTTCTTTTGGGCCACCAACCAGCTCCCAAATCATGCGTGACACAGAGACTTATTATTAGTTTTGAATGCTTGGCCTTTGCTTAGCTCTTTTCTTGCTAGCTCTTATAACTTAACCTGTTTCTCTTCACCTGTGGTTTGCCTCAGGGCTTTTTACTGTTTTTCTTTCTGTATATCTTACTCTTCTGCTGTCTCTATGTCTGTCTGTCTGGCAGCTGCCTAGCTTCTGGCCCCAGGTATGTCTCTTGTTCTCTCCTCCTCCTTCTTCTGTGGGAGTCTGCTGGAGTCCAGCTCTGACCTGCTCCCACCTTTGGAAGGCTTCTTGTGGGGAGGAGAGAGGAATGAGGAAATACTAGGTAGAAAGAATGAGACGATAAGAAAGACAGAGACACAGGATAGCTTCGGGAGGGTCCTGAGTCAAAACCCAGCCACCCAGAGCTTTATTCAAAAGGGTTTTTTATAATATGCCAAGGGGAGATGCAAAAGACCTCCCCCTTGCAAGATCAAAGCACACCATACAGCCAAGTGTAGACCCTTCCAAACATGTGGTAAACATGCCTGTGGCCACATCATCTCCTTATGCAGCCCAGCTGAGTAAAGCAAGTCCAGATTCTCTGACTGACCCTGAGTAAGGTCTCACTAGGAAGCCTTTGTGGGCCACCACATTCTTCTCCCAAACCTAGATTTCTCCTATTTATTCTCTCTGCCTGTCAGCCCTGCAGTTCCTTTCTCTGCCTAGCTATTGGACATTCAGCTTTTTATTAGACCAATATTAGGCCGGCAAGGTGAAACAAATGCAACACATCTTTACATAATTAAGCATACATCCTTATATTGTTTAACAAATGCAGCATAAATAAATTTAACACACTTTTAAACGGTTAAAGTAATATTCTGCAACATAAACAAATGTAACATATCTTTGCCCAGTTGAAATAATATTCCACAACAGGGTAGGACTATTGAGTGCTTTTCTCCCTTGACATGTTGCATAGCACCTTCCAATTCATTAAGAGCTAATCCTTAAGGAAGAGGCTTCCAGGTCAGTTCCAGCTCAATTTCTCTAAGTCCTATGTCCAAACTGTATGGTGTTTTCAGCAATAGGCTCTTTTTTTTTCAAATTCTGGGAGGCAACCCAGGGCAATAGAAATAGCTTTGTGAGGAATCTCCTGGACTCTCCTGACCAACAACTTGAAGGGAGATTTTACATGTCTGACACCAAGTGCTTTTTGTAGACTATAGCTCTTGAGTGTCTTTTCAGCCTATGTGGAATAACTCCGTTTAAAAATATATAATGGGTTTACATGTATTGTTAAGAAAGCTAGTAAAATGTTTCCTTGTAGCTTTTTCAAACAACCTTAAACGTTACCTATCTCTCCACCCTACCCTCATTGTCTTCCTCCTCCCTCCCCAGTTAAAGCTCCCCTCCATGTCTCCCTTTATGTACCTCTGTCCTACTACCCCCTCTCTAGAGCTCCTCTTCCCTGCTTCCCCCATGATCCCTTTCTATTTTCCTGGCTTCTGCTTTTCTCCAGGCTACACACTCATATCTGAAATTCAAAGTTAGGACTCACAAATAAACAGAACAGCATCCATTCTGGGTCAGGGTCACTGAGATCAGTATATATTATTCTCCAGCTCCATCCACTTAACTGCAAGTTTCATGATTTCACTTTGATTCACAGCTGAAAATAATTACATTGTGGTTATGTGCATTTTCATCATCCATTTATCAATGGAAGTGCATTGATGTTGTTTCCATTTCCTAACTTGTAAATAGAGAGGCAATGACTATTGGGGACTATGGGGGTCCAGCCCCTCGATAGTCCCCTCCCAGGGTCCGGGAAGAATCTACAACCAGCTGATAATTAACCTTTGATGAGAAGAAATGAATCTATGTACACAAAACTCCTTAGTCTATATACTTTATTATTCTGTGTCAGTTACAAGCTTATATTCTGCTCTCATATTTAGCTCATTTTTAGCCTGATTTCTCTCTACACTTGTCTGCGGTCCCCTCTAGGTTCTATCTTAATTCCTTCATCTAGTTCTGCCCCTTCTAGGTTCTCATCCATCTTGTTCCTTCCCATTTCATCTTTTCTCCCATCTCCTTCTCTCTCCTCATCTCATTCTTCCTCAACTTGTTCTTCCCTATCTCAGTTTGTTCCTCTCAAGTTCTTACGCATCTAGTTCTTCCATTCTCTTTTCTTTTCTCTTTTCTCTCCTCTGTGCCCTGGAAGTCCTGGTATATATACACTTACAAGCAGTATTCCCTAGCAGTGCAAAATCAGGCTTCCAGGGTCAAACGGAGGGGTGATAAGAATCACATAGGGAGGCAATAATCGTTAATTATCATTTGCAACCCCAAAGGAAGTGACCAATGGGGAAATGAATTAACTAAAGGCTGAATTCAGGTAATATCTAAGAAGAGGGCTCTTATGCTCTTATGTGCTCAACTATAATCTTAAACGTGATTGGTAGAAAATGTTAAGAATCTATAAGTTGCTAGGTCAATGGGAGAAAATAAAACTGTCTTCTTTTTTCCTGTGTCTCCTATCTGTCCAAGCTATCTGTTGTTTTTCTGCAGGGTGGGGGAAAGTGTGCTCAGTCGCTAGGCAACCTGTGTACAGCTAGATGCCTCTGGTGATAGTGAAAGGGAGATCTGGAACTGGAGGTAAGGTTTGGGAAAGGAGGAAGTAAGGCTTAATTGGCATATCCGCCAGGCCTTCTCGAACAGGTAGCCTGGATGGTTAAGTCTGTTCTTAGAGAATACAGAGGTATCTCTGATAAAGTACTCTCCTCCATCTGGGGATGGACCTGGCCGGATGCTGCTAATGATGATAATTACAGGGAGGCTTGAACTGGGGTTCTGGCTGAGCATAGCTGTCAGCGCAGAAGGTTATCCAAATATTCCTAGAAGTGGTTAGATAAGGAGTTAGAGGTCTATAAAGCTACTAAGGCTGTAAGAAAGGAGGGTCTGAGCTAAACTGTGTTCAGCTATTACTGAACATCCACCTGACCTAGGCGGTGTCTCCTTGTGGAATTTGTCTAAATCAGGAGACTTGCAAGTGGATTGTTATTACTGCTAGTTCTTGAAAGTGGCCAAGGGAGATATCTGATTCCAGAGAAAGCTTTTCCTGAGGCAGTTCTCCAAATACCTGGAGTGTGTATGTCCAGAGAGTGATCAGTCTACACTGTTAGCCCTTTTTAGGGAAAAGTCAATTGGGAAAACTATGAAGGCACACATGATTTTCATAACAGAAGACAGCTGATATATAACAAGCCAAGTAACACCAAAAACTCCTTGGGATTTGGCTTCCTCTGGAGGAATTCCCTGATTCCTCCAGGTAGTGACTGCCATAACCAGCTGAGTTCTTATGATATATTCCTGCAGCCTGCAGCAAATGACCATGACTGAGCAAGTTTCTGTAGTAGCATATGGAGTCTTCAATTGTGTGTGTGCTGGGGGATGGTGGTGCAGAGGTATCTTTTCTGTCCACCTCATTATTTGAGACAGGGTTCCTCACTGTACCTGGAGCTCACCAGTTCCACAACACTATCTGACCAGCAAGCCCCAAGGACCTTCTTTGGTGTTTCTCCAGGACTAGGGTTATAAGCATGTATCGCCATGGGTAGCTTTTTACATGGTGCTGGGGATTTGAACTCAGGTTCTCATGTTTGTGCAGCAAGCCCTTAACTAGCTGAGCCATCATTGCTGTTTACATTTTTATTACTGCAAGTTAATGGTACAAGGTGATGATCTCACTGGAAATGATTTATTATTCATTATGTATATGGGTGCTTTGTCTGCATGTATGCACACCAGAAGAGGGCATCGGATCCCATGAGACTGTAGTCATAGATGGTTGTGAGCCACCATGTGGGTGCTGGGAATTGAATTTGGGACCTCTGGAAGAGCAGTCAGTGCTCTTAACTGCTGAGCCATCTCTCCAACCATGGAAATAACTTCTTGATATTGTATATTTGCAGATATACACCCAGGGATGGCTTTCTTACAATTTTCTAGTAATAATTCCTATTTGATTTAACCCCCATCCTTCCTAGGAAGAACAAAGATACCGTAAGCTTAGAGAGAAGAAATAAACTTACTACTGGCCAACAATGTGTCATTCTTGTGGAGCTTCAAGAATAGTGGAGGAACTTCTCCTTTTGCATTCAGTGGTCTTTGAAAATAGTTTTTGTCACAAGATGTTTTTATTCTCCTTGAAATGTTATGTTACTAGAGCACAAAATATTATTCATCTACTATCTACCACTCTACTCATAACAGTACATTTGGGCTTATCTACAGTGTCACCTTCCCTGAGCACGAGTATTTAAAATTGTTCATAGTTGGCTACTGGAATCAGGAAAAGCTGAAGATAACCACTGTTGGAATTCTGCCCTTGCCCAGCTGCATAACTGCACATGCGCAGTCCAGGAGTAAGCAAAAGGTCTTGTGTCTTACATCATCAGTGTGTGCTGGCGACTATGTGTACGTGGTATGGTCATGTAATCAGCGCATGCGTGGTGTAGCTCCATACTGGGAGCCCTTAAAAGCTGGACGCAGACCCCACCCTCCCTCTCTGCTCTGCTCCCTCTCCCCCCACCCCACCATCTTTCTCTCTCTTTCCTCTCCAGGCCTGGCTCTCCTCTCTCCCCTGCCCTCCCTTTCCTCCTAATAAAGCTCTGAATACTGATACTGGGTTTCGTCGTGACTGTGACCTTTCCGCCAGTAACCAGAGCCACCACCAGCACCACTTAACATTCATTTCAACCACTGAGACAGAGTGACAGCCATAAGAAACCTTGGACTTAGCACCAGCAAGATTTATAGCATGAGCTAGTACATTTGCCCCATTACCATTTATATGTTAACCAGGGAAAGGGACTTGGTCCCTAAGTCTTTGTTTCTTTGTTTATAAAGTGAGTCACCATGACCTTAGTTGTCTGCCTTAGGGACACCTGATTGTTAATACTGGTAGTACCCCAGTGAACTGTACCTGGCATTGGTAGTCTCAAGAATTCCCTCCTACAGTGACTCTGGGCCATATGGTTTGGCCCATTGAACATTATTAAGCAGAGCCTTAAAAACCATTTGTATATTAGGTGTGGTCTTGGAATAGGTATTGTAGCCATAAGCACTCTGTAAAGGGGTTTCTCCAATTACTGGAGGAACTGAGGGAAGTGAAAGACGGCCGGCTGTCATTGTTTTTTGCAACACGGGTGTGTGGCTTCATGTGGATCCATGCAAAGAACACTCAGGGCCACCTTAAGAATGAATTTAGCCTTTGGCGGCTTTGGGGGGGGGGGGGTGGGTCCAGCCTCGAAGGAATGAAGCACTTGCCCTTTGCCTAGGGCATTTTTATTTCTATTTACAATTTAGCCAGTTAATTTCTTACCTTCAAAGCAACCTGAAAGGAGGTCCTAGAGATAAAATGCCAAGTGCAAATTCCTTGATTTCTCAGGAACCACCGTTTTCCAGGTTTCCTGAACTAAGTTTTCCATAGGCCTTTGATCCTTGGGAGACTCTCAGACAAGACTCACATAGGGCAATAAGAGAAACAAAAGGTGTGGGTTAAACAAAGGAAGGATTAGGGCTAGGTGCTACTCTCTGGAGCCAGGCCAAGCGTAACTCAGCAGGAATGCAGCCACAGCTGGCAAAACAACAAAAACAAAGCCAAAAACATGCAACCAGCAGCACTCTGAGTGATGTGGGGCAGCGTACTACACACAGCCTTTGCAAAAACACCCAGCTGAGTGAGTCAAAGTTGGGGGATAACAAGTGTTTTAAGCCATTAAATTAGAAAGTGGTTTACCATATAGCAGAGTTCCATGTTGTGTCAGATATCCTGAAAGAATACTCTGAGTAATTAAGTTGATGATTTCTCAGAGCCAGATTTCCTATTATTAGCTTGACATTTAGGGTTCTAGAATACACTGGTTAAGGGGACAGAGATGTGGGTTTCAGTTCTCCAAGGGATAAAGTGAACAAACAAAGAAACGGCTGAGAAAGAAAGCACAGAGCTGCCGGTCTGTCTTTTTCTGGGAACTCCATTTGGCCTTTATGAGCAATCCACTCGGAATAGGCTAGCTTGGGGCTGGGGAGATGACCCAGTCAGTCAAGCGCTGCTCACACATGGGGACCTCAGTTTAATCCCCAGCACCCACGCAATCATTGAGGGCTGCAGTGCTGGGGAGATGGAGACAGAGGATCCCTAGGGCTTGCTGGCCAGCCAATCTTGTCCAAATTGGTGAGCTCCAGGTTCAGTGAGAGACCCTGTCTCAAAAGCTAAGGTGAAGGGTGGTTGAGGAAGACATTCAACTTAGACCTCTGGTCTGCACACATACTGATACACAAACACATACACACAGAGGCGCACAAAGAATAAGTTAGACTGTGATGCTGTGGTGAACAATCCTAATATTTTACCATTTAAAACCATAAAGGTCTGTTTCTCATGCATGTCTATCTACACGCATGAGAAACTATAAGTGTTTTAATGGTACAGATGAGTGTATCATGGTTGTCTACATCATGACTGGAATTGCCAGTCTACTACAGGGAAAAGAAATGCTAAAGATTACTCTTTAAAACTTGTTTGGGGGTTTTACCAAACAAAGCATCACATGTATGTGTCTAAAATTTAAAGGGGAAAATTAGTGTAATTGCTATGCCAGGAGGAAAGAAATAAAACAAATTTTAAAATGTTAAGATTTATTTTAGTAATTACTTACATGTATATGTGCATGAATGTATGTTCACACATGCATGTTGGTACTCAGAGAGACAAAAGAGGGAATCAGATCCCCTGGAGTTAAAGGTAGAGATGAGCTGCCTGACATTGGTGTTCAAACTGAACCCAGGTCCTCTGGAACAGCAGGTGTCTGTAACCACTGAGCCATCTCCCCAACCCCCTAAAACATTTTAAATGATTTCTAACAAGCATGAGCAAACACCAAGCCCTCAACTCACTTCCTATAAGGCTGGGTATCTGATGCTTTGACACACCTTGGCATATGATCTTCCCCTCCAGGCACTTCCACCATGCTGAAACTGTCAGGATGAAGAGTTTAGTGAATACACTTTGCAAAACGATGTGCAAATGTACAAATAAGCTTGTGTATCCCTATCTTTCAGACTTCACATTGATCGCTGCATACACTCTTAGAGCTGCACACAGTGATACAAGGAATATTGGCACAGAAACAGAAGAACAGGGAGATGGCAACAGAACTTCAGAACTTGTGACTAAAGACATTAAATAACATTTGGAATTCATAATGAGACAGTTCTTTGCGTCCCGGGTCTCAGCTTAAGATGGAAGTACAGCAGGGCAAGAGCACTGTTGAGTCATGGTCAGTTTCCCCATTTTCTGTCCTTAGTCTTATGTCTTTGGCTTCACCTGTTGAATGTGAAACCTTGCAAGTGTACAGTCTATGCTTTGCTTTTAATAGTATATAAAGATTCTATATCCTAGGTTTAATATTTTTTGTTTTGTTTTAGGAGAGGTCTTGTTGGATAACCCAGAATGGTATCGAATTCACTATGTATACAAGTCTAGCAGTGATCCTCCTGCCTCAGCCTACTGAATGCTAGGATCATAGGCATGTGCCTTATATTTAATATTTTTAAAGGGAACCTGATCTAACTTTCCACTAAGATGGTTTGATGTGGATCTTTAGGTAGAGAAAGTGGAAGCCTATGAGGTTTAAAGTATTCTGGGGTTAGTTGTGCAGCATATGATCCTAGAAATAAGGAGGTCTGAATTTGAACCTGGATTTCTCAATTCTAGAAAAAAAAAAAAAAAAACAACCTGGACTCATCTCAACTTAATGCACTGGGATAAGTATTTAACGTTTCTGAGGCTCAGCTTCCTTCTCTCTCTAATACTGATAACTACGATAATTACACCACAGAGTTAGAATTAAATGAGAACAAAGTCACCCTTCTGTACTCGAAGATTCCATACCTACGGATTCGATCTATCACTGATTGGGGAGGAGTGTATATATGTACATTTTTCCTTTCTTATTTCCAAAATAATGCAGTAGAACAACTATTTCTGTAGCGTTTACTTTATATCCGGTATTAAAAGTAATCTAGAGGTAATTTAAGCAATATAGGAGAGGTGTGTAGATTGTATAAAAATGCTGCACCATTTGACATAAGGAATTCGACCATCAAGGGCATCCTCGGGCGTCCTGGAACTCCCTTCCCGCCCTTCTTCTACTGAGGAGCTGTGTGCCTGAGGATCTTTTACCGCATTACCTGTCTCCAAGCAATTGATGCATTAATACCGCAAAAGGTGCTTCTTGTAACAGAACCTCGAAAAACACCGTGCCCCGTCTCCTACTTTCTTGATATTTTCCCCATCGTGTCATAGAGAATGTTTCTTGCAACAGGGTGCGCAAAATGTTGGGCCCACTGCACAGACTTCACTCACACAGGAAAGCCTCAAAAAGCGGGTTCCCGAGCTCTCAGAGCTGCGCCTGCGCGGTTGCCCTCCCTCGCGCCTGCGCACGAGCCCGCGCGCCCTCTAGGACTTACCCAGAAGGCGCGGTGCGCTCCCGGGTCAGAATGCCGGCCGGCCTCACGGTAAGTGACTGGCTCCTCCTTGGTGGGTATCCAGGGCCGGGTTTGTGTCCCCAGGCTCCCTTCTGCTCGGGCTAAGGAGTCAGCCCTGCGCGTAAGGGCCGTGGCGGCCCAGTCCGGCGACAAGGACAGGTTCGCTGAGCCATGCCCGGCCTGGGCAGCCCGAGGCTTGGTGCTCTGCGGGGGAGCCCGCCGTGGCTGGGCCTGAGTTCGGCCTCCTTCCCCTCGGCCTTAGGGGAAGTGAAGGGAGTGGATGTCTGCCGCGGTGGGCTGCGGAGCATCTGGAGTCAGACGCCATCCTCTGCAGTAGCTACCTACACCCTACCGCTGGTCTTTCTCTTTCACGCTGGGGACGGTGGTCGGAGCAAATAGCAGTTGAGCCCGCATTCCGCCCCTCGAGCTTCTTTCAGAATCCAGGGAGATAATATACAGTGAGGTTTCAGTTTAACCTTGGTGTGTCTGGACCGTGAGCTGGAGCTGCAGAGCTGGAAGGATTTTTATTTACTGTATGCTCTCGAGCTGGAGCTGCAGAGCTGGAAGGATTTTTATTTACTGTATGCTCTCGAGCTGGAGCTGCAGAGCTGGAAGGATTTTTATTTACTGTATGCACGCGAGCTGGAGCTGTAGAGGTGGAAGGATCTCTATCAAACGTATGCAGTAGAACAAATTGGTCATGGGATAGAATGTCAGAATATGTTAAAGTTCACTTCAAGTAGTAGTCCCCCGTCCCCTATAGTTAAAGCTAATTTCTGCCCTCTGGCGGTATAAATTGGAATAGCCTTTAAAAAACAATACTGATCCCCCTTCTCGGAGTCCCCAGAAATTGTGAAATTATTAATTTCACCCGCTTGACAAGTTCTTAAGGGACCTTACTAAATATAAGGGATTCTGCTTCGGTGTTTTTGTTTGGTATTAGAGACTTGATTTCAACAGAGCTCGAATTGGCTCCATTCTATAAGCCTGCTTCCTTTTCTGCAATAGGTTTTTAACCCAGCACATGTGGAAAGGGTGAGCGGAGTAGTGCCTGGCACATTCTAAGTGTTAGGTGAATGTTAACCGTTACCATAATTACTGCTCATCGTGTTTACAGTTTATCTCCTACACATTTGTTTTTAGATTTCTTTTTAACTCTTTTATATTTGTATTATTTTTTGAGCCAGGATGTCATGTAGGCCACGCTGGTTTTGTATTGGCTTTGTATTGAAGGATGACCCTGAACTTCGGATCCTTTTGTCTCTCCCCTCAGAATGCTGGAATTGCAGGTGTGCACCACCACACCCATTTTATGTGCTGCTAGAGATGGAACCCAGAGCTTTGTGCATGCTAGGTGGTCACTGTACCACCCACCGGAGCTCCATCAGTAGCTTGTTACGATTTTAATTCTCTTAAAAACAATTTCACACACGACACTTAATTTTTAAAGTTGGAGGAAGCCATGTAGCAATCTGTACTAAGGAATAGGAAGGAAGAGAATTTGCCTCAGAAAACTAAACGGAAAAAAAAAAAGCCTGCAGTCCTAGTCCATGCTTTTAACCCCAGTGCTGGAGAGGTGGAGACAGGTGAATCCCTGGGGCCCAGCCTAGGGGACTTTGACAGGGATAGGGACAACATCAACAACAGAGAGCCAGAAATGAAAAAAGGAGCTAACATCCTCTGGCAGTCACACCTGCACTCCCCCACCCTTCACATTTTAAGAAGAAGGCTTAGGCTTGCTCCACTTCTTTGCCTGTACCACATCTGTCCTGTCAACACCAGGCACTGTCCTGCTTCCTTGGCCTCCTCTAGGTTACCCCTCTTGGGCTCAGACTTGTTTCCGATACTTGTGAGATGCTTTTGTTTTGTTTTTGCTTAGGGTATTTTGCATGCTTAGGCATGAACTTTAAGGCTGAGCTGCATTCCCAGCCCCTATTTATTATTATTATTATTAATTATTATTATTATTATTATTTGTTTAGCTAAGGCCTGGAATTCACACTCTTACTGTGTCAGCTTCTTGAGTGCTGAGATTACAGGCATGCTCTGTTAAAACGGAGTGGATTTCTTTATCCATGTTCAAATACCAATTCTTTGATGGGTAGTTAGCTGTTGGGAGGAGGAGAATAGGCTTCTTTTTATTAATTTATTAATATTTAAATGATAACTGATGCTATAAAAGTTTTTCCAGAAATAAGTATATTTTAAAGATGGACTAAAAATTTTGGAGATTAGAAGTTTGCCACCTAACCTGATTCTCTCATAGCTCCACTCACTTTGAAAAGAAAAATTTATTTCTGCAACTACAAATGATAGAAATGTTCCAAGTCCCTTTCCTGCCCCTTTCAGTTCTGATGATAGCAAGTGATGTAAGGCAGAGGGCCTGAGCTTTGAGAACCTGAAGTGGTAGAAGTATTCCTGTGAATATTGGGCACTTTTAGTTTTGAGCTCACGATTTTCTCCCATGACGCCATAGGTGAAATGATTATCTACATTGTATACGAAGGGAAATTGCTTCTTAGGTTTATAAGAGTACTAGCTATTTGCCTATCAATGCATTCAACTAATATAAGTGGATTGTAGCAACTGACAGTGGGTAATTACAGTTGCAGTGTCAAGCAAGTGCTGGATCATTTTTTGAAATGATATCATAATGCTGCAGGATTCAATAAACAACAGACTGGGTGAGGATCTGTTTTCTGTCATCCTCTTCCTCTCCTTGTTCTTCCCAAATGTAGTACTTTAAAGAATTCTTTTAGTTCGAAAAAGATGTTTTATTTTGTGTTTCTGTGAATCATATTTAAAATTAAACTATTTTATTGTTAAGTTTGTGTTCTTTGACAAGAGGCTACAGTCCTAAATGTTTGCTCTTAACATCTTTATGGGATCTGTGAGCTTTCTAATTTGCATAAACTTCACTTTGTAGTCTAGAAACTGAATGAAAGCATCAGTAAGTCTTAGGGGCCCTTACAATAATTTTAGGTTCTTTACGTCTTTTAAGAAATATTTAATCATTTTCATATATACCAGGGTGTGCTTGTGAAGGTCAGAGGAGGGCTTCTGGGAGTCCTTCCTCTGTGGGGTCCAGGGGTCACACTTGGGGCATTAGACTCAGGCAACAAGTGCCTTCCCCTGCCAAGCCGTCTCACTGTTTCTAGTTACTTTAATACCTTGATCTCAGGTCAGAAGAGATGTGGCCCACTCATGTTTCCAAGGACAAGATGCATATTTTAAATATTTTCTGAGTTGGTTCAAGTGAAATAGTGATTTTTGTCATAGTGGCTTTAAAAGGCCCATATACTGCTTCAAGAAATAATTGGGGTGTGAAATGCTTTTGGTTTCCATCTTACCTAATGACTTGAACTCTTGGTGCTTTTTCCACCAAGTCTTGAGTTGTAAGTCATAAAGATATTTTGCTCATTAGAAAAGCAAAGTCCTGGGTGAAGGAGATGGCTTAGTGAGCCACACATCAGAACTGATGGCCTGAGTTCAGAACCCAAGCTGACACAGTAGTGCAAGCATGCATATGAAGGTACACATGCATGCATGCGCGTACACACATGTGAAAAACTCCTACCAGGTATGGTGAGTTATACCTGTGATTTTAGCAGTGAGGAAACAGAGGCAAGAAGATGGTAATTTCAAGACAGTTATGAGTCTGGGGCCAGGTGGGCAGAAACAAATGAATCTCTTGAGTTCAAGGCCAGCCTGGTCTGCATAGTGAGTTCAAGGCTAGCCAGGGATGCATAGACCCTGTCTCAAAGGTTTAAATAACATCATAAAAACAAACAACAAACACTGTTTTTTGAGATAGCTCTTTAATCTGGTTATCTGTTCCTTTCACAGGGTTAATGTGAGATCATACAGCATCTGAGACTGAAGATGTGAACGAAGCCATAAGAAGGCTTCCTGGCCTTCTAAACAGCAGACTGTTTAGCATTGAGAGAGCCCTGGACCCAACTGAGGCATCAGATCTTGCCTAAGGAGCAGTGGACAAAATATGAGGAGTTAGAACAGGTTTGATATGTCTAGCAATGTTGGCCACTCAGGCTACAGTGTCAGAAACAGAGACACACTCATTTGGGCAGTACATTTGTGTTCTCCAAGTCACACCACATAAGTAGCATTTCAGTAGCAGAAACTGTCAGCTCTATTTTAAAGAAGAATATGGTGATTTGGAGCTGAAGTGACTTCTAAAGCTTGTCTCTAGTATGGGAGGCCTGTAGCTGGAGAATTTTTCTGCAGCTCCCACCACCAAGTCCCGCCAGTCCCGGAGCCCACTTATAAAATAAACACACAGACTCTTACATTATTTAAACTGCTTGGCCATTAGCTCAGGCCTATCATTGTCTAGCTCTCACTCTTATATTCAGCCCATTTCTATTAATCTTTACTTTGCCACGTGGCTCATGGCTTACCGGTACTTTACATCTTCCTTGTCTTGGCGGTGGCTCCAGCTGGTCTCCCTTTCCTTCCTCCTTCCTCAATTCTCCTCTCTCCTTGTCCCGCCTATACTTCCTGCCTGGTCACTGGCCAATCAGTGCTTTATTTATATAGAGCAATATCCACAGCACTTCCCCTTTTTTTCTTTTTCAAAAAGGAAGGTTTTAACTTAAACATAGTAATATTACATATAACAAAATAATTATCGAGTAAGAATTATAGTTACAATATAAAAGAAGATATCGATCTTATATTTGTGAGTTTAAGGTTTTATATCTAACTTATCTTTTATCATAACTAAGGAAAATTGTAAGTATCTAGTCTTTAACCACATCAAAGACCTCAGAAGGATATAATACTACCTGAGAAATGGGAGAAGGATGCAAGCAACTTTCGGGAGTCTTGTAGGGTAGACAGAGACAGCTGACAGCTTAGACAGTCATTCAAAGTTCTCTTGTAAAGTTGGGGCATCAGTCTTCAGCCCGCAGGCCTAGAGTCTCTCATTCACTTTTTTTTTGTGTCCTGTAGAATGTCTTGCAGTTTTTTCTGTAAATCAGGAACCTGAAGGACCATTTTGTCAAGCAAAGTTCAGTGGTTACCTTTCTATGGGTCCTGTATGTCAAGTTGATCAAGAAGTCCAGGCAAGAACAGTTTCTTGTCCAAATGGCTATTTTTGTCAAGGTGAAGATAAACTCCATATGGAGTGTCTTTGATGACCATACTCTTCTCTGAAGTAAATTGGTGCTGTCAGGAGCAGACGTGTCTCACTGTCCAGAAAGTCTAAATTTTTAAAACATTTTAAATGCCATATTCTGTAGGTCTTTGAAGTGTTTGAAGACTACCTGTCTATCTGAAATATATCTATGTATACCTAGAAGACTTAACCAACATGGCTACAAATATGATTATCATAGATGACTAATTATTAATCTATTTTTAATTATCCATTACAATTTTAAATGAGTTACATAAACATAATACCTCACACAAGAATAGAAATATATATACAGTATAACAAAATTAAGTTTAAATTTGTATCAATAAACTAAAATCTATAGCAATGTAAAACATTTTAAGCTCAGGCCTATCATTGTCTAGCTCTCACTCTTATATTCAGCCCATTTCTATTAATCTATACTTTGCCACGTGGCTCGTGGCTTACCGGTACTTTACATCTTCCTTGTCCTGGCGGTGGCTCCAGCTGGTCTCTCCTTCCTTCCTCCTTCCTCAATTCTCCTCTCTCCTTGTCCTGCCTATACTTCCTGCCTGGTCACTGGCCAATCAGTGCTTTATTTATATAGAGCAATATCCACAGCAAAGGCCTGAGCTAGAATCCAGGATTTCTGCCTCATGGGCCACTATTGTCTTCCTGTCCTCTGGTTGCTGCTCTAATGCAGAGTTTTAGATCTGTGAAGTCCACTTAGTGATCTTCTAGCTTCTGGGATGTGTTGAACCCTGTCCTCAGGCCTCATTGACACCAGGAGAGCCTGTAGACTTTGCTTCTTCCCTGGTACTCTTCCTGACCTGTGTGATCTTCATGAGGTTTTACATTTAAAAAGCACATAGTGCCGGGTAGCAGTGGCACACACCTTTAATCACAGCACTCGGGAGGCAGAGCCAGGCGGATCTCTGAGTTCAAGGCCAGCCTGGTCTACAAAGTGAAATCCAGGACAAGCACCAAAACACAGAGAAACCCTGTCTCGCCACCCCCCCCCCCCAAAAAAAAGCACATAGTTCCTAGAAGTTGGAGAAGGTTGTAGTATATTTTCTTAAGTTACAAACAAAAAGTAATTCATTGCAGTGAATTTCATTTGTGGTTTATGACCTCTTATTTTCTTCATTTTAGGACAAATTCTCCCTTGAACTCTTATCTGAAAGAGGTTATTCGGGAAAGAAGAGAGAAGAATGGGCAAAGAAGTGAACTTGTAGTTGAAATCTGTGGATGTGCCTGGTCTCAGCATATTTTTATGAAGTTGGTTCAGCCTGAATCACAATTTAAGAATTATTTGCTCTGCAGATGTCTCATTTTAAATAAATGTTGGAATTTCTGAATTCAAACTCTTATTCGGATAATTACTGAGTTCACTTTTCTGATAGAGTTTTCCAGACTTCTAAGATATTTTTAGTTGCTTCTTAACTACTTGGAGACAAGAGAGGCTGCTTTATCATCTCTTCATTGGCTGGATAACCAGCCAGGTTACTAAAGGATACAGCATATTCTACAAGCCAGACAGTCAGCTGTAGATTCCCCTTGTGGCTAGTGAGACACTGGGAAGTTATAACAAGACCTAAACTACAGCTGGAAGATGAGGGAAGAGGCAACCAGCACTGAACAGATGGACCATCAGCTTCCAAAGTGGCCAATGGAAAGAAGGGAAGGCTTATACCTGATGTCCCAGGACATGGGGCAGAGCCTTTCCCAACACTGCTCTACCTAGATTTATTTTACATCCTGCCATTTAGAAAGAAATGTGTATATCCAGTCTGGGCTTATATAACTTCTCTGTCTATGTACAGATGCACATGCCCCTGTGCTGATCAATATGTAGTTTAGAAAATTAAAAAATAAGGCATTGGGAAAAACCACAAAGACAAATACTTTCTTTTAAATGCCGCTTTGAGAACTAGGTACTGACTGGGCATAGTACAAATGCCTTTAATCCTAGCACTCAGGACGCAGGCAGGCCTGGTGTACATAGTGAGTTCCAGGACAGTCAGGGCCATGTCTCAAAAACACCAAAACCAACCCCCACAAACCTAGGTACTAATCAGCAAAGAGTTTTCAGATCATAGTCTAATTTAAAAACATAGCCATTCCTGCTGAGTTTTGAGGTTCTTTGGTGGAAGTAAGTGTTAGAACTGCAGTGGGCAGGGCAGGGGGAGGAATGCCCATTGTGCAGGAAGAGCTTCAGATGGTGGGGACATTTCCTGTTAAAATTCATAAAATGATCAAAACGTGCAGGTGCATATATACATTCTTTCACACACATGTTCAAGACGAGATTTATGTTGGCCTTTAACAACATGGTCCTAATGTATTTTAAAGTCAGATGTGCTAGGCGTGGTGGTATACTCTGGCAGTCCCATCACTTGAGAAACACAGATGACTGGCTCTTTGGTTTGAGATTAGCCTGGGTTATACAGTGAGACTGTTTCCAAAACAACCAAAAATATCTTAAAAGATTAGAAAATAATATCTTAAAAGATTAGAAGGCTAATTTATTTTCCAGGAAAACTTCCTCTGATCTTTGACCAGATTTTGAAACTCATCCTGAAATTTATTCTTGCCAGTTTGCCAATGAGGTAGAGCCTTCCTCAAATTGGTTTTGCTTATAGTAAAATGTTAATATTATTAACATTTAAGCTATTAAAGAAAAACTAATGGTAATCCCAGGAGGTGGACTTCCACAGAAGAGGTTTTGACTTAACAGGAAGGGAAGGTTCCAGGCTAGCCACGTGTTCACAGTTGAAAGTGTAGCACAACAATAGGGAAACCTCTGTTCTGGGGGAGACTTCCCCCAAAAAACCAAACTGCCAATCTACATCACTTGGGTACTGAATTCTAAATGAGAGCAAATATGCATGAGTTTCCTGAAAACCGCAGAATGCACTTACTGTTGATGGGGTTTGGTTTGGTTTTGAGATGGTCTCCCTGCATTGCTCTGGCTGGCCTGCAACTCACTATTTTGACCTGGTTGGTTCACAGAGATTCTCCCTCTGCCTCCCAAGTGCTGGGATTAAAGCCATGCACCACCACAACTGGCTTGATGTTTTCAGTGTTGTAAATGATTCTTTCTCTGTTTGTTGTGAGACTAAGTAGGACTGGATTCAGATCACTGGGAGACTGGTGGAAAGAACTTGTGAACAGATCAGTGCAGTCCTGCCCTTGGAAGAGGAGAGCCTTTGTGTTAGAGCTGTCCTGTCTGCAAGTCACTGTGGGCAATCAAACAGCTGAAGCCAAGTCACTCCAAGCTGATTCCGGGGTGGACCACATAAGCCTCAATTCTTTCCCCTCCCTCTTTTGTTTAGGAAAACCAACCTCTGTGCATCAATCGGCTCAACTCTAAGATAAAGCTAACGATAGGACATATCTTACAACAGTGTAAAGATGTCCTCACTGTATTATATGTCAAGACCTTACAGCACAGAATTATTTGGGGAAACACCAAATCCCATCAAAACTAACAGAAGTCTAATAACCAAGGCCCGAGGGGCTCTCTTCTAGGGTCACTCCATCATTCCCCTTGAATACCTGCCACTGAATGACGTTTCTATTGCCCAAGGAGGGATGAGGAGGAAGTGTATCTGTGTAGTGGCTTTGGTAAAGGTGGAACCCAGCTGCTTCCAGGTTTTGCCTGACAGTGTTCTTGGACTTCAGATATCACATCCTGGTAGTTTGCTTTGCACCATTTGAACCTGGCTTGAAATATATGGCCTTCCTAAATCTTGAAGGAAGCTGTATTTGTTACTGAGGTGTGGTCTATGCTCTGTTTTTATTTTATTTTTACTGAACTCTGAAAGTCCGTCTAAAACAGAGCTGGCTTAGGTTGCCTGTTCTGTCACTCACCCTTCCTGTTGCCAAAATGTGGGAAGTAGAGTAAGTCATTCTGGGACTTCAGACCTCAAATGCTGGCCTGAGTCCACATTGCATATTTAATGATAGTCTTTGTGTGTGACACCATATGCTCAATAAGGAGTCTTTTCTAACAATCCTGATAACTTGTGTTAAAGTTCTAGAATCTTAAAATATAGAGTATGGATTATAATGATTTTATGTATCTATGTAAGGACTCCTGCAAGGCTCTGTATTAATTCTAACCTGCTAAACAAAAGTAGAATAAAAACCCATCCAAAAGTCCAAAACCTACAGCCATATTAATCCTTCCAAAATCACAACCATTGTTTAAAAATAGAAGTATGTCAAATGGTTTTGAAAGTAACCATGGTGCTTGGAATTAAAAGGTTAAGTGAACATAAAAACTCACACCCGGGTCCTTGACACCCCAGTGGATGAGGAGCAGAGCGGTTTGCACTGTGTGTGTGACACCTTTTAGAGTCCAGCCTCCGGTGAGTATGAAAAGATGGATCAGGCAGCCATTTCAGAGCAGAGCTGTTGGCACTGTGCCTGGGACGCCCTTTAGAGCCCCGCCTCAGAGGTGAGTATGGCAGGATGGATCAGACTGCCTTTTCTTTAGAAAGCAGAATCCCTTTATTACAGGACTCAAATTCTGCCACTAGGGGGCAATGCACCACAACTTTGCGACTTCAAGGCACACTGCACTGGGGAAGATTTATCCATTTTGTCCCCTCACCAACTCCCTCTCTTTCATTTTTCAGGATGACAACACCTTGCAGGTTTATGGCCGTCAGGAGAATTTACTGCTAAGCTATATACTGATGTAATGAAATCTAATATATGCTTTGCCATGAATTATGAGATGTTATTTAGTTTGGGGATTTTATTACTTCAATCACTTATGACCATATTTCCTTTTATATGATTGCTCACTCTTTAAACATACCAGATGACTATACATGGAACACCTAATAAAGTCCATATATGTTAAAACATTGTTAAAATATAAATGTTTTAATGTATTTGCCATAATTTGTTTAAATTTTGATTATAGTGGGTGTTGGTATAAAAAGCATAGCATGGTGTCAGTGAGATGGATCGGTGGGTAAAGGTCCTTGCCACCAAGACTGACAGTCTGAGTTGTCACGTGGTGGAAGAAAAGAACCGAACCCACAAATTGTCCTCTCACCTCCAGGTACACACATGTGCACATGTACACACACATGTGAAAATATAGAAATAATGGTCTTAAAAGATCCATAGCATGTTAGGATCTGAAACCTCAGATCTGATGATTCATCTAAGTTAAATCTGGCTAAGAAATGTGCTTGTCTGTGTCGGGAATCATCAGGAGGAGCTGACTCATTACTAGGTAGTTACATTTTAGCCTATTTGCCAGAAAGCCTGTGGATATTTGAGTGTTTTATGACAAACTATTAAATAATTCTGGATTCTGACTAGATCTCCTACAGTAGAAAGAATGTATTATTTGCTTAACTTTGCATTTAATACATTTGCCTGTTTTGCATAAATGCCAGATATGTAATTTTAAAATAAACCCCTGTGAAACTTCTGGTAACATTACTCAATTGAATTAATGCTCTGTTAGGCTTCTAACTATTTCTTCTAATTTTACATACCTACAGATTGTATTTCTAATCCAAACCAGAAGGGATAATCATTTCTTTTCAGGAGTCAGCTTGCAGTGTCTTTTCTATGCATGTATTTAAATTTTGCTTCACCACTGAAGCTGGAAACTCAGATGTGAGGTCAAGGATTCAGCAAGGCTAACCTTTCCATTCACAGTTCTTCAGCTATGAAATGAAGGGACTTGACTACAGAGGCATTATGACTCGGTCCAGCACCTTTTGAGGTCGATGATTTAGTCTCTGAAATAACAATGTTGATGAAATACCAGCCTTGCTGCAAACATGACTTCTACATTGTCTCATTTATCTTCCTTCACTTTATTCTCCTGCTATGGATGATATTTGGCCCATGACATGGAGTAGAAAATTGGACTGTAAAGGTTCATTTAACACACATGAACATGTACACACAAATACTCTGGCACAAAAACTTCATTTTAAATCCACACATTGTGGTACACAAGTGTAACCCTGGCATTCAGGAGGCTGAGACAGGAAGATCTCCAGTTCAAGGCCAGCCTGGGATACATGGTAAAACTAAATTACCCAAAACAAACAAAACTGAAATTCATTTTACCCTGCTTCAGTATAGTTTTGTGGAGATTGGAGAGAGAACATGTACTCATTTATGTTCCCTGACAGGGGAAAACTAAATGTAGCACATTGTTTCTCAATTATGAATGTTTGGGCTGAATAATTTCTGGAGAGCTAGCTGGAACTATTGACTATTTAACAAAATCTTTGCCTTCTCTACACTAAATACTGTTGCCACCTTCTGGCTCTCAGTTGTTTTCTTTCTAGGAGCTGGAGAGATGCTTCAGTGGTTAAGAGCACTTGATGCTCTTCTAGAGGATTGGGGTTCAGTTCCTTGTACCCACATGTCAGCTCATAACCACCTGTAACTCCAGTCCAGTGGATCTAATACCCTCTTCTGACCTCCACAGGCACCAAGCACACATATGGTGCACATATATACATGGAGGCAAAACACACATATAAAATAAAAATAAATAAATCTTAAAAATAAATGTTAAAAAACAAATGTTTTTGTATATTAGCAAATGTTCTTGGGGGAGCAGAGTTGCCCCCATTTTGAAAATCACTGTAGGGAATATAAGAATAGGAACCAATATGGTAGAGACAAATACACAATTGTATATGTAAATGAATATGAAAGTATTATGTAAATTATGTAAAGAACTATGTCCTTAGTGCAATGAAAACATGGAGAAGGGAACCTGACTCAGTGGATGCGGGTCAGGAAAAACCCAACAACTTAGCTGTTTGCAGAAGAGTGAGTGAAGTCAAGAAGGAGGTGAGAGGCTTTTCGAGTAGAGTAAAGATAGTTTCCCATTGATGGAGAGACCAATGGCAGCCAGGAGATGTGGGAAGTGGGATTTGGAAGTTACATACTGTAGTGAGCTGCTTGAACTTCATTCTGTGTGCAGAAAGTTACTAGATTTGGGGAAGTGAAGATGTTGGGTGTAGGGGGATGAATATTTAATGCTTTATAATATTTAATATTTCACAGCTGCCTTTTTAAAAAGCTTATAATAACCCATTCTCCTCCAAACAACTCAGGGAAGCCCTTTTCCTCCCATCCCTGCCTGATGGGGCTGTTTTCACTGAAAGCAGCCGTTGAGATTTTGGTTGGAGAACAGTTTCCTGTTCAGATGGGCATTCCTTCGAGTAAACATTTTTCTGCCTGTGCTGCCCTCAGTCTATGTGTCTTTTTATTTTCAGGCCTCTCACCCACCTCCTTTCTACTCCCCCTCATCCACTCCTCAGAAAGGGTAATGGCCCCCATGGGAGTCAACAAAGCATAGCATACCAAGTTGAGGCAGCACCAAGCTCCTTCCCCCTGTATCAAGGCTAAGCAAGGTATCCCACCATAGGGAGTAGGTTCCAAAAAGCCAGCTCACGCACCAGGAACAGATTTTGGTCCCACTGCTAGGAACCCTACAAATATACCAGGCTACCCAACTACCACCCACATGCAGAGGGCTTAGGTCAGTCCCATTCAGGCTCCCTAGCAGCCGGTCTAGAGTCCACGAGCTCGCACAAGCTCAGGTCAGCTGTCTCTGTGAGTTTCTCCATGGTGATCTTCATGCCCTGCCCCTTGCTAATATGACCTCTACTCCCTCTCTTCAACTTGACTCCAAGAACTCCAGTGCTTGGCTGTGGATTTCTGCATTTTCTTTCATCAGTTACTGGATGAAGGTTCTGTGATGACATTTAGGGTGGTCACCAATCTGATTACAGGGGAAGGCCAGTTCAGGTACCCTCTTCACTACTGCTAGGAGTCTTAGTAGGGGTCATCCTTATGGATTCCTGGGAGTTTTCCTGGCACCAGGTTTCTCCCTAACCTCATAATGGCCTTCTCTATCAAGATATCTCTTTTGTTGCTTTCCCTCCCCATCCTTCCCCCAATTCGGCCATCCCTATCCCTCATGTTCCCATCCCCCATCCCCTCCCCTCTACTTTCCCTCCCCCAGTTTACCCAGGAGATCTTATCTATGTCTCCTTCCCAGGGAGATCCATTCGTCCCTCTTAGGATCCTCCTTGTTACCTACCTTCCCTGGGGCTGTGGATTGTAGCCTGGTTATCCTTTGCTTTACATCTAATATCCACTTATGAGTGAGTACATACCGTGTTTGTCTTTCTGGATCTGGGTTACCTCACTCAGGATGATTTTTTTTCTACTTCCATCCCTTTGCCTACAAATTTCATGATGTCATTATTTTTTACTGCTGAGTAGTACTCCATTGTATAAATGTATCACATTTTCTTTATCCATTCTTTGGTTGAGAAGCATCTAGGTTGTTTCCAGGTTCTGGCTATTATGAATAATGCTGCTATGAACATAGTTGAGCAAGTGTCCTTGTGGTATGCTTGAGCATCCCTTGGGTATATGCCCAAGAGTGGTATCATTGGGTCTTGGGGTAGATTAATTCCCAACTTTCTGAGAAACCACTATACTGATTTCCAAATGGCTGTACAAGTTTGCAATCCCACCAACAGTGGAGGAGTGTTCCCCTTACTCCATATCCTCTCCTACATAAGCTGTCATCAGTGGTTTTTATTTTTTTATCTTAGCCATTCTGGCACGTATCTCAGAGTGGTTTTGATTTGTTTTTCCCTGATAACTAAGGATGCTGAGCAATTCCTTAAATGTCTTTCAGCCATTGAGATTCTTCTGTTGGAAATTCTCTGTTTAGATCTGTATCCCATTTTTTAAATTGGATTATTTGGTATTTTGAGTTTCTTGAGTTCTTTATGTGTTTTTGAGAACAGTCCTCTGTCAGATGTGGCGTTGGTGAAGATCTTTTTCTATTCTGTGGGCTGCCATTTTGTGCTATTGGCTGTCCTTTCCCTTACAAAAGCTTTTCAGTTTAAGGAGGTCCCATTTATTAATTGTCGATCTCAGTGTCTGTGCTACTGGTGTTATATTTAGGAAGTGGTCTCCTATGCCAATGTGTTCAAGACTACTTCCCACTTTCTCTTCTATCAGGTTCAGTGTAACTGGATTTATGTTGAGGTCTTTGATCCACTTGGACTTGAGTTTTGTGCATGGTGATAGATGTGGATCTATTTGCAATCTTCTACATGTTGACATCCAGTTGTTGAAGATGCTTTCTTTTTTCGATTGTATGATTTTGGCTTCTTTGTCAAGAATCAGATGTTCATAGATGTGGGGATTTATATCAGGGTCTTCAATTCGATTCCATTGATCCACGTGTCTGTTTTTTATGCCAATACCAAGCTGTTTTTTCCCCCTTTGGTTTTTTGAGACAAGGTTTCTCCATGCAGTTTTGGTGCCTGTCCTGGATCTCACTTTGTAGACCAGGCTGGCCTTGAACTCACAGGGATCTGCCTGGCTCTGCCTCCAGAGTGCTGGGACTAAAGGTGTGTGCCACCACTGCCCATCAGCTGTCTTTTATTACTATAGCTCTATAGTAGAGCTTGAGGTCAGGATGCCTCTGGAAATTCCTTTATTGTACAGGATTGTTTTAGCTATCCTGGGCTTTTTGTTTTTACAAATAAAGTTGAGTATTGTTCTTTTGAGCTTCCCGAGAGGTTTAAGTGAAGAAGGAAAGATCCGCCCTGAATGTGAGTGGCAGCATCCAATGGACTGGAGTGTTGGGTGGATAGAATGGCAAGAAAGGAGAAAGTGAGCTGAGCACCAGCAGTCACCCCCTCTGCTCCCTGATTGCTGATGAAGTGTAAGCTACCTTACACTGCTGCCGCCGCACTTCCTCTCCAGGGCAGATTGTACCCTCGAGCTGCAGGCTGTAAACCCTTTCTTCCTTCATTTGCTTTTGTCAGATATATTTTTTTTGGTACAAAAAGAAAAGTGACTAGAATAGTTCCTATGCCACACCCTCCACAATCAAGTTTGGTCCTTACTGACTTTTGCCTGCCCCTAGTATTCCTCCCATTCAGTCCTTGGACTTTCCTTGGAAGCCTGACTGGGTGTGCCTCCTTTCCTATGCCCTCCCCAAGAGTGTCCGAATTGCCCCATGAGAGGTTTGACATATGCCTACTGGTTTGACATATGTCCCTGGGCAGCCCTGGAAGCTTGCTACTCTGAGGTTGTTGGACTTATGCCCTAGAATCAACCTCCAGGAGACCACACAAGTTCCCCCTGAAGGAAATGGCCCTTCAGATTCTGCCTCTGCACATGACAGATCTGCTTCCAATCACAGACTCTCTTCTACACCGCCTAACACAGGTAATGCTGGCACTACGGAGATGCCTGCCACATGATGGAAAGCAGAAGGTTGGACCATCTTGACATACTGCTGCACTGTCTCTGTAGACAAGCTCTCTCCTCCTGTTTCACTCCCACATCCCTGAACATGCCACAGAATTCTGCCTGACCCCCTTCTCTCTGTTCCCTTCCCGGCATGCTGCTGGCGTCCCTGACCGTTCTCCCTGTTGCTCCAAATTCAACCTTTACAACTAATACTGCATGCTGTTTATGCAGAGGAGCTTCTTTAATACCCAGACCCCAGGTTATTTCAGATGACTTTTTTAAGACACCCATGGCCTCAATCGTTTGTTGCTTAACAAAGTGAATGTTATTTACCTCACACTCACTGTGTGCCTTTCACGGTCACCTTTAGTCTTTAAACCATCTGAGTACTATTATAGTCTTTCCCAAGAGGCTCAGAGATGTGAATAAAGTAGCATGAGAAAGCAAAAAAAAATGAGTCTAAATTCTGTCTGATGTGATACAGCTATGCTGCCCTTCCTTGGAAATTAGAATGTTCATGGCTACACCCAATTGCTTTCTTTGTGTGTGTGCAATTAGTAAGAATATACGAAACCTCTCTTAGCAAATCCTTAAAGGTATATATGTGACGAAATACTGGGCATGAGCAGCTTCAGGATGCAATGGTTTATTCTAGCTCACAGTTTGAGAGCACAGTCCCTTGTGGCAGAGAGGGCATGGTGGTGGGAGCTTGAGGCAGCTGGTTGCATTGCATTTTCCCTTTCTCTTCTTCAACACTTACGTTTTAGTTATTATTAACGTGTATATCTGTGTACGGCATGTGTGTGTCTTGGGGTGGTGCAGACACACATGTGGAGGTCTGAGACAATTTGTAGAGTCAGTTCCCTCCTTCCATTAAGGGTTCCAGGGATCAAAGTCCATCATTGGGTTTATGTGACAAACGCTTTCCCACTGAGCCATCTTGCCTGCCTTCACTTTCTACTTTTTATTCAATCCAGGACCCCAACTTAGAGAAAAACACCACTTACATTTAGAGTGGATCTTCTCACCTCAAGTAACATAATCTAGAGTCCCGCTCATAGACATGTCCGGGGGTCTGTCTGCTGGGGGATTCTAGATCCTGTCAAGTAGGTAGGCCCTATTAGATCCACACTAACCCAGTCTTCCTAGACATCAGATCTCTATGCTGATTCATCCTACAGAACTGCAAATCTGTGCTATGTTCCTCCTGCTCCCTTCCCTCCCACCCTGCTATCACCCACCCTCTGTTCCTGTGCATTTGTTTTTTAAGATTCCATGTATAAATGAGATTATACAGATTTTTCTTTCTGTGTCTGGCTTATTTCACTAAGCACAATGTCTTCTAAGTTTGTCTCTCTTGTTGCAAATGGCAGTATCTTGTTCCCTTTTCTATCAGATGATACTCCATTGCATATGCACACCACAATTTCATTATCCATGCATCTGTAAGCAAACATCAGTTTTCCCTACATCCTTTTTATTTTGAGGACTATGCTACACTGAGCACAGTGACATAGGTATCTCTATGAGATAGTGATTCTGTTTCCTTTGGGCACATACCCAGAAGTCAAATTACTAGATCATATGGTAGTTCTACTCATATTTTTTTGAGAAACATCCACATGGTTTTCCATAATGGCTGCACCAACATACATCTCCATTCCAGTGTACAAAGGGTTTCCACTTCTCCACACCCTTACCAACACTGGTCATCTCTTGTGCTTTTCATAAAGGCCACCCTAACAGTTATGTGATGATGTCTCTCCATGGTACTGATTGCACTGCCTAAACATTAGGGATGTTAAGCACTTTTTCATGTACCTGCTGTCCATTTTTCTGTTCTTTTTTGGAACACTGACTAGTTCTTGGCCTGTTTTTAATTGACTTTTGAGGGCTTTCACAATGTGCTATTCAAATCAACTTTACATTTACACATTCCACTCCAGCTTCTACTCATATTCTCCTTCTGATTTAGTTTTTTAAACTCCACCTGATAGGTGAAATCTTTAGTTTTAAAAGTAGTGTACAATGTGAACTTTCTCTGATGAGATGGCTGGACCTATGCCATCAGCGCTGGATGTTGCCACCAACAGCAGCCAGTTTGGTTCACAATCGAGACCATACAGAGAATCACCAAGAAGCTTACAACCAACCAACCAAACCAACCCCAAGTGACCAATCCTCCAGACCACTTTGGAGATTGGATTGACTGCTTTGGGATGCAGTCTTGGGTAAAGGTGATTTTAATGTATGACTAAGCAGAGAATTGCTGATCTAAAGGAAATATTCTGAGAGAGCAGCAAGTGCAAAGGCCCTGTGATGGGATGATCTGGGGGAGCTGGTGAGGAGTTGGTAAAGTAGAAAACCAGGATGCTGAATCCAAAGGGAGGAGAGGAGACTGGTCCTGGGGTCAGAAAAGGAGGCAGAAGGCATTTTGGATTAGAGGAAGGAGTTTGGAGTCTCCGTAAATGCAACTGGAATCCCTGGAGAGTTTTGAGCAATGAAATATTATTATAAAGCAAGAAGTATGTATAAAACAGCCTCATTCTTTTAAAGGAATGCATAACCCTCTGGATTATAGATGGGCCATAATTTATTCAACCACTTTACTGTTGATTGACAGTTGGGTTGCTTCCAATCCAGCCCTATTACAAATAGAACTGCAGAGAATATCCCTGTGCACGTGTCTTTTAGAACTGTTATGGGATCAAGTCCAAAAGCTTAAAACAATTTAGACCTGGAATGTGGTTGGTGGGAAGGGGGTGAAATCATTTAAGTTTCCTTGTTGTGCAAGGGAGTGAGAGCCTGTAAGCTCGAGTGTTTCAAATGCATGTTCTACATCAGCCCAAATCAAGCTAGTTCTAGCAGACCATCAAAACTCTGCACCAGCCACTGGAGTGTCTACAGAAACACTGATGTGTGAGAAACGTGGCCACACCTACTTTATTTCCCTTCAGGTTTTCACTCACACTGATTCTGCTTCCAGTTCCATAAAAGGGATTTAACGAACATAGTGCATGTCTAGTTGGCTTTTTTAAAATCCTATCATAAATCAGAATAGTATTTTCCTTTTAGATAAATATATATATATATATATATATATATATATATATATATATATTAAATGTGATTTTCATTGTCTAAGGAAAAGGAGCCTAATATGAGTGTTTCTCTGTCTATTCAAATTTTCTTTCCCACAAGTTATATCCAACTTCAGACATATGTTTGTGTACAAATAAGTTTTAATTTGTTCATACAATTACTGTTTATTCATACAGGGTACTTGGTGCTGAGGTCCAAAGATGAGTCACAAGCAGCCGTTTTCCTTATTGAACTCAGTGTGTAGGGAAAGGAAGTTCCAGGCAGCAGAGAATCCCAACTCAGGACTAGAACTTCCTCACGTTAAGCAGGGATTGTTATGGGGGCCAGAGTTAGGGGCTGGAGGTTGTGGCATTCAGTGGACAATATGCAATGTAAATAGAAATCTGTATTGAGAGACTGCCGTGGAATTAGCAGGATGGTATATACTGTAACAAATTCATGCATCTTTTCCTGTCCTGTCTTTCTAGTCTGAGAACTCTTGATGTTCTGTTGAACCTGTGTAAAAAAGCCCAGGATCATCTCTTCATGTCAAGATCCTTCACTGAATCATGCCTGCAAAGTTATTTAGCCATGAAGGCACCATATTCACACTGTGAGGGGTGGGAGTGGGAACACCTTTGGAGTCTGGTCTTCAGTGTACCATAGAGGGCCGGGGCAGATGCAGTGCATACAGCTGGTGTCCTGATGTGGGACTAGACTGAAGCACAGGACTAACAACACAGCTATTGGAACAACTGCCCCCGTGATTTCTCATCTATCCCTGCACTTGCATTGTTTCTGTGAGACAAAAATTTCTGGTAGGAATATGTAGTTGGTGAAGCCTGGTTCAGTTGTCTTTGCCAGTGCCAGGGAGAGGCAGATGACTCCTAAGGCACTGGTACCAAAAGATAGGAGCTTGCCTCTCAGCAGGGCTTGCATCATGTTAGGGCTGTGCCAAAGACACATGGAACTTACACACTGGAGGAAAGACAACTGAATGATCAGATTTTTCTGAGGGAGAGCTGCTGGGCTGAAGCCTGAAGCAGGATAGGATGGCAATTCACACAAATGTTTTGATTTTCCTCTTTGGGTAACTCATTAAAAGGTTACTTGGGCTTTTTTTTTTTTTATCAGACTGTCATTAAAAGAACTTTACTAAGTGGGGAGTCTATAGTGAATAAATCAAAGGTACACAACACATTTTAAAAGCATGTAATGACTACAGCTGCTCACACATTAGTATACTTTTCGTAGCTACACAGATCAGCAAGATCTTTCTCAAAAGTAATTTGTGAATATGATGCCAAAATCTTTAAAAGGACATATGGGGGGCTGGAGAGGTGGCTCAGTGGTTAAAAGCACTGGCTGCTCTTCTAGAGGACCCAGGGTTTGATTCCTAGCACCCACATCATGGTTCACAACTGTTTGTAACTCAAGTTCTAGGGCATTCAATTCCTCCTGCTTCCCTCTTAAGGACACCAGGCATGCATATGGTGCACAGTCATAAATTCAAGCAAAACATCTCTGAACATAAAATAAAAAAAATAGATAAATAAAAAGACATACCACTAGACCCAGTTATTCCACATTTCAAATTGAGAAAGAAATGTATATTTGTGAGTGGTGGTTTGAACAAGATGTCCCTCACATTCTTGGTCATTTGAATATGTGTTCCCCAGTTTGTAGCACTGTTTGGGCAGGTTTAGGGGGTGTGGCTTCATTAGAGGAAATGCATCACCAGGGGTGGGCATTGAGGCTATCCCAAGTTTGCTCTCTCTACTTCCTGTTTGTGGTTCAAGATGACAGCTTAGCTCTCAGCTTCCAGCTCCAGTTGTCAAGCCTGCCTGACCCCGAACTTTCCCACCCTGGTGGTGATAGTCTCTTATCCCTCTGGACCCATAAAAAAATAAACCCTTCATTATATAAATTGCCTTGGTCATAGTATTTTTCATAGAAATAGAAAAGTTACTAATGCAATGTATTTGTAATTAGATAGGTAAGTAGATAGATAGATAGATAGATAGATAGATAGATAGAGAGATAGATAGAGAGATAGATATAGACATAGAATTTCAGGGATTGTGTACAAGGGTATTTACTGCAAATGATATTACCATCTAACAATGGGAGAATAGCAGGTAGAATATCATTTACTTTTTAAAAAAGATATACTCTCAAATAACACTTAGGGACATAGTGCAATGTGTATTCACTTTTGTTGGAAAAATCTGTTTCAAAGCAAATATAATGGATACCTGTAGTTAAGATGGCAGATAAGAAGCTGCTGGTGTGTAATCCAATTAAGGAGAAGAGTCAGGATAAGAAAAGAACAGACTATTCAATAGAGAGAATGAGTAAGAGGCTTGGGAAATTCACAGAGGCAGTGTTGGACCAGCTGAAAATTGCTGAGAAATAGATAAACAAAAAAAAAAAGTCAAGTAGGCTAAGGCTCTGCTCACACTGCTCCCGGTCAGGAGCAGAAAGTGGACTTCTCATCGAAGGATGAGCCCTGCAGCCACTGCACAAAGAGACCAGAAGCCTCAACCAAGCTTCCAATCCAATGGTGGATTTTGGTGAGTCAATGGTTCTTCCCATGATGCATCAGCAGTGGAGAAGGATCCCAATTTGTCACTGTATGTAACTTGGAGGATGTAATGGTTAGGTGCCGTCTTGAGAGGAGACTGTAGGAGGCTCAGCTCTGACAGTGATGTACATAACCCTGCATTAGATGCCAGGGAGGCAGTCTCATCAATGGAGAATACAAGAGACCCATCACTCTGAGTATGAGGTCAGCAGTTGGAACAACCTGTGGAGCCCCTACCTGCCATTGGGTGCTATAGAGCATAAGAACTCTGAAGTACTTCCCTCCAGCATGGTGATTAACACCAAATGTATAGTGGCAGGCCATTTGTCCAGTACAGATCTCGGTGCTGTGGCTGCTTCCCACACTCCCAACACATTTGGGAGCCATCCCCAAGCTAGAACATTAGCCACCTCTGAGAGTACGATCTGGGGAGCATTAGGAGGGAGAGGAAACCTGCCCAGCTCCCAGAACACAAAGCTATGTCTAGTAGGCAGAGGCTCCTGGGACACAAGAGAAGCTGATAAAGTGAAGACAGCTCTGGCAGGCATTATACACTTACACAACACTGGCTGATGACCAGCGTAAACCACAGAAGACGAGAGGCCACGAGGTGACTGACCCACCCCATTCCCCTGTGCAGCAGCAGAAGTCTCCAAATTTCAAACACCCAGAAAGATGGTGCTCTGACCTTTTATCCGATTTCTTATCTTTTTTTTTTTTTTGTTTTTTTGAGACAGGGTTTCTCTTTGTAGCTTTGCGCCTTTCCTGGAACTCACTTGGTAGCCCAGGCTGGCCTCGAACTCACAGAGATCCGCCTGGCTCTGCCTCCCGCGTGCTGGGATTAAAGGCGTGCGCCACCACCGCCCGGCCCCCGATTTCTTATCTTTATGATCTCCAATTTTCTACATTTTCAAAAAGCAGCATTTTTACTACATTGTTTTTTTTTTTAATTTTTAGTCTCCTTCATAAATTTACCTAGTTTTGCTTTTGTAACATCTTTATTATTGGGTAATGTTTTTTGTTTTTCCCACTTTGTAATTATTTTTTTCTTTTTTATCTTGTGTTCTCCCTTTCTACCATGTTTTTAGTAGTATTGGATTTTTTTAATTCAGTTTTTAGTTTGTTCTTTTTTAAATTCCCCTTCTTACATTTATCTAATTTTGTTTTCAAGTTTTCTCATTATTGGGTGCCTTAGTTACTGTTCTATTGCTGTGAGGAGACACCATGACCAAGGCAGCTTATAGAAGAAAGCATTAAATTAGGGGCTTGCTTACAGTTTCAGAGGGCCAGTCCATTCTCATCATGGCAGGGAGCATGGTAGCATGACCAGCAGGTGCTGGAGCAGCAGCTGAGAGCTCACAAGGATCCATAAGTTGCAGGCAGAGAGAGAGCAAGACTGAGCCTGGCTTGGGATTTTGATACTTCAAAGTCCACCCTCCCCACCTCCTCCAATAAGGCGACACCTCCTCTAACAAAGCCACACCTCCTAGGCTTTTCCAAATAGTTCCACTGAGGACCAAGTATCCAAATATTTGAGCCTACAGGGGTCATTCAAACTACCACATTGGGAAATCTTTATTTTCTCTTTGTTCAGTTTTTCTCATCTATTGCTTTTTTTTCTCTTTCTCCCCACAACATTCTTCCCACTCATCTTTTTTCCTTTATCATACTTATCCTGGCTTCTGCATTTTCCCCCTTTTTACTGCCTTTTTATTATCTCATTCATTTACTATGTCAGTATTCACCCTAAATAGTTGACTTCATAACGCATTCTATATTAGTTTTTTTATTTTCTATTTTTAACCATCTTTGATATGTTAGATATATGAGTGAGTTTTAATTACTAATCCCACTTTTGACAGGAGTTCATGTGAAGTAAAAAGGCCCTGAGTAGCCAAACTCATCCTAACTAGGAAGAGTAAGCCTAGAGGTATCACAGTAATTGATCTCAAATTATACTGCAGAGTCATAGTATTAAAAACCATGACACTGTCACAAGAGTAGAGGATATAGACTCAATCCATATAGTTACAGGCATCTAGAATATATCAAAAACATACATTGGATAGAAGACAATCTTTTCAAGAAAAGGTGCTGTAAAAACTGAATATCTACATGTAGAAGAATAAAACTAGATTCATGCAAGGAAATTCATTCAAAGTGGATCAAAGATCTTAATGTAAAAGCTAAGTGTTTGAAACTGCTTAAAGGAACACGTGGGGAAAACAGTTCAAGATACCAACATAGTCAAGGACTTTCCAAAAGGGACTTGAATGGCACAGGAAGCCATGCCAAGAATAGTACAAGGAAGCAACTCTGGGAACGGACAAATAGAATTGCATGAAATTAAAAAGCTCCTTCGCAACAAAGAAAACAACTCTGAGGAGACAACACATAGGATGAGAAAAGTTCTCTGCCAATTGTATAGTAGACATAAGCTCACCTAGTCTTTCTAAAGAACTCCAAAAATCAAACACCAAAAAGACTCGGAAAATCCAATCCATGAATGGGCCAATGAACTGAGCAGACAGTTCTCAATAGAATAAATGAAAATGACTAATGAGTGTTTGAAAATGCACTCAAAATCATAAGCCATCAGGGAAATGCAAATAAAAACTACCTCGATATCTCATAACATCCTAGTTAGAATCACTATCATCAAGAAAACAAAGAACAGCAGATGCTGGTGAGGATGTGGAGAAAGATCAACCCTTCAACCTTGCAGGTGGGGGTGTGAACTGCAACAGTTTCCATGGACATGTGTTGCTAGAGTTTTCCTGCCTGACCTACAGTCAGGACAAATCTCTGTCACTAGCCAGTCCCACAGCCGCTCAGACCTAATCAAGTAAACACATATTGCTTACAAACTGTATGGCCGTGGCAGGCTTCTTGTTAACTGTTCTTATATCTTAAATTAACCCATTTCTATAAATCTACACCTTGCCACGTGGCTCATGGCTTACCGGCATTTTCACATGCTTCTTGTCATGGCGTGGCTGGCAGTCTCTCTGACTCAGCCTTCCACTTCCCAGAATTCTCCTCTCTCCTTGTCCCGCTATACTTCCTGCCTGGCCACTGGCCAATCAGTGTTTTATTTATACAGAACGATATCCACAGCACTTCCCCTTTTCTTTTTTTTTAAAGGAAGGTTTTAACTTTCACATAGTAAAATTACAGATAACAAAACAATTACCAAGCAAGAATTACAGTTATAATATCTAATCTATTTATAATAACTAGTCTTATTTGGCAAAATTAAAGAAGATATCCTATCTATCTTATATTTGTGAGTCTAAGGTTTTATATCTAACTTATCTTTTATCATAACTAAGGAAAATTGTAACTAGTCTACAACTATATCAAAGACCTCAGAAGGATATAATATTATCTGAGAAATGGGAGAAGGATGCAAGCAACTTTGGGAGTCTTGTAGGGTAGAGACAGCTGGCAGCCTTGACAGTCATCCAAAGTTCTCTTGTAAAGTTGGGGCATCTGTCTTCAGCCCACAGGCCTAGAGTCTCTCAGTCACTTCTCTCTGTGTCTTGTAGAATGTCTGGCAATTTCCTCTGTGAAGCAGGAACCCAAAGGACCATTTTGCCAAGAAAAGTTCAGTGGTCACCTTTTCATGGGTCTTGTATGTCCAGTCGATCAAGCAGTCCAGGCAAGAACAGTTTCTTGCCCCAATGGCTATTTTTGCCAAAGTGAAGATAAACTCCATACGGAGTGTCTTCGATGCCCATTCTCCTCTCTGAAGTAAATTGGTGCTGCCAGGAGCAGACATGTCTCATTGTCCAGAAAGTCTAAATTTTTTAAAACATTTTAAATGCCATATTCTGTAGGTCTTTGAAGTGTTTGAAGATTACCTGTCTATCTGAAATATATCTATGTATACCTAGAAAACTTAACTAACATGGTACAAGTTTGACTATCATAGAAGACTAATTATTAATGTGTATTTTTAATTATCCATTACAATCTAAATATGTTACATAAACATAATACCTCAAACAAGAATAGAAATATATATATATACAGTATAACAAAATTAAGTTTAAACTTGTATTAATAGACTAAAATATATACCAGTGTAAAACATTTTAAACAAGTTGTTGCTCTTTAAAGGTAGGTTCATTAATCTACCCTTTTATCCTATCATATCTATATCCTATATATCTATATCATATCCCCTTTTCTTTTTTAAAAAGAGATTGCACTTATAATCAACCTGTTTTAAATAAAAATATTGGTTTTTCTCTGTCCCATACCAGAGGGCTCTTCTGATATGGGACACAAGAATCTCTTAACCTTTTATTTCAGCAATATGCCTGGGTTTAGAGCAGGAGTGAGCCAATTCCATCTCTAAAGCCAGCTTGGTATATTTGGGAATTTGGGTGTAGCTTCTCTTACTACTTCCTGCTGGAAGGGGGCGCTGTATCTTATGGGGACACAAAGAAAATTTTAGGATTATGGAGTAGTCCATGAGGCTGTATTGTCTGAGCCAGTTGCCTTGAAACCATTCTGGATATTGGATCATCTGGGCCATGGTGTCATCAGAGACCTTTCAGGTGGTCTTAGCTGGTCAAACCTGATGTGTCTTAATCTGGAACAAATCCATAGCCTCTGGCTTTCTGTGGAAACAAAAGCAGAGCCTCCTTTCCAAAGTAACATATCCTTATATCCAAATTTTGAAGTCAAGGTAACTTTAAAGTATACATTTTGGCATAACTCAATAGCTTTTACAATCAAATGTTTTTCTTCAGTTACAAATATCAAAGGCAACATAATCCAGATTTTCTGTGTGATAGCCAACTTTACATGGCTTATTATCTTTACTGTTTCTTTAAAGACTTTATTTTTTAAAACTATCTATTTGTTTATATAACTGCATATTCCTTTTTCTCTCTCTTTCAAGCCTACATACATTTTTACATACATTGTAAACTATTCCATCTGAATCAGTCTTATTGTGAACCTATTGTTTTAAACTGCAGCATTCTAAGACTGAAATAGCGCTGTGGCTGCCTGCTCTGCCTACTTCAGCTTCCCAACATGGCAGTGGTACATTTTCCTCCAGCTCTGGGAGCCATCAACTCTCAGAAACAGTGGGTCTATGCTTTTATCAAAGCAGCTTGTAGCCCAGAAACCTCTTTTTGTTTTGTACTAGGAAAGGCTAAATTCACCACGCAGCTTAAAGTGCCACTTGCAGAGGCCTCATTCCCATTTCCGCCATACTGTAGGTTGAGCACGCACGCCAGAAACCCACCATAGATAGTAGCTCAAACATGCACGCTGCCGCTAACTTGAAAGGGACAACTAGGAACTGTTTTTAGCACTGTTTTAGAATCTTTTTACTCAGGTTTTAGGTGGAAACTCTTGCCAACCTGTTGGGCGCCATTTGTAGTGGGAGAATTTCTCTCCAGCTCCCACCAAGTCCCGTCAGTCCCGGAGCCCACTTGTAAAATAAACACACAGACTCTTACATTATTTAAACTGCTTGGCCATTAGCTCAGGCCTATCGGTCAGGGACAAGGATAGAATCTCTAGTTAGTGGAAAAATACAGACACCCATAAGACAGGGAACTAGATCATCTTACAAACAGGATGCCTAGAAACAGGACATTGAGTCAGAGCCGTTGACCCTTTCACCCTGTAAACATCCTATACAAACATCCTGTTAGCTTGCCCCACCTTATGCAGATGACAGCTTCTTGCTCCCCCCACCCTGCAGGAACTATATAAACCCTCTTGGAGAAAAATGAAGTTGCACCTTGATCAGAATCTAGACTTGGTGTATTTCCTTTGTATCTCCTGTCTCTACATTCTGTCCTTAGGGTGGTCGAGAACCCATTGAAGCCCTGCAGGCCGGGGCACCTATCATTGTCTAGCTCTTACTTTTATATTTAGCCCATTTCTATGAATCTATACTTTGCCACATGGCTCTTGGCTTACTGGTACCTTACATCTTGCTTGTCCTGGCGGCGGCTCCAGGCAGTCTCTCTCTGGCTCAGCCTTCCACTTCCCAGAATTCTCCTCTCTCCTTGTCCCACCTATACTTCCTGCCTGGCCACTGGCCAATCAGTGTTTTATTTATACAGAACGATATCCACAGCAGACATGAGTGTGGGGGTCTTCCAAAAAACCTGAAAACACAGCTATCACCTGAGCCAGCTAAACTTCCTGTGGCTATATAACCAGAGGACTTTAATTGAACATACTGCAAGACAGACACTTGTGCATCCCTATTTAGTGTTCTGCCATCCACAACAACCAAAAAATGGAAGAGGGAAGAGGGCTAGATGTCCATCAACAGATGAACTGCTAAGGAAAACATGGTGCATATGCATAATGAAATTTTATTTGGCCTTGAAGGAAAGGAAATCATGGCATCCGTTGGAAAAGAATCCAACCTGAGGAGCATCATGTTAAACAAAATAAGTCATACTAAAAAAGACAAGTGACTATGCTTTCACTCTTATGCAGAATGTGTGTGTGTATGTGTGTGTGTGTGTTAAAATGAGAAAGGATTTTAGAAAGGAAATATTGAAAGGGAAAATGGAGATGAATGGAGGACACAGGGAGTAACAAAATACAGACTACTTGTAAGCAGGGGGAGGATTATTTACGGGGAAAAAGGAAGCCAGCAAGCGAGAAGTGGGGGCAGGGGGTAAGTGAATGCAGTGAGAGGGGAACCAATGAGAATAAAATATAGTGACACATTTATGAAAATGTCATAATCATATTTCTCTCTGCATCACTCACTCTGCTAACTTTAAAAATTAATAAATATCAACTCAAAACATATAATACTAATATTATAAAAATCACATGTGAGAGTCAGAAAAAAAAGAAAAAGCCAAGAAACAATTTTCCATATATCTTCAGAGCTCCTGGCCATGGATCTTTTGATGTCTACCCAGGGAACTAGATTTGGATTCCCTGTACTAAGCAATCTCTCTACTTAATGGAATTAGAGTTGGTTCTAAGTAATTGTTTTCCTTGTGTTTTGTCATGTTTTCCAAATTTCAACAAATTGTTTTTAGTTAACCAGAATGTAGTTTTTAAAATTAAGGATACTGAAAAACTGTTGTACTGTAAAGATAAAATCGAAAATAATCATGCAGTCAATTTTTCTTACTTAACTAAGAACATGCATAAAGGCTGCTTGAGATGTATTTTCACAGCACCTACACCAGGGCTCCACTCTAATGGTTGGTTCTCATGCAGATAGCCACACAATCACCTACCAGAATCATTTACTAGACATGTCTAACCCATGGCTCATGGGCACTATCTCACCCAGAATCAGTTTGAGTGTGATCCAACACAAAACTATGAAACTGTAAACTTACTTAAAGGTTTTCTTTTCCTTTTTCTCTTTCTTTTCTTTCTTTCTTTCTTTCTTTCTTTCTTTCTTTCTTTCTTTCTTTCTTTCTTTCTTTCTTTCTTTCTTTCTTTTTGAGACAGGGTCTCACTATGTAGACCATTCACTATGTAGACCAGGCTGACCTCAAACTCATGATATCTGGCTGCCTCTGCCCCCTAAGTGCTAAGGTTAAAGGTGTGCAGCATCAACCCTGGCCCTAACTTGATTGTTCTTGACAATGAACTTTGTGGAAAGAGAGAAATGACAATGTGTCACAATGTTAAAAGGTTTGATATTTTTGCTCCCAGTGCATAAGAGTCACAGTATCATTACTAATGGGTCTCTATTTCCTGTATTTAAAAAGCCCAAACCTCCTTCAACTCTTAAGGTTGGCATTTCCTGCTGAGAAACTGACTGGGAAGATGCAGAACACCATAGACCATTTGCAGGACCTTGTTTTCAGTAACAAATTCGTGAGCAAAAGAAGGAGCAATCACTTCAGGGCAGAAATTCTTTTGTTTTCTTTCTCCCCTGTCAAAGTGTCTTTTCTTGCCAATTCACACTGAAATTTTGATCCTGAATTTTATTATCTTGGATACTGAGTCCTAATACACTGCTTAGCTGGCTGACCCGTACATACTTTTATTCTCTCACTCGTTGAAGCTGTTATCTGCAAATCCATGGAGTGGGAGAGAAAATGGAATCACTGATGAACTGTTTTAAATTATGACTTGGTGGACTTACGAAGCGTCAGTCCTTGACACTTCAATTTGGAACTTGGTCTTGATGGACTTAAACTCAGCTCCATAGTTCAGTTGTCCTGAGAGGAAAACATCTATGGATTTTCAAGAACTGAAGATGAGATTCAAGAGTGGAAGGGCTTGGGAGTCTTGTTGAAACAGAAAGAGACTTTGATTTGACAAATACTTGGGTTTCTTTAAGTTTAGCCATTGTGCTTGAGTTAAATTAAGAAGTGAAAAAGAAAAGTATTTTTAGTTTTCTCTCTGATCATTTGAACAACTTTTATGTTAATCTCCATCCCGAATGATCTCTACTCTGGAATGACTCCTTTGTAACAGTCATAGATCATTCACCTCCACTGTCTGTCCACAGGGACAGCTTCAGAGAAACGCTGTGAAGTTCAGACACATGCAACCTTTGTAGGAGGAGATACAAGCAGATCTTGTTCTGTGACGTCATGGGATGATTTGGACTCCACAGCTCTGCCTGGGCACTTCACTTCAGGCAATGTGACATTGGGGTACATTTGGCAACAAAACAGATAAACTGTCCATCCTGATGGCATGGCAATATTAAGCCAGCCATTGGGAATAGAGAGGAGCAGAGAAATCATTTCATGTTGTGGTTGCAGGCTGGGAGAGGTGCTCAGTAGTGAGGAAGGTGGTCTGGGTTCAACCCGGATCTGCACAGTCTATCTCTCCATCGTTTTTCCAGTGCTGGTGAAGACCTACAGGATGACCTCTCATACAGGTGTTTTTGCCTCACAAATTTATCCGTGGCAACCCTAACCCTTTGCATTGGTAATAGACACAGGCTTCAGGGAGGAAATTAGGTCCTGAGCCCTACGAGAGGATTAGCATGGTGGTTCTCAACCTTCCTAATGCGGTGACCCTTTAATACAGTTCCTCATGTTGCGGTGACCCCAACCACAAAATTATTTTGTTGCTACTTCATAACTGTAAGTTTTCTACTATTATGAATTGTAATGTAAATATTTGATATTCAGGAAACCTGATATGTGACCACCACCCCCCAGAACGGTCACGACACACAGATTAAGTGCCACCGGATGAGCACATGTAAGAATCACAAGAGACCATGTTTCACATCTCCTTGCTCTCTGTCATGTGAAAACATGAGAAGACAGCTTGCTTTTCACATATCAAAAAGAGGCCTCACCAGACAGGGCATCTGCTGGTGCCTTGATCATGGACTCACCTGTTCCCAGAACAGTGGGAGACCCATGCTTATCTAAGCACCCTATCTATGGTATTTTGTGAAAGCAGTTGGCTGACTGATATGGACGGGACGAATCTTTTGTGTTAGGATAATTAAGCTGCTCATCTTCCTGTCCGGGAACTGACTCCACACTGCACATCATTGGAGCGTCACTGGGCAGACAGACAGATGTACACAGATGTAACTGGACCCCTCCATGTTAAGGCTGGTTGCTCATGTTTCTGTTTCTCATCTGGGCAATGTTGCAGTGCCTCCAGGTCTCTGTGGTGGGTTGGCTTTGATGGCCCCTGTGTCCTAGCATGGCCGTGGTCTCTGTCCTCTCAATGTTTCCAGTAGCCCTCACGTTAAGCCCTTCACCCAGGAGAATGTGCTGGTGTTGTCCAGACCACTTGGCTATCTGTGTACCTTTACTTAGGGGTCAGGCTGGGTCGGTGTGACAATTCCTTAGTCATATTGCCTGAGCTGAAATCCCAACTCTGCTGCTTATCAGCAGTGTGACTTTAGAGCAGGCACTTAGCCTCTTTTTGTGCCTCTGTCCCCATAGTAATAAAAAAAAGTGGGCTGATAGTACTACTACTCGTTTCATGAGACTGTTGTGATTAAGGAGGCAGGCACACAGAGCACTTGGTAGGCCCTTAATTAATACCTGTTGCCATTAAGATTTCACAGTGTCACACAGAACAAAAACACTTACCCTGACCTTCAAGTTTCCAGTGGTAAAACAGAATCCTCTTCACATGTCAGCTCCTTCATTTCCATTTTAAGGGAGTGACCATACATTTTACATGCTTTGGGCATGACACACTGATGTGAGTAGATGTGACCTGGAGGTCACCGGGAGGAAAGTGGATCTGGGTCTTGAGAAGTCAACACAGACTGTTCCAGACTGACTTCAGAGCAAACTATTAAGTCCTCCTAGACCCAGCATGCTCCTCCTGCACCCATTTCCTCTTAATGTTCTGCCCTTTCAGGGGTGACTGCCTGTGTGAAACCGAGGTTACCAACTGATAAAGAGAAAGTCCATTGACTGCCTAGTGACAGCTACAGAGAGATACTCAGACTTCCCTGTGGGTCACCTGGACTGCCCTGTCCTCCTCCACCTGGCCATCCAGCCATCAACAAAGCGTTTTTTTGTGTGTGCTTTGCGATTGAGAGGGTAAAGTCCTAGATTCATGTGTTGGTAAAGAAAAACAACTATCTGGCCCATATCTCTGCCTCCTGCTGTCATCAGCCGATCAGTGGCTTCCAAGGTTTCCCGGCCACGGAAAGCTGAGCTTCCCAGCTGTAGTTTCTTGAGTAAGGTGAGACTGACCTCAGGGTTTTGTATTTATCGTTAGATTTTTGCCAGACAAACCAGCTTAGCAAAAAACATGGAACTGAGACGGAATTCATAGGGCCAAAACTTGAACAGTAAAAGAACAGAAACTTGGCATTTGGGTCCTCCCGGGTTTCTGAAATACTGCTCTTGTCATTCCCTGGAGTGCTGAAGCATTTGAATCAAGATTGAATTCAAAGGAAACTGATTGGCTCTCTCACAAGCCGAGTGGAAGATGCGTCACTTTGCGTCAGCAGCGTCGCCGAAGGAGCGAACGGTGGTATCGCTGGCACTGCTCACGTCGGAAGGTCGGCTTTCACTTTTGGCTGGAGGGCTTTGTTATTAGAGTTTGTTTAAACTAGAATCCTTAGAGCCCCTTTCTGAACAGCACCATCAGCATCTTTCTAAGCAGCAAAGATCTTTCTTTCTCTCCCTCTGGCCTGGCCTCAACAAACCAGATCGTGTCTATTGGCTTGTTTTCGCCTTCCACACAAAAGAGTTGTCAGACGTTTTGAAATCTTGGTAACTGTACCCTCCAAAATGAGAACTCTGGTGAGAGGAACGTTTCAAAGACAGGAAGTAAATGCCAATAAAGCACAAAGTGCAGCTCTTTGTCCACAGTCACCTGGTAGCGGGGGGGGGGGGGGGGGGGATCTTTAAAACAACAAAAAACAAGCAAATAAAAAAACCAGAATGAAATAGAGGTAAGGATGGGAGCTTAGGGACTGTAATGAAATTCACTTCAGGCCAGCAGATGCCAAGGGCAGAAATAAAGCTAAACCAAGGATGATAAAGTGAGGAAGAGGAACCAGGTAGGACTTCAAAGTTGTAAATGTCACCAGTTTGTGGCCGGGAATATCTTTAGTTGGAAAAGAAAGGAGGGGTCTGAGAATAGAAGTTGAGGTTGTGTATTGGGTGTGTTGAGCTTCTACGCCTTCCAGCTCTCCCTGCCTACCATAAACATCTGCAGGACAGATGGCAAGGTTTCTCATGCAATTATGCATCTAAAACACTTACTACCCAGCACATGTTTGAGAAGCAGATGAACCAATGGATGGATGGCTGCCTGGGGAGATGCCCACCACATAGGCAGGAAAGTAATCTGGTGCCCCAGAGAAGTCCAAGATCATCCGTCGGAGCAAGTTTACAGAGAGATGGCCATTGAGAGAGAGAGAGAGTTTGTTAAGTGAGAAGAGGAAAAGGCAGGCATGAGACAGCTCACTGTCTTAGGGTTTCTATTGCTGTGAAGAGGCACCATGACCACGGCAACTCTTATATAGGAAAACATAAAATGGAGTGGCTTACAGTTTCCGATGTTCATTCCATTGCCATCATGGTGGGATTTGGCAGTGTGCAAGCAGACATGGTGCTGGAGCTGAGAGTTAATACATCTTGATGGGCAAGCAACAGGAAGTGAACTGTCACACTGAGTGTGGCTTGAGCATATGTGGGACCTCAAAGCCTGCCTCCACAGTGACACACTTCTTCCAACAAGACCACACCTACTCCAACAAGGCCGTACTTCCTAATAGTGCCACTCCCTTTGGGGGCCATTTTCTTTCAAACCACCACATTTATATTTCTTAACCCCCGGTTTGCCACTTGTCCTCCAGCTCACAAGGATCTTTGCTCCCTTGTGATAATTCAGACTGGTTTGGGCAGAGATCTGAAAATGAGAGGTCAAAAGGAAATCATTATCACCATGAAATATCTCTACCAGGAAGTCTGTTAACATGCAGGAAGCAAGTCTCAAGTCTCAGAGGAGCAATGATGCTTGCATTGATTAGCAGGTGCGTACACACACACACACACACACACACACACACACACACACACACACCCCAAAACAAAAAAGAAACAAAAACAAAAACCCAAAAAATATTCAGATGACTTTTTTGGTAAGTTTGTTGACACTCCTGCTCCTCAACAACACTGGTTTTAAATGCATTCCCAAGGCTGATGTTGGATCAGCTTCTCTTTCTAGGCTAATGGGATGAACCCTCCTGAAGCAGGGGTGTATATACCCAAGTGAAGCTCTAAGCCTAGAGAGCTGTTGATCCAAAGTCAAGGACCCACATATATTTATGTTGCTGCCTTGACATCTTTTAAATTGAGTGTTTCAAATGGCCTACTAGAAAATTCTCATCCTGTCTCTGCTCTGCCCCATCAAGTAGAGGAACTAGAATATTCAAAGCTACATGGTAGGAATGAAGCTGGGTTAGACAAGACTGGAAAAAAGGTCACTGAGTGTGGAGAGGAGATCTCAAGAATAACAGTCAAGAGACAAGTCCAGAATTGTGTTAGAGACAGACATGGAGAAGCTGACAGGAAATAAATAGGGTTTATTTATTTATGTTTTATTTCACATTTATTTATGTTTTAATTCCTGAAACTCATGAATATTCCTTCCTATGGAACTTACATGGCAGAAAAGGTTCAATTAAGGATCTTAGGGAGCTTGCGGTGGATGGGCAGGTGGGCTTCAAATGCAATTATAAATGTCTTTTTAAGGACAGATACATAGAGGAGATGATGGAAAAGTGGGCCAGAGAGATGTAGCCACAAGCTAAAAACGTCAGCAGGTACCAGGAGCTCCGGAGGGCAAGGCATACACTGCTTCTTGGAGCTCCCAAATCATTAATGCTCTTGTGCACATCTCTTTTCTAGACATCTGTCCTCTAGAACCACGAGAGAATAAATGGCTGTTGTTCTAAGTCTCTAAGATTGTGCTAATTGTTACAAAAATCTTAGAAAAATAAAAAAGTCCTTCATGGTTGTGTTAAGGGACTTCTCTTATCTTTTGAGTGATAGAGAAAATGATTAGAAGACTTCAAACTTTGGAACAATGTGATCTCACTTTCATTAAAAAGACATTACATTGAGGACAACACTGGCATGCAGGGTAGAGGGGCAGAAATGGTGGGTCAGTTAGATGGCTTTTTGAGAGTTTAGTGAGGCACAGAGAGAGGTGTGTCTCAGTGGTGGAGGGCTTGCCCTGCATGCACCAGCTTCTGCATTCCATCTCAGTATCCCTTATAAAGTTGATGTGAATACTAATAGTGATGGGACAAGGCTAGCAAGAGTAAAAATGATGAGAAAGGGCCTGGCTTAGCTACTTTTCTATTACCATGATAAAACATATAAAATCAAGGCAAATATAAAAGAAAGCATTTAATTGGACTTGCTATTTCAGAGGATTGGATTCCATGATGGTGGAGCCAGGACATGGAGGCAGAACAGTTGAGAGCTCATACTGTGATCCACAAGTGGGAGATAGAGAACACACAGAGAATGACATGAATCTTTTGAAATCTTTAGGTCCTCAGGCAGTGACACACCTCCTCCAACAAGGCCACACCCTCTAATACTTCCCAAACAGTTCCACCAACTGGAGACCAAGTATTCAAACACATGAGCCTATGGAGGCCATCTTTATTCAAACCACCACAGGGGCCAAACCGTGGAAATATCTTGAAGGCAAAGATAAGAGGATGTCTGATAGACCTCTTGTGTGGAAGGGGAGAAGGGAGGATTGGGAATGACTATAAGACTGAGCCATCTGAAGAGCAGGGCTGCCATTGCTGAAACAGGGCTCAGCGAAGAATCTGGTGTGTATAGACAGAGGAGAAGACCTAGATACATGCTCAGATGGGGGAATGTTGCATTGAGATGCCTATTGGACACTCACATGGAGGTGTTGAGCAGTAGCTGACTGATCAGTGTGGAGTCCATGTGAGAGATTCACTCTGAAGATGTGAGCCAAAAAGTTATCAGTGCACAGGCAGTATTTGAACCTGAGGCCAAGTAGCTCTGAAACAAGTAGAAAACCCTTTTTATTTTGAATTGTTTTGTTTTAATTGACAGGACTACCCATTAGCAACACTACTATGAGCATGACAGCCATGGCTATTAGTTAAAGGGACACAGACATCTCCTTGCAGGTGTCCCTACTCGGGATTCTTGTCTCTGAATGTGTCCTTAAATAACTCTGAGCACATGGATCACAATGGCCCGGCTGATGACTCACTTGGCAGTAGTAGTACTGACTGCAGACTCAGAAGATGTGAATAGGAGCGATTGCGTAAAAGGCAGTCCAAGCTTCTCTGCTCTTGCAAAATACTGCCCAGTCTCCCAGCAGGCCTCTATGAGCACAGAATTCTCTGTGATACTGTAATCTTCACACCCAGAGGATACACCACAAACAGAATATGTCCAAGAACAGGGCCTCTTCCATTGAGCACTGGGTAGCAAAGACTATCTAAAATCCCTTGGTTTTTGAAAAGAGTAAATTTACAAATGGTGAAAGGTAAGTTGAAATAATTCAAAGAGCAAATTAATTTGGGAGTGGTGGTGATGTAGCTATTTTGAAAACTGTGGCAATGACCTGAGCTTCACAACTGCTCTGTCTTGTGTAGTCCTTTGCATTCACAACAGCTTGAAATAAGTGTGACATCTACCATCACAACTGCTCCCATTTTACTTTTCTTGAAAAGGAACCCAAAAGCTAAAATTCAAACTCAGGGCAAGTAAAAGAGCTTACTTAGGTGAATAAATTGAAGTTTCTGCTTTGATTTACTTCATTAGTTACAGGACTTGGAGTTGAATGTCCATTTGTTTAAACAAAGGTTTAAACCTCTCAGGAGAGGTACCAGGTAGAAGGAAGAGCATAGGTGATGATATCAACTCCCAGATCTGTCCTTCAGCTGCTTTGATCTCAGGAAAGTGTTGTCAGCTCTCTGGCACAATGCCCTTCCTAAGTGGGTGCAGTTAGGAATACCACATACAGCTGTGAGGTTAAAGCAGAGCATTATGCCTAGGGCATACAGCGGAGAAGGGTGCCTTGTTCCACTGCTCAGTAGAGGTGGGAGATTCTCTGCACATGCCTCGAATTTATACCAGAAATCAGCTAAGAAGCTCTTCTTTTGTTTCAGGCCTACTTACCAGATGCCAGAGGTTATAGGATGAAAACGACAATCTACATCTACTTACAGACTGACTGGCTTCCTTACTTCCCTCAACAAACATTTATTAAGCTCTTACCATGTTATAAGAGAATAGACTACAGCAGGCCCTTCATATCCGTAGGTCCAATCAACTGTGGGTGAAAAATATTTTAATTATCAAATACATACAGAAAAGTATGTGCCAGGTGGTGGTGGTACACCCTTTAATCCCAGCACTCAGGAGACAGAGGCAGGCAGATCTCTGTGAATTCAAGGCCAGCCTGGACTATAGAGCTAGTTCCAGGACAGTTAGGGTTACACAGAGAAACCCTGTCTTGGAAAACCAAAATAAATAAGCGAATGAATAAATAAATTATGAACTTTTCCTTTTATTATCCATTAATTCAGTATAACATTGTGGTGGTTTGAAAGAAAGTGGCCCCCAAAGGGAGTGGCACTATTAGGAGGTGTGGCTTTGCAGGAGTAGGTGTGGTTTTGTTGGATGAAGTGTGTCACGGTGGAGGCGGGCTTTGAGATCTTGTATATGCTCAAGATACCGTCCAGTGTTCCAGACCAATTCCTGTTGCCTATGAGATATAGGACTCTCAGCTACTTCTCCAGCACCATGTCTGCCTGCACACCACCATATCCTACCATGATGATAATGGACTGAACCTCTGAAATGTAAGCAAGCCACCCCAATTAATGTTTCCTTTATATTAATGTTTCCATGCTGTGGTCATGGTGTCTCTTCACAGCAATAGAAACTCTAACTAAGACAAACATCTGTTTTCCTAACATTTGTAGAAATCCTCCTCTATGGAGCAATGTGTTATACATGTATGTTACGTGATTTCATAAAAGGAACTTGAACAGCTTCAGATCTGGGTATTCTGGGTGGTATTGGGGATCTGGTAGCCCATGTGCCTCTGACCCTGAGGCATGGCTGTACTTCATGTTGTTCTTATTCAACTGAGAGAGAACCAAGAATAGCCTTCCTCAAGGAGCTAACCTCCTCTTGTAAGAGACAGTTACCAGGAAAAAAAATGCCTGGAAGGTCAAAGCAGGGAGAGGTCAGAGGTTGAAGACGGATGGTGGTATTGCTATACAGATAGAGTGTCTGGGCACAACTATCCAAAGAGAGGGGCCTTGAGAAGAAATCCCAAAACACAAAAGAAAGATGAGTGTGAAGAGAGCTCACAAAATGTACCAATGTAGCTGGAGCAGAAGGAGAGAGAGAGAGAGAGAGAGAGAGAGAGAGAGAGAGAGAGAGAGAGAGAGAGAGAACAAAGAGAGTGAGCTTGGGAAGATGACCTTGTGTCAGCTGGCAAGTGACAGAATTATATGCAACTTTAACACAGCTCTTTTGCCAAATAGAGTAAGAAATATCTAATGTTTCATGGCCAAATGAAGGCAGAGTTGATCCGCCCAAGCATTGTTAGCTGCTAGTATATGAGACAATAAGATAAGGTGTTTACACTCTTTGCAATAACCTCAAATAGTATATGCTGGGGTAACTAACCAAGAAAGCAAAAGGCTCGTATGATAAAAGCTTTAAGACATGGAAGAAGATATCAAAAAAAAAAAAAAATGGAAAGATCTCCATGATCATGGGTCAGTAGGATTAACATAGCAAAAATAGCCATCCTACCAAAAACAATCTACAGATTCAATGCAATCTTCAACACAGTTCTTTACAGAACTTGAAAGGACAAGTCTCAGCTTCACATGGAAACACACACACACACACACACACACACACACACACACACACACACACATACACAACAACAACAACAAAAAACAGGATAGCTAAAATCCTGAATAATAAAAGAATTGCTGTCGGTATCACCGTCACTGACCTATAGTAATAAAAGCAACATGGCATTGGCACAAAAACAGACATGTCAATCAACGGAATTGAATAGAAAACCCAGACATAAATCCACACACCTATGGACAACTGATTTTTGATTAAAAAATAAAAAATACACACTGGAAGAAAGCATCTTCAACAACATGGTGTCTGCATGTAGAAGAATCCAAATCAACACATAATTATTATCCTGCACAAAACTCAACTCCAAATGGATCAAAGGCCTTAATATAACACCAAATACACTGACACTGTTAGAGAGAAACTGGAGAATAGTCTTGAACACGTTGACATAGGAAAAGACTTTCTGAACAGAACACCATTAGCACAGGCACTAAGATCAATGACTAATAAATGGGAACTCATAAGACTGAGAAGCTTCTGTAAGGCGAAGGACACTGTCATTCAGACAAGGTAGCTGCTACAGAACAGGAAAGATTTTTACCAACTCCACATCCAGTGGAGAGCTAATATCCAAAATATGTAAAAAAATTTTAAAAATGTATATCAATGTTGTAGAATATTATTTCAAGGTGTGTTACTTCGTTTATGCTCTGGAATGTTTATCTAATGATGCAAAGATGTGTTTGATTAAATAAAATTCACCTGCAGTCAGGAGGCTGAGTCAGCAATTAACTGACAGGAAATGGTAAGGAGGAGCCAGAGAAGGAGGAGGACTCCACACCCAGCTACACAGCAAGCCACGGAGTAAAAGTAAGATTTACAGAAGTAAGAGAATGGGAAAAGCCCAGAGGCAAAAAATAGACAGGATAAGTTAAGAAAAGCTGGCTAGAAACTAAGCCAAGCTAAGGCCAGCATTCATAATTAAGAATAAGCCTCCATGTGTGATTTATTTGGGAGCTGGGTGGCAGGCCCCCCAAAAGAGCCAAAAAACAAACAACAATATATCAAGAAAACAACACAATTAAAAAATGAAATACAGATCTAAACTGAGAATTCTCAGAAGAGGAAACTCAAAAAGCTGAGAAACACTGAAAGAAATGCTCAACATCTTTAGTTATGAGGGAAATGAAAATCAAAACTTCTTTGAGATTTCATCTTACACCTGTCACCATGGCTAAGATGATAAAGCAAATGACAGCTCATGCTGGTAAAGATGTAGAGTAAGAGGAACACCCATCTATCACTGGTGGGAGTGCAGCTTGTACAGTCACTATGGAAATCCATGTGGTGGTACCTCAGGAAGGTGGGAATTGATCTACTTCAAGATCTAGTATACTACTCTTGGACATATACCCAAAGGATGCCTCATCTTACCATAGAGACACTTGCTCAATCATGTTCATTGATGCTCTATTCATAATAACCAGAAGGTGAAAACAACCTAGATGTACCTCAACAGATGAATGCATGACAAAATGTGGTATATTTATACAATGGAATATTACTCACCTATGTAAAAGAATGAAATCATGAAATTTGCAGATAAATGGATAGAACTAGAAAAAAATCATCCTGAGTGAGGTAAGCCAAGCCTAGAAAGACATATGATATGTATTTGCTTATATGTGGATATTAGCTACTGAGTCAATAATAACCAATCTACATCTGTAGACCCAGAGAAGTTAGGTATAAAGTAAGAGACTAGAAGGACAAGTAGATCTCCCTAGGAAAGTGCAATAGAAAAGATAATTATGGATGGATGGGAAGGGGAGCTGGCATAGGAGAATGAAGTAGGGATGGAGGGAAGAGCAGGACAAGGGAGGTAGAAAAGGGAGATACAGCTAAAATTAAGGGCCATAAGAGAGGCAGTATGGAAACCTAATATAGTAGAGGCTCCCTAAAATATATGCATATTGGAAGGCTATCTAAATGAGGTTACCGCATAATGGGAGAGAAAGAGCCCCAACTGGACATCTCTTGTCACCAAATGAAGCTTCCAGTACTGGGACTGGGTTACATCTAATTGAGTTGTTGGCCAAGGGTCCCCATGGGACCTAAACAATCCAAGCTCTTGTCAAGAGTATCAGTTGCAAGGCCCTATTGCTGAAGAAACACCTACACAACTCATGGAACGTGGAGAAGCTGAGTTAATGCCCACAAAGAGCCTTCACCCCTATGTGCTAGTGTCTTTGGTGCAGGAAGGTACTCTGCATGCTACCAAAAGAGAAATGTAAACACCAAGCCAGCCACAAACCCTCTGATCTACAGTTGTGTCCTGCCTGCAACGTATGCCAGTGCAGGGGTGGCACAAAGCTTGCGGGAGTAGCCACTCAATATTTTATCTGCCTTAAATTCTACTCCACAAAATGGAACTCATATCTGACACTGCTAGTGTGACCGAGAACTAGTTGGGTTTGGAGTAAAATGAAACACTACTGTGCTACTAAAAGGACATAGCAACAAAATGACTTCTAATGACATTCTGCTATACTCATAAATCAGCGCCTTGCTCAGCCATCATCAGAGAAGTTTCCTCCTGCAGCAGATGAGAACAAATACAGAGACCCACAGCCAGGCAATACACCAAGAGTAGAGAGACCTTGGAACATTCAGCCCTAAATGGAAGGTCTCTATCAAATCCCTCCCTGCTTAAGGTCTTAGGGAACCCTGAAAAAGAGGAGCAGAAAGAGTGAAAGGGTCAGAGGGGATGGAAGACACAAGGGAACAAGGCCCTTAAATCAAAAGGACTAACATATGTATAAGTTCACAGAGACTAAGGCAGCATGCACAGGGCTTACAAAGGTCTGCACCAGGTGGGGTCCTAGAGCTAAAAGGAGAAGTGGTCATGCACCCTTGTCCATAACCCAGTATCTCTCTCCAACTGATAACCACCTGCAAATGAAAATTTAGTTTCCCCAAGAAAGTCTCACTTGGGAAGCAAACCACTCTCAAGGGTAGGCTGCATGCCCAGAAGTAGATGCCAACAGAAAATGAACTCTACAGCATCTTTTGGAAGTTCCTTGTTTCGTAATGGTGTTGGGACCCTTTTCTTTTTCTTTTTAATTTTATCTTATTTTTATTTTTATTAATTAAAAAATGTTTCTCTCTGTTTTTACCCTACAAGTCCTTTGGGTTCATACTATGGATTCCAGTTCAGCCTTTTTATGGGATTCCTGCATGTGAGAACCAGCTTGTCTCTTAGTCATATCTGTTTCTTGTGTCTTTTCTTGGGTTCTTTTCCTTTGTCTGTTTGTTTTGTCCTCTTCTGATGTGTTAGTTTTTGTTTTATCTTATTTATTTTTTATTGTTATCTCCTAAAAGCATGTTTGTTTTCTAATGAGAGATAGAAAGGGGGTGGATCTGGATGGGAGGGGAGGGGAAAGAGAGGAGGAGGGAGGGATGAGGAGAAGGGTAATCTAATTCTGTAATCAGGATATATTACATAAGAAAAAATTTTAGTTTCAATTAAAGGAAAAATGAGGTGTTTACCATCTATTGAGATCATGAAACAAAATGCTAACATGATTCTGATTGCAGCCTTCATGGAACTCATTGGGGCTCCATTGATGATAAGGTTGAAGGTGTGTATAGGGCTTGGGGTCACCTTTTGGTGATTGTCAAAGGCTTTAATTGATTCCAAGGTAGGCTCCCTCTGCTTTCTCTATAAGGGGGTCTTCGTCAACACAGTATAGTATACACAAGTATATACAACCCAGTGTAGTTACACCAAAGCCATGTTTCCCTCTTATCACAAGACTGGGTAAATATCACTTTTGGTGTTCTCCATAATGCATGTCTTTGTTCTTGCATTGTTTGTGTGTTCCCCAGAGTTCAGACTTTAATTTGGTCTGGAGACACCTGTGCATACTGAGAACTAGCAGAAAATGTAGAAGGCCTCTGATTTCAAGGATAACCCATATCTCTTGCACTAGGCTATCCTGTTGAAATGGGTGGAGGTTCTTGACAGAGGGCAATGGTTTTGGACCAGTCAAGAAAGTATTAAAGGTGGCAGACACGTAGGAGTTCTTAGTGAATCATGTTGGCCTGAACTACAACCTACTCTGAGATGGCTCACTTTTAGTTAATTCTCTTTGGTATTTATATTGCTCATTTGGAATCTGGGCTAATAATTAACTGCATGAAGCTTACAGTGTAGCTGTGAAGATAAATGAGTTAGTACTTAGAAATCAGATAGCAGTCAGGTATGGTGGCACACGCCTTTAATCCCACACTCAGAGGGCAGAGGTAGGTGGATCTTTGAGTCCAAGGCCAGCCTGGTCTACAGAGCAAGTTCACAGACAGCCAAGGCTACACAGAGAAATACTGTCTCCAAAAACCAAAATAAAAAAAAAAGTGAAGAAAAAAGTGGATCAGAAATGTTTGATATGGACTCAGTGTTCAATAAAGACTAGCTACTTTTCTAATTAGAATACTTCCTATTAGGTATTAGGGTGTGGTTTAGATGGCTAGTATGTGCTAGTCTCTATTTCAGCACATGCAAAATTTCCATTAAAGATGCAGAAATGAACAATTTGAACTGTAGGAATTTGATGGACTTGACATAGTACACCCATGGGAACCAGAAAAGTGATGTGATCAGATCCCACAGTGAGTGTGGTATTGTAGAGGAACTGGAAGGGCAAGAAAGTGGTAAACAATTCAGGCAGTAGACACAGTTTTTGATTTCAAGATCTTAACAGCAAAAGAAAGAAAGACTAGAGCATTGCTGGAGGGAGGCTTCAGGATGAGTTTCCCTAAGGGCTGAGGTCCAGGACTGACATAGCTGATATGATATGCCTTATCATGAATGCCATTCCTTCCCAGGGATGTAGGCTCCATTTTTTTTACTCTGGCCAAGAAACTGGTAGAGAAAAAGTATTCAATCCTGGCTTTCCTGAGCTGACCCTAGAGAGCAGAACAGGGAGAGATTCTCTGGGCCACTACCTGTGGGTCCCTTTGTCGATGCCCAAGGTCATAGAAATGCCTCCCCCATGGTCTTAAAATACACTGCCATAATAAGCTCCTTTTCCCACTGATGGAAAAAACAGCCCTCACCATGATTCACTAAGCCTGGCATATTGTTATTATTTGGGGGGCTGAATATAATAAAGTGCGTTTTTCTCTGATCAAAATGTAAACAACAATCTATTTTTGAGTGAAGTGCAAACTTATCTTGACTAGGTCTCATGATAAGTTCATTCATCTGGTGCATGGCTGATTCAAGTTCACAGACTTAAACTAGAAATACTTTGTAAAACAAGCTAAAAATTTGGCCACACAAATTTTTAGTGGCCCATGTTTGCCAGAGAAATCACAAGGCAAAGCAATAATTGATGTTAGCCTCTGTGACTTAGCTTTTCAAAGTCATGAGTCACTCTGGGCAAAGGAATATTGGGAAGGTGATGTGACAAGCCCTTTGCAGTTGAAAGACTCAAAGCATGAAGACTTATCAGCTGAATTTTACAGCTGGAAAATGGTAGAATTGGAAGGGTACATGACTTGGCCAGTGTGCTGACTTCAGGGACATGTGGTAGAAATTATAAGTGATAACTTTTCCTGTGAAATGTGTCAACCAACCACTACTCAAGTTATCTCATGTTCCAATAGAATTTTCTAGAAGGGGGAAGGTGGCAAGAGGAAGATGATTAAGCAGTAAAACTCTTTTAGAGTGAGGTGAAAATGTGTCCAAAGTATATAGACAAGGAGAATAGTGCAGTCAGCCAGAGGAGACCCAAGGAGCTCCAACTGTTTAAATAAAATGGCCATTTTATATTCACAATGGGCCAGATTTTATCCCAGTATAGCTCAGCAGGAATTCTTTGGAAAGATTCCTGACTCTAGAATTACTTGGTAAGAGTGAACTGGAGCCCTATGAAAGTGATACTTGGTGATTTTATTCAACTGCCTTTAAACCATCGAATAGACTTAGAATTACTTTCCCTCTAGTCTCAAGTTGGCACAGCTATGCACCAGGTAAAGATGAAGATTCAACAAATTTCAGTTATGCATGAAACTGGCTTCCTTTTCAGCTTGACGGCTTTTGTAAAGGAAAAAAGTCCCTCCAATGACTTGTGTATTTGCTCGATTACCTGAGCATACATATTCATTTCTACAGAATATGTATGCTATGTAAAGTTGGCCTGGCACATGAGCTAGGACAGTTTGCACAGCCTTTAAGAATCCTCAAGTACGAAGGATGCTGAAGTTAGCCATGTTTATATACCTAGTGAAGCTGTGTCCTGTCATGGCAGCAGACACCAAGGGAGTTTGCTCTGTTCCCTCCTGCTCTGGCCATCTATTGTTTCTGCTGTAATCACATTCTCTGCTCTGATATTTTAAAATGTTCCAGTCTACTTGGTCTTCTCTTCCCAATTTGGGAAGTTGTTGCCCTCATCCTTCCTTTCCAATACCACAAACTATCTACAGCAAACCTCTGTCTCCTCTTCCTTTATTTCCTTTTGAAAATTCTTTAAAATCATCATCATCATCCTTTTGTGTGTGTGTGTGTGTGTGTGTGTGTGTGTGTGTGTGTGTCTGTGGTGTAGACAGAGTGTGCAAGTGCATGCCATTGTGCACACGTGTAAGTCAGGATAGCTTCCAGAAATTCGTTCTTTCCTCCATAGTGGATCCTGGTGTGTGTGTGTGTGTGTGTGTGTGTGTGTGTGTGTGTGTGTGTGTGTGTATGTGGTGTATGAGGGAGAGTGTGGGTGCCCGCCATCAGCACATGTGTAAGTCAGGATAACGTCCAGAAGTCAGTTCTTTCCTTCTGCAGTGGACTCTGGAGGTTAAACTCAGGTCATCAATCCCATGAGGCTTTTATCCACCAAACAGCCTCACCAGCCCTTCCCTTTCTTTTTGAAGTTCCCAGTGATATGGGGATAAATTTATGGGGGTTTATTTCATCTTTATTACTACTATGCTTTGGATGTTAGATGTCTCCCTAACAGTTCATGTGTTAGATGCTTAGTACCCATGATAGGGTGTTGAGGTGGGGCCTGCTTGGGTCACTGGGGTTCCTCTCCCTCCTCGCAGGTGCCACAGCCCTTCTCTGCTTCCTCACAGATGTGATACTCCCTCCCAAAGAGCTCTGCAAGTTTCTGTGGGGCCCTGACCTGAGCCTGCACTGTGCCGTTTGGACCTATAGCCTCCAAAACTATGAGTTTGATACATTTCTTTGTAAAATTGGCCCGTGTCATATAGTTCATTGTGATGATTTTTAAAACTGGCCAATCTGTGCCAACATTCAGGACACAAACAGAAATGCGAACAACTTGTCTAGCCAGTGTCGTCAGTCACTTCTGTGACAAAACACGTGTCAAGAGCAACTCAAGGAAGGGTTCAGTTTGTCTCCCGGTTGTGGGGACAGTCTCCCAGCGGGGAGTCACAGCAGCAGTAGAGTGAAGGCAGCTAACCCGTGTATCTGCAATCAGGAGGGAGAGAGGAATGCTTGTGCTCAGCTCTATTTCCCTTCTTAGTACAGGACTGCAGGCCACTCAATGGTGTTGCCTGCACTCCCAGTGAGTCTTGGTTGGACATTTCTGAAGACACCCTCCTAGACAAAAGCCAAAGGTGTGATTCCATCAGGATTCTAAATCCCATCAAGTTGACTTTAAGATTAACTATCACAAGTCTACCCCTTGCCAACCTGACACCTACAAATACCACTCTGCAGTCATACCATTGCAACCGCCAACCTGACGCCTACAAATACCACTCTGCAGTCATACCATTGCAACCCTTGAGGTCAAAGTCTCATTTATCCTATATTGTAAAATGAATTTATTTCATTTGTAAGATCCTTATAGTCTTTAACAGTCCAAACCTAATTAAAAAACCTGAAACCTTTTCTGAGATTCAAGGAGCTCTCTTAAATGTGAGATCCTATAAAACAAACAAAAAAAGTTACATGATTTCAATATATAATGGCACAGAGTAAATACCTCCATTTCAAGGGGAGGAATGGGAAGACAGCCAGGAAAGACTGGGCCAAACAGGACCAAATCCCCTCAAGACAAACATCAAACCCTGCAGCTCCTTGTCTTATATCTGGAACACATGATGGAATCATCTGTGTTCCAATGACCTTGGGTATCTCTCCCTCTCTAGTCTTCCCCCAACAGCACACACACCTTCTCGCTTGGGCTGCTGCTCCATGCCTGCAGCTTTCCTTGGCAGACGTCTTACAGTCCTGACATCTCTAACATCATTCAAATGTAGACATTATCTTCTCAGCTTCATGGAATGGCCTCTCAGAGCCTCCTTACAGGGGAATCTGACACTAGCACACATTGTCTGGCACACATTGGTGGCACATGTTCTAGAACCCTGGCACAAGAACCCATGACCCCCTTGCTCTTGAATGTTCATGCTTACAAAGCCAGTGTCAGGTGGACAATTCTCAGGCTCTTGCCATCCAATGAATTTGCATTTTCACAAAGTATCCTATGGAGGGGTGCTGCCCGTAGGGCATCTTTGCGATTGTCCTAGAACAGAACACTAGTTCTCTTTGATGGGACAAATCCCTTCAACAGTCGCAGCAGTGTTGACTGCAGTCGTTTGGAACTTTAAACTCATTCTTCTTCTTTCCATACCACACACTTCCAATATTTTTCTGCTCCATCTACTGTGTGCTGTTTGTCTATCTATCTATCTATCTATCTATCTATCTATCTATTATCTATCATCTATCTATCTATCTATTATCTATCATCTATCTATCTATTATCTATCTATCTATCTATCTATCTATCTATCTATCTATCTATCTATCTATCATCTATATATCTGTAGTTCTAGATGAGAGCAGTGAACAGCAACCATGATACAACCTAAATATTGTCTTGTTTTGAAATTCTCTCCACCAAACAAATTAGACTATTAATTTTGAGGTCAGCCTCACTAAAATGTTCAGAACAGGTCAGATGCAGCTAGATTATTTGCCAGAAAATGACACGAATGGCCTCTCTCCTGGTCTCTGACAGTGCCCATGCTCCTCTCTGACACTGGGTCTGTAGCATCCAGATTTCTCCTGGCATTCTGGGCTTCTAACCTCCCATCCGAACAGCTTACAGTTCTTCTTACAGCATTCTAGGCTTCTCTAGTTTTCAGCTCTAAATTCTTCCACATTCCTTCTACAAACCATTTTAGAAGTCCACGTGATGGGGTTCATCACAGCAGCACCACCACTCCTGGTGTCCCTTCTAAACTGCTTTTCCCATTGCTGTGACCAAACACTTCACAAAGCAACTGAAGGAAAGAAGGACATAAAAGCCCAACCTCCCATCTTCCTGACGATCTCTCACCAGTGGGGGTACCAATGCTAGCCATTAAACAACCATTTCAAGGGGCTTTGTTGCTGAAGGCTTTTTTTAGCTCAGCCACAGTTGTGTCTTCCCAGATTACCTTCTGCTGTGGAGAGCCTGGGTGCAGGAGCCCTGACAACTTCCCAGCACTGTCGTCCATGTGCTAATAAGTCTGAATGAAGCCGACTCTGGCTGGGGATGTTTCAAAAGTTCTCATTTCTCCCCCCTTCTCCCCCTTCACTTCTTCTTTCCTTCCTCCCCCCATTGCTGGTTTTCTTCTTCTTCCTCCTCTTCCTCCACCTCCTCTTCCATCCTCTTCTTCTTCTTCCACTCATTTGAAAGAAATCCTGTTGGATGATCACATTGCATTGTAACTCATCACAAATCGTACCACAGTCAAAGGATACTGCTAAGCACATGGTCAGACTGCAAGTTGCCAAAGCTCTCTGAAAAAAAAAGAACATTGTCCGGCACATCAAAAGCCATGGTATGGTTAACCTAAATGGACTGACCATCGTGTCTACCCCCACAACTAGAATTTATGAAGAGGATCACTTCCTGTGTTTCAGAGCTGCCTGGCCAATCTACTGCCAACAAAGGTGGATTAGTGCCATCTCATCCCACGGAACTCAGCTTAACTCTGCTTTCCATGCCAGTGCTCCAGGTCTGGGCAGCGTCATTTAGAGGAATGGAAAAGAGGGTGAACTCCTGAGCCCAGCTCTATCTATATGTATACAGGGATGGAATCTCTCAGTGCAACTCTGTCAATGGGAATTCCTGAATACAGAAGCGGAAGCAACAGGAACCATTAAACAGTTGAGCTGGAGCAGCCTCAGAGCCAGACTCTCAGAACATCTCTGCCTCGGGTGTCCCGAGTCTCCACTCCTGTCACTGCATCTGGTGGCTTTGGCATCCAATACCTCTCTTCCTTTACCTACCACCTCCTCTGCTTTTCCTGTAGCTCCTGCTAACATGGCACAGTTTTCCTCTGAAGCTTACATTTTTAAAATTTACACCACTTCCTATTTCTTGACTTCTAACACCCGCCATCCCTTTGCCTGGCACTCCCAGTTCAAAACTTTCTGATGGCCATCAGCTCTTTCAAACCTTGGCCAGACCGTGGCATGCTCTTGTAGTCCTAGCCACTCAGCAGGCTAAGGTGACTGGAATGAGAGAGCAGCCCAGGCGACCTAACAAGACTCCAATTAAAAACGGCTTGGACACCTTCTCACTGTGTTTAGTAGTGTCTCTCCTAGCCCAGCCCCACACTCTCCTTTCCCAGCGTGGCCCTCTGGTCCATTGTGGTGTCCCTCCCAGGACCATTCCCAGGAGAAGCTGGCCAACACAAAGTAAACTCCATTTGTTTCGTGGGCTTTTTGTTTCATCTTATTTTGTTCTGCCTTTTTTTTTTCTTTAGTGTCTTTGTTTTGATTTTTGATTTTGTGTTTTTGTGGAGTTTGTTTTGTTTTTGTTGTTATAAGAGGCTGGGGGAAGGGGGAGAGAGCATAAAGTTGGGGGGATAGAGAGGTGAGGGAACTGGGAGAAGCTGGGGGAGGGGAAATAAAATATATGTGTGAAAAATTAATTAAAATAAAATGTGCCCCCTTCTCCCTGGTTCCCTTTCCCCTCACCATCCTTATCTGGAAACCCCAAGTTCCATATCAGCACAGCTCTGGCCACTCGGGGCCTGGGCCCCAGCCAGAGAAATGGCATCTGTGCTAATTTCCTCCTTTGAGTTGTGACCATCAGTCTCGGGTAAGCCCCCTGTGCACCGTGATCTGATGGTCCTCCCTCAGCTCACTTTTCCTATCCCGAGACAACCATTACATGCGTCCCTTCTCTCCGGAGCCCTGGGATTCTTGTCCAGCAGGACACCTCTGTTCTCATATGGAGGGACACTAGAGAGGAGGGCAACCTCCTCTTTAAGCCCCAGAATGCACCTGTCTGACTACCTGTCACCAGAAAGGGGGAACTGTTGCTTAGTTTGGGGGCTCTGACAGAAATCAAGCTCTTGCACTTAGGTGCTAGACTCTAGGCCTCTCGCTTTCTGAGCACTGGGCTGCTGCCGCCTATTCAGCTTTCACTAACTGGTGTGCCTTCCCATTACATCATCTCCTTTTTGAAGACGTTGTCTTGGGATTACTACTGCTGTGAAGAAACACCATGACCAAAGAAACTTGGGGCAGAAAGGGTTGATTTACCTCACAGTTTCATGTAATCATCATGGCCATTGAGGTCTGGAGCCTGGAGGCAAGAGCTGGTGCAGAAGCCATGGAGGGGTATCCTCAATGGCTTGCTTAATGTGCTTTTTATAGATCTCAGAACCATCAGCCCAGGGATGGTACCACCCACAATGGGCTGGGTCCTCCCTCATCAATTACTAATTAAGAAAATGCCTTACAGGCTTGCCTGCAGTGTGATCTTATGAGACATTTTCTTAATTGAAGTTCCCTCCTCTTAGATGACTTTAGCTCATGTCAAGTTAGTATAAACCCAGCCAATTCAGAGAATCCCTGAACACAAGCTCTCCTCTAAGCATAGCCTCGAAATTTTTTCACACAGGAAAGTTCTGAAAGGGAATTTTTATATGCTGGTTAGTTTGTCAACTTGACATAAGCTAGAGTTATTTGAGAAGAGAGAACCTCAGTTGAAAAAATGCCTCCATCAGATTGGCCTGTGGGCAAGTCTTTGGGGGCATTTTCTTTGTAGCTGAAGTTTTCCTGTGTCCCACCCAGTCTGCAGCCACTCAGACCCAAGTAAACACACAGAGGCTTATATTAATTAAAACTATATGGCCATGGCTCAAGCTTTTTGTTAGTTATCTCTTATATCTTAAATTAGCCCATAACTATTAATCTATGTATCACCACATGTTCCGTGCCTTTACCTACATCTCATTACATGTTGCTCCTTGGGCAGCTTGCTGGCATCTCTCCTCTCCTTCTTCCTGTCTCTCTCTTTGAACTTCCTGCCTGCCTCTAAGTTGCCTTGCCATAGGCCAAAACTTTATTTATCAACCAATCAGAACAACACATATTTGCAGTGTACAGAAAGACATTCCCCCACTATTTCTTAATTAATAATTAATGAGGGAGGGTCCAGCCCATGTGGATGGTGCCTCCCTTGGGCAGGTGGTCCTTTATTGTATATTTTAAAAGGCAAACTGAACGAGCCATGGAGCACAAGTCAGTAAGTAGCATTCCTCCATGGTTTCTGCTTCAATTCCTGCCTCCAGGTTCCTACCTCCAGGGTCCTGCCTTGAGTTCCTGCCCTGACTTTCATGGATGATGATAGATAGAAGATGAAGTAAAACTCCCCAAGTTGCTTTTGGTCATGGTGTTTATCACAATAATAAGCAAACTGAGATGTGGTGTCTGCTTGCTCATGACTCACTCCTTCCTCAATCCTCTTGGCTAGGGTTTCTCACTGTCTTCTCTCTGGACAAGGTTTTCATCACCTCCATGTAGCCAACATCAGCTCTGAGACTTCTCCCAGTCTGGCTTCACTGTATCTCTTCACACTTTGGTCCTCATGATTACATTGCTACAGTGGCATAATTTTACAGAATTTGTTGACATATTTATTTCTATTAACATTCATACAGTTACTGTTAAGAATTCCTTTCCTACAGTTTAGAAAAATGAGAGGCTACATGAGCTTCCAAGAATCATAAACCAATTAGTAGCAGAGCTGAAAATGAAACAAGCAGCTTGTAGCAGGGCTTTCTTGTGTTTCCCCCACACTGCACTGTACAGCTTGTAGCAGAGGTGTCTTGTGATTCCCCACCATGCACTGCCTCCATATCATAGACCCTCATTGTCCTCAGTCAGGAGTCTCCTCACTCTGTGAAACCCACCTCATGCTTTCCTTTCTCTGCTTCTGCTAGAGCAGTCCTGCCCCTCTCTCTCCTCTTCCTTTATAGTCTTCCCCTGAGCACTCCTGTGTGCCCTGGTTTTCTGACTCGTGTCTGTTTCAATAATTCCCACCCCCAGCACCTTCATCATTCATTCTTCCTTCCTTTGTGCATTTAATGCATGAATTACATGCACTTCACTGTTTCCAGAAGCCATTCAAGACAGGAAGGGGTAGACCTAAGACAACAGGGCTCCCAGATTAGGCTGTGCATTCTTTACAGGTCAGTATGCTCTTGGGGATAAGAAAGAAAGAAAGAAAGAAAGAAAGAAAGAAAGAAAGAAAGAAAGAAAGAAAGAAAGAAAGAAAGAAAGGAAGGAAGGAAGGAAGGAAGAAAGAAAGAAAAAAGAAAGAAAGAAAAACAAAAAACAAAAACAAGAAACAAAACAAAAACCTTGGTATGCTTTTGTGGCTCTCCGAAGCTTGGGATTTAGCTTCTCCCCTTGGGTTGTCCTGAGTAGCACACCAACAGCACTGCCATTGAGGATATGAGAAATTTACAATGCATGCAAGATGACTCTGTGCAGGGTCTGTGCTGTGAAACTAGCACACCGGATGGCTGCCTGGCGATGTCTTTCTCAGGACTGATTCCATGCTCCTGTGCTTTTGTAGGGATGACTGTTCTTGCTGTGCCTATTGGCTGCCGTGGACTGCTTTGTGAATATTGGTTGTACTTGCTCTTCAGCGCATTGCTTGGGAATTCATTAAAAATAGTTCTGTATTATATAAATGCATAGATTTGCGCTGCCATTTTCATAGTCACGTTAGCCTTGTTTTGCATACAAAGCAAGCCCTGTGATTTTGTTAAAGGAGAGTGCATCTGTGGTGCTAGGCTGCCACATTCTGCTTGTGCATGCCCACAAGCTGACTGTCACTGTCTAACTGCAAACCGTGCATGTGCTGCATGCAGTTGTGGGATACAGCCACCATTATCACACTGTAGACACTGCAAGAGTGTGGTGCTGATGGCATAGTCAGAAGTAGTAAGTGGGGTGTGGATGCTAGAGTCGAGTGACATGGCTGTCATGACTTTGCCCTTGTATTTCCTGAATGACATGACACATTTTATATGCCTAGGCATTCCCCAACAAACCAACACATTCCCACCCCAAGGCCTTTATGTTCATATTCTCTTCAGCCATAAAAGTTATTTCTGCCAAAGACTTGTTCTTTCTGGGGCTCTGCTTAAATTCATGTCCTCAAATGCATGTCCTGCTGATCCCTAGTGCTCTGCACCCTTATGTGTGTGTGTCTATCTTAACTTATGATACATAGAACCACTGGACACTGGGTGTATAATATCTTTTTGTTGTTGTTATTTGGATTATTTTCTACTTCCCTCAGCCTATAAACATCACAGGACAGACAGGATCTTTTGCTAATTTTTATAGCTCCAGTACTTCCTAATGAGAGGTCTGATATTTCTTCAATGTGTGCTAATGGAGCCCAGGCTTGAGTCTTGGCTTTAATGGAGTGTATCTTAAACATTTCTTTTTCCTTACTTTAGGCAATTTCTTTGATAATGGAAGCAAAGCACTCAAACAAAACAACCCCTCTTTCTGTCTCTCTCGTTCTAATGAATTCCCTCTCTTTTCTCTCTCCTTTCCGTCTTTTGCCTCTCACTCTTTTCATGTTATGCACAACTGCCTCCTTCTAGCCCCTCCCTGCAAAGACACATCTGTGGTGCAATATACCTGCGCACACTGGCTTTTAAGGGGCTTTCTTCTCTGCTTGCCCCTGGGGTGACTGTGGGCCTGCTGCCCAGCCTGCTGCTGACCAGGTGCCACTGTCAGGTGTGCATGAGTGGAGGCCTGCAGGTCACATCAGAGTTTCATGACAGTCTCTTCCAGAAAGGTCATGCAAAACATTTCTCCTGGAATATATCGTACTAATCACTTTCAGACCTTGCCTTAGATGTCCCCGAAGCTTCCCAGGAACCATCTGAATGTGCATTCCCATGAGAGTCTAGTTCGGGACACAAGAACATGTTGAAATTAAACTGCCTGATGACTTTGGACATTGCTATGCACATATTTCTAGGGTGATCTAAAAGAACAGTGTAATTTCTATTGGAGGGCTGGGGGTTGTGTTTGCCTATCATGTGAAATGGCAGGAAGGGAAACACATATTGATTTTTGCAAATGTAGACTTTTATGGTCTCCAAAGAAATGAAAGAAATCAGAGGTTCTGTTTGCTGTTGCCATATGGAACCTAGTGCGAGAAAAATTGACCAGCCTGCAAGCCTGCACTTTCTGGTCTTAAATCTTAGCTATGAATTGTGTTTTTCTTCTTACTCATGGAGATCCCTTAAACATTTAAGTGGGGGGCTTGCTTGCCTGTCCTCTGTGGTTCATTGCAGATACCCTCTTTGGATTAGACTGTTTAACTCCCTCTAGCCATGAATTTTCCCCCTTGACACACATATTTCTTTTGGGAAAGTGAGGTCAGGAGGAAACATGTTCAGTTGACTTTTCGTTGACTGCATGGGGAGTTGAGAGTGCTGGTTAAAAGCGCAAGCTTTGAGGTTTCGTAGCAGGGCTGGATGAGATTCTTGTATTCTCTACGATTTCTATAATTGAGACAAGTTATTGAGGGAGGTGGTACTGAAGAGACTTTAAGAACACGGGCTTCCAAGCCTGACAGCTTAGGTTTAAATCTTGGCTCTGTCATGTCTACAATCATGGACCATTGCCTTCAACTCTCTGAGTATTAGTTTCTTCTTCTTTAAATACATGCTTCTCCTGGATGGCGAATAAGTCAAGTATTGCGTGCCTTAGTTACTGTTCCTTTCTGCTGTGACAAAATACAGTGGCAAAAGCAACTTAAGGGAGAAATAGTTTATTCTGGTATACAGTTGGAGGACACAGTCCATCATGGAGTGGGGGAGTTCTGGCTGCAGAACCTTGAGGCAGCTGGTCACATTGCCCCCACAGCTGGGAAGCAGAGAGTGACATGTTGTGGTGCTCAGTTCACTTTCTCCTTTTTATTTACTCCAGGACCCAAGTATTTTAATTGTGCTGAAATGTGATACTACTTGTATGTTAATAAATAAAGTTGCCTGGGGATCAGAGCTAAGAGCAAGCCATTTAGCAGAAGTCCGGCAGTGGTGGCACATGCCCTTAATCTAATCACATGGCAGGCAGATTCTCTGTGTGTTCAAGGACACAGCAGAACCTTTAATCTCAGTACAAACCATAGAGACCTGGAGGTCTGTATAGACAGGCAGTGACGAGGAAGTCATGTGGTTGTGTTTAGAACCAATGAGAAGACAGAATAGAAAGGCAATAAAAAGACAGGACACAGGAAGTAGGTCTCTCTCTCAGGGGAAGGACGGCAGTGAGTGGTAAGCTAAAGGCTCTGATCCCCTGGGCTTTTAACTCTTTATTTGGCTCTGTGTTTCTTATTTAATAAGACCATTTAGAATTACATCTACACCTGCCCACAGTTACAGTGTCTCTTCCCATCTCAATGGACTAATCAAGATAATGCCTCACAGGCTCAGCCAGAGGCTAATCTCCCTTAGATGGCCTTCATAGATGTTCTCAGAGGCCTGTCTCCTAAGTCATTCTAGACACTGTCACACTGACAGTTGATGCTAATCATAGCATCAGAAGGGTGGGGGAGACAGAGCCACCTGCTGTGACTGACAAGCAGCCTTAGAAAAGGAGGCTGTTCAGCTGAAGGAAGAATACAGAAATAACACAGCTACCTACGGAGCTGATGGGAAACCTGATGCAGCAACAAGCAAGATGCCAGGGTGGAAATGAGCAGGAAAAACGAAGGGAAAAGAGGGGATGAGGAGGATGAGGAGGAACCAGAATATGGTGACGAGCAGATTCCTGCCATTCTTCTCCTTGTCTATAAAGCATTTAAATCCTGTATAAACCAACCCCTCATTTTGAGAAAAACTGAAGTGAAAGGCTGTGGACGATTTGTTTCTCAAGCCCATAGTGTCTGGTTTTGTAGAGTTAACACACCACTGAATGTGTCTTTAGGTAGCGAGGTCCTGGTGGTGTTTTTAGGAGCCATTGGCTAATCTTGTCTGTTAAATGGCATGGAAATTTAAGGCAGGTTGTTAGTGCACAGCACATGTTAGTTACATGTAGAGTTGTTAGTCTCCCCCCTCTTGCTATTCTCTGGTGTAGTTTATATGAAAATAATCCATTTGTGAACCGAATATCACCTTGCAATTGCAAAAATGAGTTGCTGCTGTTTTGTAGACATTCTGAATATTTTAAAATAAATACATTTTTATTAGAAGAAAGGAAAATGTGGTATATAGACACAAGAGGGTAGTATTCAACTCTAAAAAATGAAATTATGTCACCTGCAGAAAAGCATGTGGAGCCGAAGATCATTATGTTAAGGAAAATATCAGACTCAGAAGAACAAATATCACATTTTTCTCATATGAAGAAACAGACTCTTGAGAGAAGAGAGTGGGAGATGCAGAAGGGAGACTTCTTGGGGGAGAGAACCTCAGGTAGGAGGCAAGAGACAAGAGTGGGTGGAATGATTGATGTTCATTGCCTGTGTGTTTGAAATGTAATGAGGCACATTATTTTACACAGATAATATATGCTAATTAAAAAGAAAAGTACATCATTTCTCTTTAAATTATTGGCATTATAATAGGAAAATATAACCGGGAAGGGAAATACTAAATAGAATTACAGTCTGTCATCAGACCAGTGAGTGAAAGAAAAGGGAAATTCTTTTTTGAAGGGCCTTTTGGGGTATGGTCTCTATGAAGAATACCTAGAAGCCATCCCCACAGGGAAGGAGAGCTGGGGGAGAGAGTCATGGGAGAAAAATGTCTCTAAGTATCACAGGAGATAGAAGTCTCTGGAGTCTTGTGGAGGTCGGAGACATGGAAGGAGACAAGTGGCCGGCCAAGGTGTGGGGATGTCACTGCTGCACTTTTTAGTCTGTGAAGTAAAGAGGAGAAGCCCAGAGACCCGGGTGGGGCTGGGGAGTTGGCTTAGAGGACCTTGCATAGGGACTGCCGCTGTCCCCATTTCAGAGAAGTGAAGAAAACTGGCGCTGGGCCCCATCTCCTCTTGACACCAGAGTCTGTGGCGGTTGCTGCAGGCACAGGTAGGGCTAACAAGTCATGAAGAAGGACTCTACCGTCCTGCAGCAGTCTGTTGGATGGGAAGCTTCTCAATGTCGGTCGGCATTTCTGATTTTAGTCCTCTTTCCTAATCACTAACCCTGTAGACCAAACATAACTTAACCCCACTTCCCTTTGCTTCCTGTTTTCACACTCATAAATGGAATTAATGATCATAACACCCACAAGCCACACACTCTAACTATGAGCTCAAACAAGTTGAATGATACCTGGTATCCAATAAGTATGAAATGTAATTTGTTAATTGAGGTTCATAAATAATAAGTGATGGGTAATCTTGGTTGTTCACTGGACATACCTGGGCAAGTGGAGCCTCAGCTGAGTTTGGGCAACATAAGAAAGGTCACTGAACCTGAGCCTGGGAGCAGTAGGAGCAGCATTCTCCCAAGGTTTCTGTCACCATTCCTCCTCAAGTGCCTATCCTGACTTCCCACAAGGGTGGAGTGTAGCCTGGAAGTTGAAGCCAAACAAACCCTCTTCTTCCCAGATTACTTTTGGTTATGGTGGGTTGTTGTTGTTGTTTCCCTCACAGGAATGAGAAAGTATCTGGATGTAGTAACTGTACCTGCTGCAAAATCCAGTGTGAGCATTAGGCATTTAGAGTTGTGTTTGACATGTAATGCACCATCTGTTGCTACCGCGATCCTAATGAATGCCCCAGAACTCAGGGGAGAGCCAGAGAAGGGAGGAAAAGGGGGATCTTGGGGGCATTTTCCACATTTTAATGATTCTACTTGACTGTGAACCTCACTTTGTGTGGTTAGTTTTAATTGTCAATTTGACAGTCTAGAGCCACCCCAGAGAGAACCTCAGTGAGGGGTTGGCTAGTTAGGTGAGCCTGTGGACGTGTCTACCAATGATTGTCTTGATTATGTCAACCGAGGAGGAAAGAGCCACTGCCATGAGTGCGCAGGGAATGCTGTACTGTAAGGAGTGGAGAGAGCGAGCTGAGCACTAGCATGCATACATGCATCATTGCTGGATAGTAAGGAGTGGAGAGAGCGAGCTGAGCACTATCATGCATGCGTGCATCATTGCTGGACTGTAAGGAGTGGAGAGAGCGAGCTGAGTACTAGCATGCATGCATACATCATTGCTGGACTGTAAGGAATGGAGAGAGCGAGCTGAGCACTATCATGCATGCATGCATCATTGCTGGACTCTAAGAAGTGGAGAGAGTGAGCTGAGCACTAGCATGCATACATGCATCATTGCTGGACTGTAAGGAGTGGAGAGAGCGAGCTGAGCACTATCATGCATGCATGCATCATTGCTGGACTGTAAGGAGTGGAGAGAGCGAGTTGAGCACTAGCATGCATGCATACATCATTGCTGGACTGTAAGGAGTGGAGAGAGAGAGCTGAGCACTAGCACGCATGCATGCATCACGTCACTGATGTCTGCTCACTACTTTGGATGTAGTAGCTGCTTCACATTCCTGCCATCTTGACTTGTCAGCATGGATGACAATCTAGAATTGTAAGCCAAATAACCATTTATATTTTGTCAAGGATATTTTATCATAACAACAGGAAAAATATCTTAAACACTTTGCTGTATTTCCAGTTTACTTCATTTTGAGTGCATCTGTGGGAAAAATGCGTTTAAAGGTTCTTACTTATACCATCTACAATGTTCATTTATGAAGAAACATTAATGCCTCAGTCCCTCCCCACTGTTGCACAAAGTCTTTGTATGAAGCTGTTTGAGGCAGAAGCATGAGCCATGTGGTTTCTTCCTACCCAAATATGCTCTTTTCAAACCACATCCTCATGACACGTCCAAAGGCCAGATTTCCCTCAGGTCTCACAGAGAGTTTAGCCTGCATCTTTTGGACCTGTGGAGCTTATCCTGAATCTCTGGGACCCGTGGAGCTTAGCCTGCATCTTTGGGACCCGTGGAGCAGAGCCTAGAAGAAAAGAGCAGATGAACATTGTATGAAATTGTAGAAAAGAAACAAGAGATCCAAGTGGTCCTGGTGTAGAACACCTTGCTGATGTGATTGGCTTCCCTCCAGAACAGTGCGATCCCCAGGCGAAAGGCTGGCTTCTCCTTTTCCGGGGAAGATGCCCGCTCTACCTCATAAGCTGCAGGCTCTGGCACTATGGCACCTTTCGGGCTTGTTTGCTGACGTGTAAACATGAGTGATCACCACTGCTGCTCCTGAGATACTCCTTCCTGTTACTCACCAGGCACAGGTAGTTTCTGGCATGAGCATCAGCTTGTGCATGTAATGAATCATTACACAGAACACAACAGTGTTCATGCTACTGTGATTATTCTTCCAGGAGATTTTCACCATTCTCTTGTTTTATCCACAGCAATTCACAACTCTTGGTTTTATTTTTTTTATAAGCAACTTTAATTTACATGCTACTCAATTCTCCTAAAATTTCATTTTATGTAGTTCCTCCTATGTTTTCTAAATAATCCAAATGTTGCACCATCATTACAACTGTTCACTTGCCTGCTTCAAAGAGTGGCTGAAATGTGGTTGTATTCTTCACTCTCGGTTTTCACTGAGGATACCATGAAATCTGCCTTAAAAATTTCAAGGGTCAGGCATGCAGTTCAGCGGGAGAGCACTTGCAAGCATGCATGAAGCCCTGGGTTTGAGTCCAGCACAAGAACACTAAAGTCAAGACAATTTGCTCAGTGTGTGTTGGCTGTACCCGGGAGGGAGGTTTGGGCAAGGAGAATCATGAGTCAGCCTCGCTATACAACAGAGACAAGGCTCTAAAATGTAGAGCCTTTGCCCAGCACAGGTAGCACATCCTTAGCTGTTGGCCTTATGGAGGTAGTAGGTAACAGTCTCAAGGGGTGTTATGGGACACGCTGATGTTTACCCTTTAGCAAAACAAGTTCACTTTCTTTGTGGAGCTAGAGTGCAGTTTTGTCTTTAACAGCTGGATAGCAAACCACGTTTTTCTCTCCGCTTTAGCAAAAAGGAAACTCAAGGCCGGTTGTTTGGCTCCTGGGAAACAGTCAGGTTTGCTAAGAACCGGTTTTCTCCCTTTGTCCTCAGAACATCGAGTCACTTCTCTTCTTCAGTGGGAAGAGAAATACTTGGCCCAGAAATAGGCAGATACGGATGGAGAGAGTCGGCAGCACAGTTTCCTCATCTCACAGCTTCCGCGGCTGCAGACCTTAAGTCTTGATGCACTTGGCCCGAGGCTGGCAGCCGCACAACTCCTCACAGCCAGGGTGCCGTGCTGAATGACTGGCCTTCTAGGTGCCTGGTGAGAGCCGGTCCGCTGCCCAGCCCCTCAAACAGTAGGAGAAAGATGGGGAAAGTTCCCTAAATAATTGTCCACTAGAATTTTTGTATTTTATCTTTTTTTTTTTTTTTAAACTTTATGTGTGTCTGAGTGAGGGTGTCCGGATCCCCTGGAACTGGAGTTACAGACAGTTGTGAGCTGCCTTTAAGGTTCTGGGAACTGAACCTGGGTCTTCTGAAAGAGCAGTCAGCGCTCTTAACCGGTAAGCCATCTCTTCCCTCTCTTCCCCCTCTTCCCCCGCTTTTCTGTGCCTTGAAGCCGTGTGCATTGAAGTGGAAGTAAAGGAACTCATCCATTACCAGGCACGGCTGCTTTCTGTGTTGTCCGCGTCCAACGCTGCTCCAGGACCCATTTTCCAGCACTGGTGAGAAGCTCGGGTCGAGAAGGATCGTGGCTCCTCTGATTCCTTGGACGTAAAGAGTCAATTTATAGAAAAAAATTACATATTTCTATCTATTATATAATTTATAGTAATATATAATATGATGTGTATGTTATATGTGATATATAAATAATTTACATGTAATATATAACGATATGTACAGAGGACACATCCTCCTCCAGAGAGCGCTCCATTGCGGTGGCCACAGCATGTCACAGCCTAGGGGCCTGGGCACATTCGGAAGTCAACACGTCCTGTTGAACAATATACTGTTTGCAAACTCAGTCATCTGAATTGAAGGGCATTATTTTGTTTTTTTCTGACCAACTGACTCAATTCTGTGAGGGAGGTGCGCTCAGGCTAAACCATGGATTCCTAGGGGCGCAGACTGCAGCAATCTCGAGCGCCTCCTTCACGACTACAGCGCACTTTCTTCTAGCTTCTCTCTCACTCAGGTTTTATCAACCACGTTAAGCTTACTGAAAATTTTCTCAATCCTCTTAGCATAGACGTGAGGGCCTGCTTGGTGGGCAACAGGGGTGAGCAACAGGCTTTGCTGACTCCATGAGAGGTGAAGGATGACGGATTAGACTGTTAGACGTACCAGCCCAGCCAGCACATTCTTGTGTGGTGTTGGTACTACTAGATCGAGTATCCAGGGCGGCGGTGTTGGAACTCTTCTCAGTGCAGGCAGACAAGAGTGAGACAAGCTGGGGACCTGCTGGCTTGCTGTTTGCAGAGCGGCCTAAATCCTTGAAACACCAGCGCCTTCAGCAGTTTCGCAGCGAAACCGTCGTGTTGCGGTCTGAACGCCAGAGGGCGCTGCTGTCCTGTTTCTGGGCTCATGGCTGCAGTTCTGCTCAATGTCAAGAACCTGACAGGTCTGGCATCCCGAAATAAAGCCAACTGTTAATCCAGACACGAAGTGCTTGGCCTTTAGCAGTACATTCAGGTCGTTATCAGTGAGATGCCCCAGAACCTTCGCAAGATTGGCCTAAACACCTAAGGAGCAGTTTTCAAGGTGGAAGAGCAGGTAACTGATTGCAAGCAGAAGAAACACCAAGCCTTCTGGGAGGGAGTTAGCCAAGTTCAACCAGAGGCTTTTTATGAACTCTGCCACAAGAACTATCTCAGAACCACGGGTTGGATCTTCTTTCTCTGAAATGCCGCAGGCAATGCCATCCTCAGGCCACAGTCCCCCACAGGCTTGTGTGCTAGCCTTTGGTTCCCACCTGATGGACCTAATCTGAGCAGTGATGGAAACCTTTGGAGTTAGGGCTTAGCTTCGAGAAATTAGTCACTTGGTGGTGGCAATGGGGGTGCTTTCGACGTTACACCTGATCCACAGTCCCTTCTCTCTCTCACCTCAGTGCTCCAGCAGCCATGAAGATCTTGCTTCCCAAGGACATGAGACCAAGCCACCATGGACGGAACTCTCTGGAACACAAGCTAAATAAATCTTCCCTACTTTAAGTTGTTTATGTCAGGCATTTTGCAGCACCAATGAGATATGTCCCTGACCAATACTGTTCCCAGAGCATCCATCTTAACAACTTCCAATGCTGTTCCCCAGGTGTCCATCTTAACAACTACCAATACTGTTCCCAGAGCGTCCATCTTAACAACTGCCAATACTGTTCCCAGAGCGTCCATCTTAACAACTACCAATACTGTTCCCAGAGCGTCCATTTTAACTACCAATACTGTTCCCTGGGTGTCCATCTTAACTACCAATACTGTCCCCAGAGTGTCCATCTTAACTACTACCAATACTGTTTCCAGAGTGTCCATCTTAACTACCAATACTGTTCCCCGGGTGTCCATCTTAACAACTACTACCAATACTGTTTCCAGAGTGTCTATCTTAACTACTACCATGCATTGGTCTGGAGCCTTGTTTTGGAAAGGTTTCCTTTTTGTGAATTTGACCACAGCCAGAAGCAGGCTATGGGGAAAACACTTATAAAGAAAGTGAAAAACTACAATATGACTAGTGTGTGTGTGTGTGCTTGCACACATGTGTGAGTCTTTGTGCTACAGCTTTTTTATTGTGTAAATAGATTAAGCTTATCATAAGTGAGACACTCAGAGCTATAAAATCAAGTCTCAGCAGGATATTCATGTGAAACCATTGATAATGAATGTTTTGAAAATAACAACACCATTTTTTAATTAATTAATCTTTTTTTTTTTTGTACAGGGTCTCCCTTCACAGCCGTGGCTGTCCTGAAACTCACTATCTAAGCCAGGCTAGCCTCAAATTCACTGAGATCTACTTGCCTCTGCCTCCTTGAACTCTGGAATTAAGTTATGTGCCATGTGTAGCTTAATTTTTAATTTTTAGTGTGTGTGTGTGGGGGGGGGTTGCACCATCAAATGCCTGTGGAAATCAGAGGACAACTGGCTTGTCTCAGTTCTCTTCTTTCACCAAGTGGCCCTGGCATACACTTCAGGTCACCCAGCTCAGCTGCAAGTGCATTTCCTCAAAGAGCCATCGTGCTGGCCTCCAACCCCATTTTAAAAACTACTTTTATTACTTCTTTTATTTTTTGAAATTATAGTATAATTACATAATTTCCTTCTTCCTTTTCTTCCCTGTAAGCTCTCCCATATACCACTCCTTGCTCTCTTTCAAATTCATGTCTTGTTTTTCCTTAATTGTTGTTACACGTGTGTGTGTGTGTGTGTGTGTGTGTGTGTGTGTGTGTGTGTGTGTGTGTATCTCCTAAATAGAACCTTCTCAGTCTATATAATGTTCCTTGTTTGTTTTCAGGGCTGAGCATTGGTGTTGGATACTCAATTGGTGCACTCCTCCCTGGAGAAGACTGTTTGTCCTGCTCTCAGAATTCCACAGTTGCCTGTAGTCCTTTGCGTAGAGTTGAGACCTCATGGGCTTTCCCATGTCCATGTTAGTTTGCCTACTCAAACCACATTCTTTAAAATCCACAGTTCAGACTGTTCACCCAGCAGCATTTAATTATCAAACACTGGTTATTGCCACTGTGAGCATGTGTCCTGTTGGGAGATGAACTAGACATGATCCTTACTTTGGGGTTGCTCCTGGTCTTGTGGGAGGTAAATATACATAAAGGCAGTTGTTGTGCCAAGAAATAAAGACTAGGGTGTAAATAGTGCGGCTGAAACAGAGAAAGAGAACGAAGTCATTATGGACAGATGAAGGCACTGCTGTCCTTCAACAATTCTGCAAACAAACAAAACATCCTATCTGACTGGCAACGCCACGTGAGCAAACCTGGGCACCCCAGAAACTGGAAACAGAATCTTGGGATCAAGAGTATTCTTATCCCAAGTGACTGAAATCCAGCCCAAACTGCTCAGCTGTAAGGCATCGGGGAAGATCCACAGGTGAGCGGCAGCAGGGATCGGGTACCATTGTGAGTCTCCCTTCTCGATTAGAGGTGGGCTCCATCCTATCCTACGGGGCACCAACCTTCCTCTGAGGCTGCGCTCAAGTCTGCTGACAGCGCTTTCCTGACATCTTGCCAATAGATCCATTAGACAGAAGAGGGCATCTTCCTTGATGCCATTTAGAAAAATATTGGCAAACGGTCTTTGACTTCCTGCCTGTTTTTCTCCAGCCTCTAGACCGACACTGAGGGCACCAGACGCTTCCTGTGATCAGGCAAGACAGTAATAGAGTGGAGAACAGATACAAACCCTACCCACCCTCTGATCCGTGAACACACACACACACACAGAGTTTTGTCATCAGCGGGAACAAATGACACCAAGCCAAGGAAATAGCAGCGACACTACTGAGGGTCAGGATGGAGGGAGAAACCGTAATATTTCCAAAGTATTCAATGTTGGACATAAACACCATATCCCACGTTAACAACTGTACTTGAACCCAACAATTACCTCTTAAGAATTCTTCTTTAAAATCCTAATGTGGGTTTCAGTTGGTCCTATAGGAAGAATAAAGAAAAAACAAAGGCTTAGTGGGGAAATCCACTTATAAATACATGGGCTTTTTATCTTTTATTTTATTATTCTGTGTGTATGAGTGTTTTGCCTGCATATATATGTCTGTGTACCTCATGCATGCCTGGTGCCCGAGGAAGAGTTGGAGAGCCTCCATGTGGATGCTGGGAATCGAACCTGGGTCCTTTCCAAGAACAACAAGTGTTCTTAATCATTGAGCCAACTCTCCAGCCCCTGTGGTTTGTTTTTGAAGTAGTAGGGTAAGAAAAAATTTCAAGTTTCATGATGATTGTGTTTTATTGACCAAGAGAGCATCTGTAGTCTGTCTCTTTGCATCTGTGGTCTGTCTCTGAGGGAGAGGCAAATGGATAGTCCTCCATATGTAAATACAAGCAGGCACCCATTGGCCTTGAGCAGTGATAAATTTATGGTTTGTGAATGAACTATTCCCCAAAAGTCATGTGTTGAAAGCATGGTCATAGCTGGTGGAGTCAATCACCAAGAGATAACTGGACCATCAGAGCACTCAGGCTGTTGGAGGATTGATCCTTTGTAAACATCACACTGAGCAGGCTATTAGAAGTGGAGCCCAGTTGAATAAAGTAGGTAGCTTAGAAGGATAATCTTGTCCTGGTCCCTTCCCATGCTGTTTCTGCTTCCTGAATGGCATGAAAGGAACATGTTGTTGTCCTGTGCCAGCCTGCTCACTCGATGTTCTGCTTCACCATAGGTCCACAGAGCTAGAGGGAGCCCAGCATGGATCGGAACCCCTGAACCCGTAAGCCAAAACAAAGCTTTCCCTCGTAAATTGTTTCCCTCAAGCTGTGTGTCACAGTGACAGAATGCTGAGTAGCAGCCAGCCCTCTGTGTCCAATCTCTTTAATGAGCAGTCTGAGAAAGGCCAGGGCACGTGACTAGGGCTAACGCAGGAAAAAAGTAAGACTGTCAGTCCTTCCTTTCTAATTAAGCTCTTTCTGACAGGCAGAGAGGACCCACAAGGCTTTATAGAGAACTCATATAAAGGCAAAGGGGGATAGTTTATTTTGACCCAGTGTGTGTGTGCGTGTATGTGTGTGTGTGTGTGTGTGTGTGTGTGTGTGTGTGTGTGTGTGTGTGTGTGTGTGTGAGAGAGAGAGAGAGAGAGAGAGAGAGAGAGAGAGAGAGAGAGAGAGTGTCTGGGAAGTCACTCTTGACCCTGATATCCTGTTTGAAAGGGCAGAGTTGAGACCAATACCTGAACACAAACACTAAACCAATTGTGCAACATCCTTGGTGGATAGTTGAGGGAATACAAGAGGGAGAGGAAAGATGGACTCCCTTGAGCTCAAGAAATTTCAGGTCCTTGAACTATTCAACCAGAGGTGGGAAGGAGGTGAGGCTAGAGAACAAGAAAAAACAGTCTACTCCAAAGAGTATTTGATTTTGATTTGTTTTTTGGTGCAGAGGATTAAACCCAGGGCCTTACTAAGCAAGTATGCTACATCCTCTGGTCCTAATTACTTGATTATTACAAAGGGCTTGAGCTCATAAGACACTGGCTAGATGAGGTGGTTCATCCCAGAATCACTAGAATGAGTTCAAATTTGGAAACTTATGCTAGCAAAGAGCTTAATTGTTCGCCTATGATTTGGAGCATGGACCGTTGAAAGTCATTGCTTTCAGGAAAGACCTCTCAGTATAGAATCGAAGGAGCTGCATAATGGGATTAACCTTTAAATCCTTCCAGTCCTTGCTGAATTATTGAGCCAGGATAATTTAAGAACGATGGCATTTGTCATGGTGTTCTGCTTAGAGTACACATATGCATGTACCAGAGAGGGTGGGCTTGTCCCTGAAGAACTTGGAACACCCAGAAGCTGAATTCACCTCCCGTGAATGTAGTTAGAAGTGTGGGGGCCCACTAAAGCTGCTGGTTCAAGGGTTTTCCTTCAGCCATGATGAAGTTACACAGGTGATTGCCACTGACCTCCTCCTGGAGCAGTGGCTTTGTGGTACCCCGGCTGGCACGTGCACAGGCTAGCAAACATCGTCAACAGTAAGCAGGCTGTGCCCAGGAAGCCTGCAGGTTGGAGCCCATGCTTCCTCACTCAGAAAGCTCTTGTGACATGTTTGAAATGGCACATGTTTTTAAAACTAGTTTCCGACTTAAGGATATTTATTAACTATCCATAAGAGTGAGAATAGGCTATATTCTATTAGAAACAAACCCTCAGAAAATCTGGCTACATCTATTTTGCTCTTACAGATTAAGTAGCATATTTCTTAATATTCAAATTTCTTTTTTTTCTTGTTCATGCAAATCAAATCCAGGGCCTTGTACATGCAACACGCACTCTGCCATTGAGCTATATCCCCAGCTGGATAGCATATTTTATATCAAGGTCAACATGCCTTCCCCAGGAATTGGCCGGATTTAAAGGGAAATAATAAGCTTTTAATTTTAGTACACTTGTAAGAGTCCATATTTAACAAGTGTAGGCTAGCCATTGTGGTAGACTGCACCATCCTAAAAGGCATTGCCATGTGTTTGATGCCTCTGTGGTAACTGTAGAAGAAACCAGGATTTACATAATACAAACCCAGAATCAAAACAAAAATGTTTATCAGCAGGGAAGGGTGGGAATGGAACCGGGAAACAGAGACTGGGGTGGAGAGTGGAGTTGGCCAATGAGATCAACAGAGGTGGCTCACAAAAGGACTGTTTAAAAACGAAGACCTCTACTACTGTCTGTGAGGTATCCCCGTGAGCCACACAGCTGACTCACTTCCCTGCACCTGCAAGGCAGCTCACCCGACATGGCAGCCTGTGTACTGGGGACACAGAGGCTGAGAGGATGACAGTTCCATCTCACCAAGGCTTCAAGACGAGATGGCCATAGGAAAAAACACAGGGAGGAACACCTGATGGGAAAAGAGGAGACTCGGGGACCTCCTCCTCCAGGAAACCCCAAAATGCCAGAAACAGGGCAGATGATGGTTTCCTACCAGGAAGTCCAAACTAGCAAGAGTTAAATATTAAAAAAAGAGTCACCAGTACCCAGACAGTTCGCCATTTACACATTCTCCGTGGCACTCTGTAAGGATTCCCGTGGATTTTGTTCTCTAAATTTATTATAGGTGTCAAGCTACCTGATTCTCAAGCATGTCAGCCTGCCATGGAGATCCCTGATCTGAACTGAGTTCTTCTAGACCAATACATTTGAAACATAGCAAACCAATGAGTTAAGAATGCCAAGGTAAGTTTTCTGTCTACATGTTTGAGTTATAAAAGAGTCTGGAATTAAGAAAAAACTCGCATTGAACAATCATCGTGAAGATGTCTGGCAGCTCTTTGTGGGGGAGAACGGCAGCTTGAATTAATTGGCCTCTGTAATTGCTTCTCTTTCATCTCCAGCCACGGAAGAAAGATAACCACAGCGCTGTAGTGATTATAGTCATCAGGGTGATTTGCTAAAGGTAAACCTTAGCTGGTGGAGTCCTAGGCTTCTGTAAACATTTTGTCAGTCTGCACATTTTGCAGACAACTTTTAAGGAAACATCAGCTTGTTTAACAGGCTTCTTTGGGTGAGCACTGTCCTTGGAGGTACCGGCTCCAGTCTTTAATCCCCCTTTCATTTAAGCTGATGCCGCTAATATTTTTTCAGTCATCAATCATGTGGTCAGTGCAACCTGTCCTGTGGAAATTTGAAAGCTCTGGTGAGGGCTGTTGGGCTTAGTGGAAAGGATGATCAGCTCTCAGGAGATTGGTTGGTAGCAATGAACAGCCTCCTCCTGCTGCTGCACGGTGCCCTTGCTCTTTCCTCTATGGAATCGCATCATCTTTGGTTGAGCTAGGTGAGTGACTGGAGAGAAAAATGAATAGAAAAGGCCTTTGCTGATGGAAGTGTTTATTTCAAAGAAATCAGTGTTTGCCAGCTTCTTAATTTCTAGCTCTATGCAAGCTAAAAAGAGTTGGAACAGTCATTCTCAAGAAATTGTTAAAACTAATTATTTGCAACCATTAGTAAGAATTTCACAAAGCCAGACATGGTGGCACAGAACTCTAATCCTAGCACTTGGCGATAGTGAGGATGGGCAGAGACAAGTGGATCTCTGTGAAATTAAGGTCAGCTTGATCTACACAGTGAGTTTCAGGATAACAAGGGCTACAACCTGTCTCAGAAAATGAACGGGAGATGGGGGGTGGGGTAGGGGCAAGGGGTAGGGATGGGGGCACTCCAAACATGCACACATCTGAAGTCCGACTTACTGGTTTTCAAGAGAGCATTGGTTTGTATACAAAGCACACTTATATCCCCTCCTTTCCCTTCCATATCAAAGTTGTTAGTCACTACACATCACCACACCATTAAGGATCCGCCATCATAGCCCAGCCAACAGTATGAGCTCGAGCATTTGCCACAGTATTAAAACTAGTTTTAACTCTGCCCAGCTGGGCAGCAACTGGAGAGAGCATCTTTCAGGAGTCCTGCTCTGCACTCAATCCTTCTGGCCTATTCAGTCCTCCTGGACGAATCTGCTATGAACTTCAGGAAGGGCACCCATCCTTCTACTCCCAGGTTGAACAGGAGCCGGAGGCTTGACTCTGGGCCTCACTTCTCCTCTTCAAATAACAGGCCACAAGCTGTTTCTATGAGCCGGTCGGTGTTCTAAGTGTCTTACATAGACATCCCTTTACTTCTCACTGTAGGTTGTGAATGAGATAGGCACAGTGTTGACCCACATTATAAGTGAAGATTTAAGGCCAGGAAGCCTGCACTAAGCAATGCATCTATGATGGCGAAACCTGAACGGGGCCTGATCAGCATGGACCACTGTCCTGCTTGGCCTACCTGGGCCCCACTGAACCCATTGGTGTCGCAGGCCCTTCTCAGATCTGTGCTTCTCCTTGTCTCTGTGGTTAGGAATTTCTCCAAATCCAGTACCCCTAAATTTGTCCTCCATGTGGTGTAGATGGAAGTTTCTCTCCCACCTGCCTGTTCCCAAGTACCTGGCAGCCACTTCCCAAATAATTGCCTCCAAGGCTTAATACTACTTATAAAGGCTCAGCTGGTAGCTCAGGCTTATTACTGACTAGCTCTTACACTTAAATTAACCCACAATTCTTAGCTATGTTTAGCCACGTGACATGGCTTGGTACCTTTCCTCAGTGTGGCACTCTTATCTTACTTCCTCTGTGTCTGGCTGGCGAGTTCTTGACTCCACCTCCTTCCCAGCATTCTTAGTTTGGCTTTCCCACCTAACTTCCTGCCCAGCTACTGGCCAATCAGTTTTATTAAACCAATTCAAGTGACAAGTCTTTACAGTGTACAAGAGCTTTATCCCACAGCAGTGTGGTTCTTTGTAAATAAATAAATTAATTAAATTAAATTGTCCTCTGAAACTCATACTTCAGTGGGACAAACATATTCTCTAGGAAAAGGTATGAATCTATATGAAAGGGTTTGGAGAACACATGAGACAGACAGACAGAAAGAAAGAAAGAAAGAAAGAAAGAAAGAAAGAAAGAAAGAAAGAAAGAAAGAAAGGAAAGTCCACCAAAGGAGGTTCTCTTTCTTTATCCTCACATCTCATGCCATCATTGCAGGATTCACTGGGAGCTGTGGAAGAGGTGGTCACATCAAACCTGTCTGTCACAATTAAAAACAGATCATATGGAAAAGGCGGCTAAGCCAGAAGCGTTCCAGAGGAGCTCGTGTGACTGGAGGAGTATGTGAAGAGAAACACAGGAGGATATGAAAGGGTCCACAGCACTGGCTCTGTTCTCATGTCTCTGTTTGGGAGCAGTGGCAGATGAAGCTGGGGCTGGATTGTAACAGGCCTCGAATGCCAGGAGGAGCCAAAATGCTTATGAAAGGAACCTGCCATTGCAAATTTATAATTTCAGTATTACTGTATTCTACACACAAATCAATATTCTTAGCAAGGTGAGTGCTGCCTAATATTGCTAAAATATAAGCTAACATTTAAGACATGGTCAAGTTGAATTCATAGCTGTGATATGAAGCTTAAAAAAATTCAAGCATGAGAACTGTAGTATTGACTGGACTCAGCCACAAAATGCACCAATGCAGGGAAGGAATCAGTATTTGATGTCGTAGTTTTAAACAAATATCAAATAATGAAAGCCTTGTGGAAGAAACAGATTTTTCTCTGCTTCTCACCCCCTAATGAAGGGCTACATTTAAATGGAAGAAAATGGAGATTTGTTTCAAGTGCCAGCAATTACTTATTTTCTAGAGGAAAATACAACGTCCATACCCATTGATGCTTAAATTAAGATCAATGTGGTCATTAAGACTGAGCAGGAGAAGGAGACCCACGGGTCTGCTCAGGCCTTTTGGAGCTGGTGGTTGGGCACTGTTATGGTGAGCAAATATATGGTGGGGTATAGGAGAGAGAGCAAGACAGAATGGTCCTCGCCCTGTGTAGAGAGGCCGATGTGAAGAGATGGTGGCAGTGAGGAGCTAGCTGAGGTAGGTGGCCTGCCTGCCACCGGGTGCCAAGGTGATGTTCAGGCCCGGGCTGCTGCCAAGGTCCATGCCTGGGTACATGACGCTGCTGCAGTCACTCTCTGTGTTGATGTCTGTGGCTCCTGGTACCACTGAAGGCAGAAAGGATAGGGCTGCAGAGTTGGCCCCATTCCTCATTGGTTACAACACTAGGGATAAGCCTCGCTGCTACTCGCTGGCTGCAGCACTCACAGCAGGTCCTACATCTTGCCTGGTCAGCGCAGGAGAGTTGACCCTGTTGGCAGGACTACAGGTAAGCCAGCCCTGAGAGCGTGAGAGTGGGAGAGCTGGCCTCACCTGCCGCATGTGGTGGCTAGGGTGAGGGAAAGATGACCACCACCCACATGCACACCTTGCCACCTGCAGCAGATGAGAGAGCTGCCCCTGACCCTCGCCAGCTGCAGCCCTTGGGAAAGTGGGTCCTGCACTTCACCTGGGCATCACAGTAGAGCTGACACTGTTGGTGGGGTGCCGGTGAGCTGGTCCAAGAACTTGAGCATGAGAGGTCTGGCCCCACCCTTCATGCCTAGGGAGGCATGAGCAAGGAAAAGAAGGCCCCCACCCCCATCTGTGGCAGTGGGAGAGCTGGCCCAGAGGTCATGAGCACAGGAGAGCTGTCCCTGGCCTTCACAAGCTGCAGCACTTGGGAGAGTGGCCCCTGTACCTCACCTGAGCAACACAGTAGAGCTGGCCCTGAGGTCATGAGAGTAGGAGAGCTGACTGTAACATGAATTGCTAAATGGTCTTATTAATTAAAAAAAACCTGGAGCCAGATATTGGGGTGAAAACTGAAAGACCAGAGGAATAGAACAAGCCAGCCATAGGTTCTTACCGCTAGGAAATCCTCAGCCCAAGAGAACTACTTCCTGTATACTCACGCCTCTATCCCTTTCTGGGCCCTGCCATCTCACTTCCTCTCTCTGCCCAGCTACATCACTTCCTCGTTCTGCCCAGCTCTGTCACTTCCTGTCTGTCTGTACAGACCTCCAGACCTCTATGGTTAACTAGTGCTAGGATTAAAGGTGTATGCTACCATTGTCTGACCTCTATGTTTAGTATAGTGGCTGGCTTTGTCCTCTGATCCCCAGGCAAGCTTTATTTGTTACAGCACAAATAAAATATCACCACAGTTGTCCCTACCCCCCACCAACTGCAGCATCTAGGAGAGTGGCCCCTGTACCTCACCTGAGCAACACAGTAGAGCTGGCTCTGGTGGTGTAGGTGTGAGTGAGCTGGCCCTGAGGTCAGGAGAGCGGGAGAACTGGCCCACCCCTTGCTGCTTGCTATTCAGGGTGCACTAGCACAGCAATGCTGGAGAGCTCACTCTGGTGTTGAGAATGAGGGAGAGCTGGTGGGCTGACCAACCCTGCAACCACCCAGGCCCAGAACCAAGGTTATGAGTTGGCCCATCCCAATATCCACCCCATCTATGATCTGCTGGAGCATGTGAAGGTAGGGGGAGGCCACAGACCAAAAGCTGCAGGATCTCCATGACACGGGGCAATCACAGAATATCCAAGAAGAATCCCAGTGAAGGCCCAGTATCGATAGTGTAGCAGAAACCAGAGGCCTCGAACCAGACCAATGACTCATTAAAATGAACACCTTACAAGTAAAGATGTATGGACTAACAGGTTTACTGCGTGAGTCACTGTGTCACACTACAGTTTCCATAACGAGATTTTTCTCTTTTCTTTTTTTTCCTTTTTTTTTCTTTTATCTTAAATTTTATTTAATTGTATTTTGACTGGGAGTTTGCAAGGGCAGAGGTTGGATACAAAGGACTGGGGAGATGAACGGGATCAAGATACATGATGTGAAAGCCACAAATAACAAATATAAAATTAAAAATATGTTAGATAAAGATATCAACTTAAAAAGACGGGTGTGAACAGAAAATTTTTTCATAAATAACTTTCTGTTTCCTGGGTTTGTAATATAATTGCATCATCCCCCCTTCCCCTTCCTCCCTTCAGCCTCCCATGTACAGCCCTCCTTTTCTTTTGATTGTTGTTACATATATTTTTATATGTGATTCTAAACACATAAATACAGCCTGCTCAGTCTGTATAATGTTACTTACTTAATATGTCTGTTTTCAGGGCTTACCAGCTGCTGTTGGATAACCAATTGCCACGCTCCTCCCTGGGGAAGGCTGTTTCTCCTGCTCTGAGCATTCCTTAGTCACCTGTAGGTGAGCAGAAAGCTTTAAAATGTGCTTCTGGGGTTCAAAGGGGAGAAGTTAGAGAGGTGAATGAGGAGGAGAAGAGGGGGAGGCAAGGAGGCTGGGCAGTGGGATTAAAACAGGAAAGGCTAGGGAGGAAGGCTGCGAGAGCCAGAGCAGAGCAGAGCAGAGGCAGACGCTGAGGGGTCTGGTGACAGGTGCTTCAGGCAGAAGTGGGCTGAGACAACCAGAGGGACTAGATGCCATCCCTGCCTCACTGGCGGCCCTGCCATCTGTTTGCCCCTTACTCTCCCTCGATTTCAGGCTGATAGATAACAGACCCGTGTGCGGCACGGCTTGAGCCTGTCCCTGAAGGGTCGGGACAGCCCCGCATTCCACCTCAGTGATTGTTGTGCTCTGTGAAAACGGCAGAGATTAGAACCAGAAAATTCCCCAGAATGGATGGAAGGAACCAGGCTGTGGAAGCTACCTGACGTTATCTAGACTGGGCTCCATCTCTGCCTTGACAACTGGCCAAGCTTTTGGGAAACAGAGTCCTGTGGGAACATGCAAAGCAACCAGGATTGCTAAGAATGGAAAGGGGAAATCGGGGTGAGGTCTCAGTTCTGAGGAAACCATGGTGTTTGCCAAGCAGGATAAAGGCAAGAGAGTGACATGGATATTGTACGATTATATGGGTCGAGAACCATATCATGTGTGTCTTGTCCAAAGGGGCACACCTAAAACTGTGTAGTGCATGTAACTATTTAACCACTATAAATATAAAGCATCTAAATTTCTGCATGATATTTGTTTGACCCAGTGAGGAACAAGTAAAGTTGCAAATTACCCTTGGAATTCTTAATTTGATCAAAAAGTGAAGCCATACGAAGGGATACTCATTTGAAAGGAGTACAAGAGACGGACCATGGGGCCTAAGCTCTAGGCTTGAGTATGGGAACTTGACTAAGTCCCTTAGCAGTTTCTTGGGCCATATTGCCTCAAGTGTAAAAGAAGAGGCTGGGCCGTCGGGTCCTCACAATGCTGGCCTGCTCTAACCAGCGATGACTGTAACATTTGTATGGGAAACATGGCAGGATGCCAAAGCAAGGGCTACAGCTGAGGTGACGCTTTGTTCAGCTTGCAGTGTGGCTAGGTCAGCACCAATCAAGAATTGTCATTTGGAGCCTGAGACTTTGTTCTATAGAAGAGAGATTAAAATACATCTGCTTGGGTGGAGTAGATGGCTCACTCAATAAGTCCCTTGCGTGCAATAGTGAAGTCTTGACTTTAGTCCCCAGCAATCAAATACAAACACTGGGGGGCTTCCCTGTGTGCCTGTAATCCCAATACTGAGGAGGCAGACAGGTAGGTTCCAGGGGCTTTCTAGCCACTCAGGCTAGCCTAATTAATAAGTTCCAGGTCCCAGCAAGAGATCCAATCCCAAACAACAAGGTTCTTAGCTCCCGAGGAATGATACCATGAGGAATGACCTTTAACATTTATGTGCATGCCCATACATGTACATGCACACCCACAAGTGCACAAACATGTGCCACATACACCCAGGTACACATGCGTCTGTACTTTTAAGCCTGGAATTAATTTTCTCTTGCATAGGTATTATGTATTAATTAAGAGCTGAGAGAAGAAACAGAAATGGTAACGTTAGAGAAGACAAGAAGGAAGGTTATGTTTTTATTGGTGAGGACTTTGTTCTTCCTTTGAGCTCTGCTAAGCATTGAGTAGGGCACACCATGTCCAGAACCAGTAGGATTAGCTTTTCGCACAGTGCCTAGAATTTCCTCTACACATTAATCTTCCATTAAAAAGAAACTGATGTAGTACATTTTAGTCTTTACTGAAATGGTCTTATCTAAAAGAAAAAACAAGGCTCTCTGCTCCTCCCTGTTCCAGAGACAGCCGCATCTTTCTGTGCAGTGCTAGCCTCGTTCCTGAGACACGATGGTGAAGGTCGGAGTGAACGGATTTGGCCGAATTGGACGCCTGGTTACCAGGGCTGCCCTCCAGACTGGCAAAGTTGATATTGTTGCCATCAATGATCCCTTCATTGACCTCAACTACATGGTCTACATGTTCCAGTATGACTCCACCCATGGCAAGTTCAACGGCACAGTCAAGGCCGAGAACGGGAAGCTGGTCATCAACGGGAAGGCCATCACCATCTTCCAGGAGCGAGATCCCGCCAACATCAAGTGGGGTGAGGCTGGTGCCGAGTACGTTGTGGAGTCCACTGGTGTCTTCACCACCTTGGAGAAGGCTGGGGCCCACTTGAAGGGCGGGGCCAAAAGGGTCATCATCTCCGCCCCTTCTGCTGACGCCCCCATGTTTGTGATGGGTGTCAACCATGAGAAGTACGACACCTCACTCAAGATTATCAGCAATGCTTCCTGCACCACCAACTGCTTAGTCCCCCTGGCCAAGGTCATCCATGACAACTTTGGCATTGTGGAAGGACTCATGACCACAGTCCACGCCATCACTGCCACCCAGAAGACCGTGGATGGCCCCTCTGGGAAGCTGTGGCGTGATGGCTGTGGGGCTGCCCAGAACATCATCCCTGCATCCACCGGTGCCGCCAAGGCTGTGGGCAAGGTCATCCCAGAGCTGAATGGGAAGCTCACGGGCATGGCCTTCCGTGTTCCCACCCCCAATGTGTCCGTTGTGGATCTGACATGCCGCCTGCAGAAACCTGCCAAGTATGACGACATCAAGAAGGTGGTGAAGCAGGCGTCGGAGGGCCCACTAAAGGGCATCCTGGGCTACACTGAGGACCAGGTTGTCTCCTGCGACTTCAACAGTGACCCCAACTCTTGCACCTTCGATGCTGGGGCTGGCATTGCTCTCAATGACAACTTTGTGAAGCTCATCTCCTGGTACGACAATGAATTTGGCTACAGCAACAGGGTGGTGGACCTCATGGCCTACATGGCCTCCAAGGAGTAAGAAGCCCACCCTGGACCACCCACCCCAGCAAGGACAGCAAGAGAGACCCTCGGCTGCTGAGCAGTTCCTGTCCCATCTCAGTCCCCGATACTGAGCATCTCCCTCACAGTTTCCATCCCAGACCCCCAGAACAACAGGAGGGGCTTAGGGAGCCCTACTCTCTTGAACACCATCAATAAAGTTCACTGCACCCAAAAAAAATGGGCAATTGGGGATACTTCACATTCACATAGTCAGAGGAGTGCAGAAGGACTGGCTTTTAACCTCAGTAGGGCTAAAAAAGTTTCCCTTGATATTTGTACAGCTAGGTAGAAATCCACATGTATTAACCGTTTGCTATGGGGATAAAGCCCGAACGGTCAACAAAACAATCCGATGCTTTGCCTTTTCAGCACATTATTCTAACAAATGGACATTACGGCTTATTTTATTTTCAACTTTATTGTTAAAAGAATGTTGCAAATTAATAACATCTCATACTAAAATTAACCATATACCAATTAACCAAAAGACTACGGTTAAACTATGCTAACATACGGTTAGCATAGTCATTCAAGAGGGAAGTTACGGTGTTTCACATTGGATTTTACCCTTTCACTATCAAATATACTTTTATACACTTAGTCACCACCAAAATAGAAAAATCCACAACAGGTTTAGAACTAGAAAAGCAATCAGCTTTAGATCCCTTTCATAACTCATGCTTGCTGTCTGGCAAGTGGGTATTTCTTGAGCTGTGTTCTATTAAACCTTTGTACTTTCTGTTCATTAGAGACAGTGACTCACTATAAAGCACAAGCTAGCCTTGAATAGAAGACGCCTGCCTCAGTTTCCAAGTGTCCAGATGATGGGTGTGCACCTACTGCCCAGGTAAAGTGTGCTCTCCTCTCTCTCTCTCTCTCTCTCTCTCTCTCTCTCTCTCTCTCTCTCTCTCTCTCTCTCTCTCTCTCTCTCTCCCTCCCTCCCCTAAGGTTAGATACAATTTCAGTTTGGCCATCATAACCATTTTAAAGTGCCCAGTCATGCAGCGTGAAGGATGTTGCAATGTCAGACACCACTACTACCACCCACTTCCAGAACTTTTTCATCTTCTCAAATTGGAATTTTGTACCCATTAAACTCTAATTCCATGTTCTCCCTCTCCATAGCCGCTGGCAACCAGATGCCTTCTTCCCATGTCTGTGCTTTGTTTTTGAGACTAATTTATTAGTTTTTAACTGTGATATTTCATAATCCTAGCATTGAGAAGCAAAGTCGTGAGCAGAAGGTTTTTTTGAGGCAAGGTAGGGTTTACACTGACTTTTCAAATGTCTAAATCTTGTGTTTATTTATCTAATAAAAAATTTTAACCATTTTTTTCAGATTTAAAGTGTTTATCTTATTGTTGTTAAGTCCACAACATTTCCGAGTTTATTTTTAATGACTCCTGGGAACAGATACGTTGAAGTACTGTTTTAAAGATTTATTTATTTATTATATATACAGAAGAGGGCGCCAGATCAAGCCACCATGTGGGTGCTGGGAATTGAACTCAGGACCTCTGGAAGAGCAGTTGGTGCTCTTAACCTCTGAGCCATCTCTCCAGCCCTGAAGTACTGTTTTAAAAGGCAGGTTTAGGACTTCAATCCCAAGGCTTGGGAGGCAGAGGCAGTAGGATTTCTACGAGTTTGAGCCCAGCTTGGTTTACATATTGAGTTACAGGCCAGCTAGGGCTGCACAGGGAGATGGTCTAAAAAAATGGAAACAAAACAAATCAAAAAAGCACATGCATTTAAAATGCTACATCAACCGTTTGTGATAGGATATATTTAACAGGATATATTAAAATTTGTAAGTGCAGACTTCTGTCCTAAATATTAACATAAAATATTTGCTTTTTTGTTTGTTTGTTTGTTGTTGTTAGAAGAGCATTTCACACTTTTGAGAGTTACTGCTCTGTGGATACTCCACACCTCTAGTAAAACCCAATATGTTAAAAGACAAGACCGCATAAACAACACAGACTGTGCCCGTTCAGCTAATACTGGTTAGAGTTTTGAAACAAAACTAGGTTGTAAGGAATTGATAGTAAATGCTGAATTTTCAGTGCATGTAAATAAACCTTAACCCAAGACCGTCTGTTTTCCCAGAGCCCTAGTAAATAGACTTTTTAACAGGAATCTCATGTAAAGTAGCCATGTGCTTATAATTACCCAAACATTGTAGATCCCCTGTGTGGAATTTCACATCTTTATTGCTTCTATTTTAATGTTTACAAAGTTGGTAGTAATTTCTCAAACCAAATCTGATCCTAAACAGGAAAGACAACTTCCTATGTAATTGTAATTTTTCGATGCAATATTTGGCAAGAATCAAACCATTCCTAGAACTTAATCATTTTGACTGTCGTAAGAACCCTGTATGCTCATTTGAGAAGGCACTTGGTCCACCCCACTGAATATCCCCAGACCTATTAGCAAGCGGCAATGTGGTTTTAATCTAGAATATTTGGACAGACATAAAACATGTTGAATCATTACAGAAAGAGAGTGTTGCCACAAATTCACAGTGAAATACAGTAAAACTCCCCGTGTCAAGCAAACTTAGCCCTTTTAGAGAAGTTAGTTACCAAAAGGAACATTTTAAGAGAAAATGAAAACTAGATCAATGAAAAAATTTTAGATGTAATTTCAGAACAAAAGCATAAAGATTGAGAGTGGCTAAAATTAACAGAGAACTTTTTGGTATTTAAAAAATCAAAATACTTGGCTACTTAACTATTATCACCATCCTCATATCTATGTGAATTATACTCATTGCTGAATCTAATCTCTTCTCTGTATGAATTGTACTGAGGGTTTCATTATGCCATCCCTGTGTGTGTTTCTGATGTATTTTGATCTAATCTGCACAAAGGACTGAGGACATACATATTTTCTCCTTCATCTGGGTTGACATACCTTGTTAGGAGTTGTTTAAATTTTATTTTTTGTTCGTATTAAAACTTGTAGCTATGGAGTACCATAGTAAAGTGAGAATATTTTGAGTTTCAAAAGCCGAGAAGGGACAGAGCTCAAGTTCAAGTCCCTCCGTGGATCCCTCCATCGCAGAGCAGAGCAGAGGAGGCACCTGCACTCCTCCTCCTAATGTGCTCTCTCTCTCTCTCTCTCTCTCTCTCTATATATATATATATATATATATATATATATATATATATATATCTGTCTCTCTGTCTCTCTCTCCATATATATATATATATATATATATATATATATATATATATATATATATCTGTTTCTCTCTCTCTCTCTCTCTCTCTACCCTTCAAGTTCAAAGCAGACCTGACCCCAGTTGTTCTCAGAGATCAGTATGAGTTAACCATTTATAGCTTGGAATGTGTGCAGACAATTAAATCCACCTGGTTCACATTGGGTATAAAAATTATTTTCTCCTTAGGAATGAGAATCATTAATTGGAGATAAGATTTTCTACTACACTTTTTCTTCAGGGCTCTTTCTGAGTAGCCAAAGCATTTCTTGAAGTTCTCGGCAGGTCACTTACCCCTACTTGATGGTGTAGGTCACTAGTTCAAAATCTGAGCATGCATTAGAATCTGCCCCCACACACACACCCATGCCCGCATCGGTCCTGTTAAATGAAGACTGCTGGGTCTCAGCTTGGGTGAGCAGACCTTTAGGAGGGCAGGTGGTAAAGTTGGTGCTTCCAGGTCAGCCCTGCTTGTTGAGAGCTGCTGGGATGGGCAAACTACAGCTGGATTGGCTGTCACATGACCTGCAAGAGAGCAGTAGGAGAGGAGGGACAGCTTGACCTGGCTCCTCAATACAGACTTGGTATCCAGATGCAGCACTCCAAATTCCCACCCACCTTAGGCTGCCATCTGCCACATCATACTCACCACAAGTTCTGATTCCTCATTGACCTAAGACTGCTTAGCCAGCAGAGTAGGAGACTGAGCCTATGAAGACATACTACCAAGCACAACTCATCTGAATTCGCTAAATTTCTTGGTCAAAAAAAAAAAAAAAAACCTGTCAAGTATACAAACAATACACTAAGGCTGGGGTGGTGGCTCATACTAAAATCTCATCACTTGGAAGGAAGGCTGAGGCAGGAGGGTTGCTATGAGTTTGAGGTCAACCTGGGCTATATAGCAAGAGTCTGTCTAAAAAGAGGGAGGGAGGGAGAAAGGAAGGGAGGGAGGGAGGGAAGAAGATCACATCATGTTTATTATCCTATGCAAAAGAACTCTGGATTTAAAAAAAAGAAATAGAATAGTAAGACTGTATAAAGTGTGTAAAGCAAGGAGAATCAATGAGGCTCATGGCTTCCCAGCTTACGTTGAGATGTTTTATGGTTTGTTTTTTGCCCTTTCTCTTCCCTAAGATGAACACAGACTAGGTTTCCCTCCAGCTGCTCAGGACCCCACTGTACTTCATCTTTGACCTGCCCCGGGGAATGCCACCCTCACTCTACACCAATAGCTTTTCTTTTTCTTAGGTTTTTTTAATTAAAAAATTTGGTGTGTACCTGTTCTTGTGTGTGCGATGTGCTTGCACAGCTCAGTTATCCACCGCAATCAATCGCTTTCTGAATTATTTGTGTGTGTGTGTGTGTGTGTGTGTGTATTCACATGTGTGTGCACACTTGTGGAGAAGGGACCTCACACACTTGTGTGCTCAATCACGTGGAGTCCTCTACCATTCTCCATGTTACACATTGAGACAATGTCTGCCGTTGAATCTAGAGCTTTACTCTATTGTAAAGTTTTTACTATGGTGCTGGGGATCAAACTCAGGACCTTCTGCTCACGTGGCAAGCATTTTACAGACAGAGCCATTTCCCTGGTCCTCATTTGCTATACTTAAAGCAAATACTATTCTTTCTAAATGATTTTTAATATGTGTGTATAGGCCTGTGTGAGGTCATGTGCATCCTGTGTACAGGAGTTCAACTGAGGAGGTCAGAGGGCATCAGATCCCCTGGAACTGGAGTGACAGGTAACTGTGAGTCACCTGGATGACCTTGAACATACAAAGATCCACCTATGTAGACCAGTCTAGCTTTGAACATACAGTGATCCACCTATGTAGACCAGACTGGCCTTGAACATACAGTGATCCACCTGTGTAGATCAGGCTGGCCTTGAACATACAGCGATCCACCTATGTAGATCAGGCTGGCCTTGAACATACAGTGATCCACCTATGTAGACCAGGCTGGCCTTGAACATACAGTGATCCACCTATGTAGTCTAGGCTGGCTTGAACATACAGAGATCCACCTATGTAGACCAGGCTGGCCTTGAACGTACAGTGATCCACCTGTGTAGACCAGGCTGGCCTTGAACGTACAGAGATCCACCCGCCTCTGTCTCTCAAGAGCTGGGAGTAAAGGTGTGCTCCCCCACCTAGCCTTAGGAAGTGCTCTTAATTGTTGAGCCATCTCTCGACTCCTTTTTACTTTTTTAAGAGACCTTTTCTAGTGCTCACTTCGGCAGCACATATACTAAACTTGGAATGATACAGAGAAGATTAGCATGACCCCTGTGCAAGGATGACACACAAATTCATGAAGCATCCCATTTAAAAAAAAAAGACCTTTTCTAAAAATGGGATTTGATGAAAATGTCAAAAACATAGTAAAGCAGGAATGTTCAAGCTAAAGCAAACACAGGACACACCAGCCCTACCTGTTAACCCCAGTGCCTGGAGCTCCAGGAACACAAAGACATTGAGTTGTAAAGCCACAGCTATCCATAGTCATTTTCAATTACTTTCTTATAATCAAAACTTACCCATATAAAATCTCATTTCTTGAGGGCCATTTCCAGTATTTGCTCTTATTGGGTTGCCAGTTCATCAACTTATTCAGAAGTGTATGATAGTAAAACACAAATTCAGATCCTACCAGAAAGTGTTTATATTTTATTCTTGTCCTCATAGGACAGTACCTCAAAGAAGTGATCCCATTCACATGACCCTGTAGGTATTTCCTGACACCTTCCAGGAGTGCATTTCCTGGGCCCCTTAAATAAGGGCTCCTTCCTATGGGGTTGGAGTTACACTATACTAACAGGTCAGACACTTTTTGAAAAGAAACAGCTCTTCAAATAATACTTCAAAATATTAAATAACTAAAGGGAAGGTGTGTTGGTTTGTTTTGAGTCAGAGTCTCATCATGTAGTCCTGGCTGGCTTGGAATTGCTACTAGACTAGGCAGGCCTCAAAGTCTCAGAGAAGCCCCCTGCCTCTGTCTCCTTGACTGCTGGGATTAGAGGCTTTATCCACCTACCCCATCCTCACTGAGAAAAGACTCCTTTTTTTTACTAAAGAGAAATTTTTCTCCCTGGTCCAATATGAAATAATCATTTAAAACTGTAAGAACACAAATTTAAGACGATAATAAATGTGGCAATTTTATTTGATTTTGATCTTGTATTTCTCTGTAGACATATCTATAATCTATGAATGTTTGTTGCCAAATTTTACGTACACTTTAAGTGTGATTCCCCAATTCCTTTAAATAATTTCTTTGAAAGATGTTAGTTGGGATTACTAGTCCTTGATCAAGCAGTTCTGTCTATGAGCAGTAATTCTCCCAGCATCCACAGGGGGGCAGGAGATACCGTGTCCCACAGATGTCTGTAGCTAGGTGTGTGTCTGATGCTGATTCTGGTCTGAAAGCTATCAGAGCCAAGCTCCCACCAGACTCTCTTCACGGCATGTCAAGAAATTCTCACTGTTTCAAAATGTTCCTCCCAGAAGAAAGTGCCCAAGAAGTGATTAGAGAATCTAAGACTAGGCTGGAAACTTAAAATTCCATAGCAGTATTTCAAAGACTCAGTGTGTAGTGTGGAAACCTAAAAGCAGATCTGGCAATGGTTTAGTTTGCTCCTTACAGTTTTACCATCACAGCACACACACACACACACACACACACACACACACACACACACACACACACACACACACACACACACACGGGAGGGGGGTGGTGGGAGGAGACTGGAGCAATGGCCTCAGTGAAGCCTTGTTAACACGGGGTGGATTTCTTTTTAAAGCATACTTAGAGGACGTTTTAACTATAGGAAACGCTGGCTTAGGAGTCTGAACGGCTTGACTCTTGGTTGTATTTCTGACTTGCTGGTGACCTCCAGTCCTCGGGTTGATTTGTCAGTGTGTTACTCACCTGTAAAATGATCACAATAGCCTTTTTGGCAAAGAGAACTTTCTTCACACAGATCCAAGGCTGGTAACAGTGAGAGGAACATCTGCCCTGAGGTAATCCTGAAGACAGGAGCCCACCCACATTCCTTGTGGTCCCTGACTTGCCTTTCTACATGACCATCTAGTCAGTTGAAGGGCTGTAAGCCATAGGCAATGGGACTGCTGGCTTGCACTGCCTTGTTTCCTGTTTACTGGTAACTCGCAGCAGATAATTGCTGTGGGCAGAGTGAGTGGAGATGGAGGCTGCCTTTTCGAGCAGGAAACATGGCTACTGAACCAGAAGGATCTAAAACCATGACTCGTCATTAACAGACACTGTGGTACCAGAAGTGAAAATCATGACAACATAAAGTACGAATGTTCATTTCGCAGAGGGAAGGGATGCAGACAGACCACAGGAGGATGTCATCCACTCTCCTGGATGTCACTTCATGGTCAGTGTACAGGAGCAAGAGGCAATGTCGGCCAATAGGCAGCACAAGCAGGGAAGCAGCTGGACATAGGGAGAGCAGGGAAGCAGCCGGACACAAGGAAAGGTGAGGACCCAGGGGTGACTTGTGGTTTTCCAAGAGAAATGGTGAGAAGCTGCCGAGGGGAAGAGAGAGGGAGGAGGGAGAGGAGGAGGGAGAGGCAGGTATCTGAAGGGTATGGGTTTGCTATTAATGTTAGGTGCCCAGGGTGTCCTCTCTGGATGGCAGTACTCTGAGAAGAACATGTGCACCGAAAATGAAGGAGCATGAGCAGAGAGGTCATTTTGTCAACGTAGATAAATATCTGCCAAGTATTATTTAAAATTCCCGTTCCTCTCCTTTCACATCCTTAAGCTGGTGAAATGACAATAAATCATCTAAATCCCAGAAAAAAGGACAGAACTAGAGGAAGCACCTTCAAGTCCAAGACAGGTCGTGGCTTGGCATTCAGGAGCTAACTAACCATGGGTGGGCAACCAAGAGGAAAGCAGCCACACTCAGTAGCCTAGCAATTAAGGGTACAGACTCTGAAGCAGTGTGATCTTGGGCCTCACTTTCCCTTCCTGTAAAATGGAGATAATACAGCCCTGGTCTCAGGCTCGTTATGAAGATCAAGTGAAAACTGTTTGCAAACTTCATAGAGCCATGCCTGACACAGAGCTTCCCTGTGGGTATTTTGCTATATCGAGGCGTGGAGGCAGATGCCCAGGGTGAGAGGCATGCCTCTGACCTTAAGGAAGTCAGAGGAAAGAGACAGGAAGAGCAAAACTGCCTCCCCTAGCGTGCTCTCAGGCCTTTAAGGTCCCAAAGAAGAAAAAAAAAAAAAAGGCAAGGGGCAGAGTGGAGAGCCCACAGAGAAACAGTCACCTCAGACCAAACCCGACAGCTTTCCAGCTGGACACCAGGCATCCCAAGGGGTGGTACCAGAGCCACTCCTCCCTGGGTCTATCCTTGGCTGAATGGCCTTGGAAAAGTCACTTCTCTTTGAGTCTTTTTCTTTCTTTCCTTGTTTTTAAATCCACGAAAGTGGGATGATTGCAGGAGGGCGTTTAAGGTTGGTGCTTGAGTACCCACCCCAGCCCATAGAGGCTCTGGACAACTCCCGTCTGGAGTGCAGTCTGGGAGAATTCAACCCTTCACCGCCAAGTGTAGCGGCGTCCAGGCTCCGGGAACCGCGGGGCGGTGGGCGGGGAAGACACTGGGAATCTGGGGACAGATAAAGGAAACCCGTGATGGGGCGAGGCTGGGCTGAAAAGAAACAGATTAGGGTAGAGCTGCGAAGGGAGGGGTCTGGTTGGGGGGAGAGAAAGGGTGGGAAACAGAGAGTTGGGAGGACACCAGAAGAAGAAAAGCAGACCGAGGGGTGGTGGGGGTGTGATGGGGGTGGAGAAGAAACTTGGGGAAGAAGGAAGTCCTGAAGACAATACGAAAGAGGAACGGGGAAGTTTGGGTGCAGAAGAGGGAGGCAAGCCCCCAAGGGGCCAGAGAAACCGGGGATCACACGAAAGAGAAATGAAGCAGCTGGAGCAAGCGCCAGAGGCTGGGGTCTACGAGAGGAGAGGTTGGGGCCTGCAGGGGAGCGTAGCAGCTCTGAGCACCGGTCCAAACTCTGAAGACTGGTGGCCTTTGCCTGACCTCGAAGGTTGGGGATAGACGCTGGTCTTTGTGGAAAGCAGCATCCTACCGAGAGAATGGAGCTGTGTGGGGCTGGCCCCTGCGCTGGCTTCCCCGGCTCAGGGCTGAGCCCTGAAGGAGTGCTAACGGCCCGCTAGGAGGGTGACCGGAGGGGAGGAGAAGGTGCCATCACCGCGAACCACCGCGCAGCTTGCAGCAGAAGCACACGCTCCGAGCCATCTCTGGCCACCGCCTCTGCGGCTCCCCGGGTCCCTGGATTCCCAGGCCTCTGACTCCCAGGAAAGTGCGGGCAGCCAGCCGGCTTGAACGGTCGGCTGCGCAGCGCTGCGGAGGGTGGGCTTCCCCGCCTTTGCTAGCCTGCCCTTGGTGCTGCGTGCGGGCTCTCGCTGCCCAGCCCGGGCGGGCTCTCGCTCCCCAGCCCGGGCGGACTCTCGTTCCCCAGCCCGGGCGGACTCTCGCTCCCCAGCCCGGGCGGACTCTCGCTCCCCAGCCCGGGCGATCTCTCGCTCCCCAGCCCGGGCGGACTCTCGCTCCCCAGCCCGGAGACAGCGGCGCTCGGTTCCCGCTCGCTCCGCCTGCGCTCCCGACTCTGCGGGGCGCTCCCAGCTCTCACCTCGCACGCCTCCCGCGGGGGCGCTGCGCCCCGCCGCTACCCCAGCCCGCCGCCGCCCCCCACTCCACACCTCCTGCCCGCACTACCCGCCGCCCTCCTCACCCCCCCTCCCCGGCCGCTCTCCCTCCCCTCCCCCCCCCCCCCGCCTCGTCGAGGGGCGGGAGGGGGCGTGGCAGGGCCGGGGTTTGTGTAGCTGCTACCCGGCTCCCCGCACTCGGAGTCTGCAGGAGGAACGCGGCCCCCGCCGCTGTCCAGCTGCTCGGTGCCTTTCGCGCCCAGCGCCGCCGCCGCTGTCGCCGCCGTCTCTCCGGGAAACTCAGCCACTCGCTCGCCATGGACACTCCTAGGGTCCTGCTCTCGGCGATCTTCCTCATCAGCTTCCTCTGGGATTTGCCGGGTTTCCAACAGGCTTCCATCTCCTCGTCCTCCTCCACTGAACTGGACTCCACCAAGGACGCGCGGAGCCGCAAAGAAGGGAAGATGCCGCGGACGGCACAGGAGAGTGAGGAGGGCCGGACGCCCCAGGAGCACCAGCCGCGGCAGAGCGAACTCCGGCGGCGGCCGCCTGGACAGTCTCAGGGGCAGGAGCCTCCGGGCAGGGGCCCGCGCGTGGTACCCCACGAGTACATGCTGTCAATCTACAGGACTTACTCCATTGCCGAGAAGCTGGGCATCAATGCCAGCTTTTTCCAGTCTTCCAAGTCAGCTAATACGATCACTAGCTTTGTAGACAGAGGACTGGGTAAGTGGCAAAGAAAGCGCCCGACTCCTCTCCCGCTGGAGCGCCTCAGCCAGAGCGCTGCCCCGGCTCCCGCAGGAGGTTGCTTTTGTGAATTCCCTTCCCATTCTGGACACCTCCTCCTTTTTCTTTTCTCAAGCCCCAAATTCTGAGTGCAGCTGCAGATTTTCTTCAGCCTGTAGTCCTCCCTACTCTCTTACTTTTCTTCCCTCCTTTTTCTTCTTTGTTTTCTCGTCTTTTGCCGAAAGCATCGTGGTGGTCACTGTTCTGGTAGCCGGAGGAGGAAGTGTAGCGAAAGAGAGGAGGCGGTCAAATAAAAGAAGGTGGAGAACGTTAAGAGAAAGGACTGGGGGACCCTGTGGCCAAAGCTTGTGAGGGATGCTGACCCTAGAGCATCTGTGAGGGCGTTAGAAAGCCTGGAGCCTCCTGTCTCTCAAGGAAAAGCCGGCACATGGTGGTCAGTCCGTCAAGGCAGCGAGTCTAGGATCAATGACAGGCAGTGCCTTGATCCCGCAGTCCTGTGGGTTCCTCTGCAGCCCTGCGCAGGGTGTGGGGGACATTCTGGTACCGCCCCCTCCACACACCTGATAGTTCTCAAGCCACAGCCCACAGGATGGGCTCAAACAGGGACCGCTGAAAGTGTGGGGTTCTTAAAGCACTACAGGAGTGTACACATCCACCTCAGACAGACAACGCTCTTCTCTCTGAGCATCTAGGGGACCCAACCCTCATGCTCTGTGCCAGACAGAATGCATGGGTCTGTGGGATTCCGAGCGTGCCCTCTTGCTCTCATCGCTGATGCAGGGCATGACCAAAGTCTTCTGATTAAACCTCAGATACTGGGGAAAGTTCCACCGGCTCCCAGAGAGGAAAAAAAAAATTCAGAAAAAGCAGGAAAGGGGGAGAGAAAAGGGAAGGGACGGTGGACAGAGAGGAGGGTACTGAGAAGGTGAGAGGCGCTAAGAGATTTAGGCAGCCAGTTGCTTCCCATACTCCCAGACTTAGCTTCGGTTGTTCCTCAACTTGCAGGTTCAGGTTCAGTGAAAGTATCCAGAAACCCAAAAGTCCCGGGATTGGGCAGAGGGAACTGCTCAGCTACATCTACCCACCTTTATGGCCCTCACATTCTCGAACCTTTCCAGAGTAGGCTAATGTCCCCCTCGCCCACCTGCCCCAAGCCTTACTCCGTGTCCAGCCACCAGCCTTCCCTCGAAGCTGCTTCCTTCTCAGCCAAGGTTCTGGCCCCGCCAGGTACGCAGCTGCAATCCGAGGTCAGCTGGGTTATGAGCTGCTGAAAGGTCTCGACGGCAAATTAACGCCGCCGTATTTTATGATGATTTTAGGAATAATAAAGTCACCTTTCCAAAAACACGTGGCTTCTTCGTATTGCTGCTACTAGGTCTTGGACCTGGGTACTACCGCGCAGCGCCAGCTCCTTATCACGCTGCAGCGTTGCTGCGCGGTTCTCCCCCTGCAACTTCTCAGTTAACCTCCTAGTGCCTCTAATACCATCGCCAAAGCAGAGGCGATAGAAAGTCAGAGAACAGTGCTAAGGGAGGAAATCCGAGAGGCCTAAACGAGCAGGCGATTTGGTACTCTCTTCTTTTCCCGGGAAGTGACAAATGCCCCTCTCCTACCTCAGGCAGGCACCCTTAATGGTTCACACTACTCCCTGAGAGTTGGCACGGGACCAAGGGGTACTGTAGGCTGTTCCAAGGTATCTATAGATGACTTTGGAATTTCGGCAAGCATGGAAGGCTGTCTCTGGGGCCCCTAGACCTGCATAGACTGGAGCACTCAACAACCCTTGTTTGCCCTGTGACACCCAGACAACCTAGAGTCCATGAACGGTGCTGGGAGCCCCCAGGCTCCTTGAGTACTGGATGGGGTCTGGGGAGTGGAGGAACACTCTTCCCTAGCCACCCACGCTTGTGAGGCCAGCAGGATTGTGGATTTAACCTCAGAATGCGTTGGGCATAGGGCTGCCAGAGGTCCCGAATTCAGAGCACCAAGACCCTGGACCGTAGCTTCAAAGGCTCTATCCCCTCCTCACCCCCTAAGTTCGAAGGAAACTATGAAGACAGCGAGGACTCTTGGAGGGCTATGCTGCTTGTGGCAAGTCGCGCGGGTGTAAAGGAGCTGGGGGGGGGGCAGAGAGGGACTGGAGGGGTACGCGGAGGAGGGGCTGGATTGTTGGCTGCAGCCCCAGCTTGATAAAGGGAAAACCTCACTTTCCCTCTCCCTGATTTTGATTTGATGTGTCACCGGCGGTGACCTCGGGTTGGACCTTCCGGGGCTTGCTTAGCATTGGGCCCCTGATTGGAGTGTTACGACTCAGCGATCTAATTGAGGGTTCATGTCATAACACATCAAACGGTGTCTAGTCTCCCGTGATGGAAGGGACCCACTAACCGCGCATCCCCGGCTTCTGGAGAGGACTTCCGCCCCTCTCGCGCGGGGGTTCTTAACGTGCCAAACTCTTCAGCATCCCCTCCCCCAATCCCTGAGTGGGTAGGCAAAAAAAAAAAAAAAAAAAAAAAAAAAAGGCCAGCCAGGAGAGGAGCCGGTCGTACTAACTTGGCGCCTTGCCTAGGGGAAGTTTAAATCGCCACAGAGTGGTAGGTTGGGATCGGAGGAGCCAGGGTCCCTCTAGGGGAGGAGTCTCGAAGTCGATTCACAAGCTCCAAGAGACTCACACAGAATTCGTTAAAGATCTTGCTCACCTGAGAACTTAAGAGTTATACCTGAAGCTGGTGTTTGAGATTGGAGGGCAGTAACAGACCCCGCGCCAAGTGAGGAAAGAGAGCGGTGCCTCCACAGAAACAGCGTGGCCTTCTACCCTGAGAGCTGCTCCCTGTTCCTGGAGTCCCGAAGGAGGCCTTACTGCAAGCTTTGAAAATGCCCTGGAAGGGTAAATAACAATAGCCAAGATAGACTGACCTTTTATTGTGGGCCAAGGACCGTGCTAAAAGCTATGCCATGAATGAGCTCACTTAATTCTCGCCTACTGCTGCTGCATTGCTTTAGAGGTGAATTAAGGAAGACGGGGAAATTTAGTTGCTCACGTCACACAGCTGGTGAGAGATGAGATTCTAGACACAACACTAAAGCAGGACACTGTACACACAGGGTAAGGACAAGGGGCTTTCTAAGAACTGTGGTGAGATGCAGAAGGAAAAAATAAATGAAAGATTTTGTTTTTTTGGCTTAACGTCTTTCTGTGGCCCTTAAAGATCCAATTAGTAGTTCTTATGGAACTTTGGATGCAAGGATTTGTATACGTATCATGCCTGGCTTCCTCTTGTGTTTGTTTAGTAGAAGTGCTAACTACTTTATGGATGATCTTTTAACATGCTTTCATGTCGTACTTCAAAAATTATTTTAGAGAAGTAGAGAAGAGAAAGTGTGTCTGTGCACTGGTGGGGAGCTGAGAACACAGGATCAGAATGAACCAGGTTAGACATCATGGTATCATAAAGATCAGTAGTTCCGAATCCCTAGACTCCCAGCCCTGGGATATGGGCAAGGCAGACAATTAGAACTTAGGAGGGAAGGTGGAGAAAAGGCAAAAAGGAGAGACAGACAGACAGACAGACACACACACACACACACACACACACACACACACACACACACACACGGGGGGGGGATGGAGGGAAGGAGGGAAAGAGAGAGAGAGAGAGAGAGAGAGAGAGAGAGAGAGAGAGAGAGAGAGATCCTGCCTTGCAATTTACTTGTAAGTGCCAAGGTAGAAGAGAAAAAAGAAAAAAACGCTCAAGGATTCAAAGACGAGGGAAAGGCAGAAATTGAGTCTAAGAATACTTCTGTGGGCCAGGTTTCCCAGAGCCTTTGAATTAAGAACAGTTGCTAGTGTTGTGCTGCTGTTACGAGCCCCTTTACAGAAACAAGACTGCAAAGAACAGATAACACCACAGAGGAGAGGGAAGTATCTTTAGGGGCTGGGTAGCCTTATAGGTGAGTCCAGGCGAGTCTGCTTCGGGTTGCTTACTAGTTTGTCTGGTTATCTTCAGTTCAAAGATTACAAGGAGGCAGCGGTGTGCTAGGCACAGACTTCAGAGAGAGGGGGGCATTGTAGAGCTGCGGAGATTCCTGCTATTGAAGTTTGCCGCCGCCGGTCCCATCCTGTTGATGCAGAGCAGTGGGTTTCTGCGTGCAGTCATCCACACGGCAGCTCTAGCACTTTTGCCTGGACCCTGTTGTCGTTGGCAAACGGAAAATGAAATATAAGCAGGGAAGTATTTTAATGGGGATGGAGGGAATTCGCAACTGTTAATTATTTGGTGACCTTGTATTCGATTTGTTTGAGTCCCTTATAAAAACACTAATTCATACCAGACGGCCAAGTGAGGAAGCTGGGCAGAAGGTTCCAATCTAGGCTTTATTTCCCCGGAAAGAGAGAACAGCCTTGGAAAGGGCTTGCTAAGCGTGCAAGTGTGTGTTTGAGGGGTGCCAGCAGAGGACTGGGCACAGGCTGGCTTTGTGGTTCAGGCTGAAGGATCTTCCATAGCTGGGTTAACCAGAGGCTCTGGGAAAAGTCCCGGGGGGAAGACAAGGAAGTTTTAAGCTCCAAAGTTTGTCTTACTCTTCTGGTTGTAATGATTCAGGTACATTTAAGGCCACAAGCCAACCTATAGGCTTGTAGCTCAACTCTGTTACTGTCTCCATGTGCTTAAAGGCCACCAAAAGGGAAAAGCAAGATGCTAAAAAACCTAGAATCCTGTGGGGCCAGAGTGCAGGTTGCGGGAGGATTCTGGGCCAGAAAGGCTTATCTGAGGACATCAAAGGTCACCCCCTCTGGAGGCTGGAGGCTTCGGGGCTCTTGCCCAGGGTGCAGTGGCTGGTGGGGGAGGGGAAGGGAAACGTGCTCAAACACCTCCTTCATCTCTACACATTAAAAAAAATTTTTTCTGAGCCATGGACCCTATAGGTTTTTGAACTGTCCCTTTCCTAAATGAATCAGAACCCAAAAACCATCCTTTCTGACCAGAGCACCTGTCCCTGGATCCTCTGGGAACTAAGAACACTGGTCTTGTATCAAAAGGAACTTTAGTGTAACCTGTTTCCCCCACCAGGAGTTCTGGGGTGATAGCACAACTCATCCATAGACAGATGCCTTCTAGGGGCTGTGTGGTTTTTTGGGGTAGGGGCAATGATAGAAATATGGCAGATACAGGAAGTTTTGCTTCTTGACAGACTGCTGCTTGCATCAACTGACCTTGGACAATCCAACCATAACTCCTGGGTGCTTTCAAGTACGATAAAAGGTATTAGTTCGATAACCCCTTCACTATTGAATAACCTGGCACCAACTACTGTTTTGTGGGATCAGGGACAAGAATGGTGTGAAGTCTTTTGGGTATGGAAAGCAGGAATGAGGACCCATTGCAGGGATCCTTTGACACACCCAGTCTAAACCCTGTATGTTTTTGAAGTTCAATTTGGGTTAAATGCTGTCTTCTGACTACTGGAATTAAATAGGTTCCAGTTGGTCTAATGGGTCCCAGGGTCACATTCTATTTTCAGGTACACCCATTGGTACTGCTCAGGGTGGAGAGTAGGGCCACTTTCCAGTAAGGGACTACAGGAGCTTAAAAGACGACTGGATACTATCTGGTGGAGAGAAGCTCTGGGCTGTGCAGTTAGAGCCTGGCGTCTGCGTCTGGGCAAGGCTTAAGGATCAGAGTGGGCAGTACAAGAACAGAGAAAGGCTGGTCTGTGGCAACAGTTGATGCCCGCTGAGAATGAGGAGGAAGGCAGAAGGCAGGAACAGGGCAAGAATAAGCAGTGTTCATGTTTGGTCTCTAAGGGAGATGAGTAGTCCAGCTGCTGCCCACTTCCCAGTATACCTGAGCTTGTAAGCTCCTTGGGGAGGAAGCCTGGAAAAAAAAAAACCCGACTGTGGCCTGCAGAGGATGCTAGGAATCTCATTTTGCTACAAATTTGAAAGTTTGAGCAATATTAGCAACTTGAGTAATCTCTTCTTCAGAGACCGCACCTCGCCCAGCACATCAGAGAATATTAAGGAGGCTTCTCCAAAGCAGGAGGCTTAGGTACTGGGAATGCGAAAGTCTGCCCACCATCCTGTGCCTCTTCGAACCTTGGCCTTCACCTACAGCTACAGGGTCAGTTGGGAAGAGAAACTGCATAAAACATCCACTTATCTTTCTCTTTTTGAGCCTAAGCCCACAGTCCTAGGACCTGGGTCGAGTTCCAGATTCTACCAGGAATGCAAGCCCCAGGACTCATACCAGGAGATGTGTTACTTCCACTGGGCTTTTGTAGATTCACTCCTTCACAGGCAGGAAAAGCCTGCTCCACCGAATCAACTCAGCCCTGGTCCTCAGGAAAGAGGTGCACCTTGGGTCTCTGTGGCACTGGCTGTTCCCACTGTTTGCAAAAGAGGGGTGGGAGCTGGGAGAGCTGGCTGGAAACCCATTTGGTTTTGATCTGCTGTATGTGGTTAAATTAAGATTTGAGCTGCTGTGGTTGGGAGCCCAGGGTAAGATACTGGTGAAAAGACAAAAGCCAGGGCAAGTTTCTTTGACTTTGGTAAGTCAAGTCTGTGACCAGAAGAGATTTTAACAACTTAGCTCCAAAGTATATGTTTCATCTGTCAAGACAAAACCAGGCTTCTGTTGGCTGTGCTCAATACTCAGAAAAGAGCTGGTTTTTTGGCATTCCTAGCTGCCCAGAAATGAGCAGGACTGAGTTTGGAGTTACTACATTTTAAGGCTGGGCTGAGGATCAGTGGCTCAGTTTCAGTCCGGTGAGAGAAGGCTCCCCTCCTTAGCTTCACTGTTTCTTACTGAAACAGATCTTGGTACCAGCATTGGGAGTTCTCTGCAGGATCCAGGCAGGTGACCAGACCATTAACCAAGGAGCCTACCAGACCTAGGTTTATGTGAGAAGAAAAGCATAGATCTACTATGCAAAATCAGAGAATTTGTGAATGGTTCCCAGAGCGTTCTGGGGGTTGGGGCAAAAAAGCTGAAAAACGGGCAAGTTGTCAGTGAAGACGTCAAGGAGGTGAAGAGACTGAGAAGATGGGCCAGTTGGAGTGTGAGCAGTAGCTCCCTCCGGACAGAGCCGCCCAGGTGGTCTTACTATTGACAGACTCTGCATACCACCCTGAGTGCTGCAACCCAGGAGTCCATTTCTATGCCTCCTTCCCTCTACATGGGAGTAGTTTTGTTTGTTTGTTTGTTTTTAGGTACACACAGGGAGTGTCCTTACCTTACTACCTATAACCGGTTCTGCAGACAGATCACACCCTACAAAATGTACCAGGGAGAGGGAAGTGCAGGCTCCTCAGGGCTGTATCTGCCCAGCCAGGTAGTTACGGACTAATGCACAGCCCAACACTGCCTTGCTGCCTGTGAACAGAATGGCTCAGTCTTTAGTGAGGTTGGAATGGAGGGCAGTGGCCGTTTGGCACTGAGGAAGAGAAGGTGTTGTAAGTGACATGAAAAGGTAGAGAATGGTCACTATGATGCATTCCAAGGCCACTGTCTCAGAAGCCTTGTCATTAGAACTCAGATGGCAGGGGAAGAAATTCCTCTTGTTGCCCAACAGTGTTTCTCCTCTACTCCTAGAAATCATGTGGAAAGGGCTGGACCATGGTTCTTCAAGGAGGCTGAGAGGATGATAAATACATCTCTTCCTGTCAAAATGCAGGCCACTGTAGTAAGTTCCCACGTGCCATGTGATGCCTAGGTGCCTTGACTCCGAGCTTGCCAATGATCCTGCCAGATCTATAGGTGATTCTCCCACTTTGTAGTTGAGGCTGGTCAGTCATGTGATCAAAACACTAAGTCACAGATAAGGATTGAAATAAACTGCCTTTCAGACTCTAAATGGTCACACACATCCCCATCATCAGTAGTAACTGACATTTGTATAACATCTTCAGAGGTTTCTCACATCTTGTGTCTGTCCGTGGCCCTATGGGCTGCCATCATTATGTCCACTTTGTAGAAAAGAAACAAGATTTTTTTGGATATAGTCTTCTGAAAGTCATGGTGGTGGTAATCTCTCAGCTGTACTGCTTAGGAGATGGATGGCTCGTGGACAGCAGTGTTTCCCCCTCCTTCCCGGTATGAGCAGTGAGGAAGAGCTGGAATCTTCTCAGGGTTTTCACCATGCACAGAGATCAAGGGTTGGGTTTAAGGCGGTGACACAGGTACAGGAACTGAGCTGCCAGCTTCGCATTCTCTGTGAAGCTCCCTGGGCTTTGATTTGTAATAATCCTTTTTTCAGAGGTGAATTTAGAAAAGTCACTTTATTATTATTTTACTGTGCAGAATAACGGGCTTGCAGTGACGTTCATATCTGTACTACTGCACTTTCCTCAGACTTGTCCCCTTGTCCTGTATTTCCAACTTGCCTGTCCCTTCCATACACGCAGCCCTCTTTCCATCTCATGCCTCAGATACATCTTTATAAATTCCAGAAATGGAGAAAACATGGAATATTTATCTTCTTCTCCTGGCATTACCTTCTCCTGCTTATCGCTTTTCCTCACAGGTGGGTTTTTTAAATACATTTTTAAAATTTTTAGTTGACATAATATTTACATATATTTATGAGGTACAATGTGAAATCTTAACTTACATATGTACATGCAACACACACACACACACCCCACAATGTGTAACCATCAGCTCACAGATGGCTATGAAGATTACATAAGCTGAGGATTGAGATTGTGCCCAGCACATAGTAAGTACTACACTAGTGTCTGCTATTATAACCATTGTTGTTCTGGGTGGTCTACAATAGTTCAAGTGGGAACATGCACAAGATCTGTGTCAGTTGCTCCCAAAACATTTTCTTTTTTCTTCTTTTTTCTTCCTTCCTTCCTCCCTCCCTCCCTCCCTCCCTCTCTCTCTCTCTCTCTCTCTCTCTCTCTCTCTTTCTTTCTTTCTTTTGGTATGAGTGCTCTGTCTGCATGTATATCTGCAGGCCAGAAAAGGGTATCAGATCCTGTTATAGATGGCTGTGAGGCATCATATGGTTGCTGGAAAATGAATTCAGGACCTCTGGAAGAGCAGCCAGTGCTCTTAACCTCTGAGACATTTCTCCAGCCCCCAAGACATTTTCTTAATGGGAATGTTTAGCAAAGGGCCAGAGTTTGCAAGGATGAGATCTCAGCTGCCAAGGAGGCAACTGTATCGTAGGGGCACAGTAACTAGGCCAAGCATAGATTGCCCCACAGGCCTTCTCACACCATAGGGAGGGACTTCCTGAGTACACCCTGATACTTCAGGTTGGTGCTGAATCTCAGACCCTCAGAAGTGACTCCAGACACATCTGTGAAGTCTGAGCTTGGACATTTTCCATTTAATAAAGAAAAAGGTGACCCATCCTGGAGAAACTGAAGCCCAGGCAAGTGTTGATCACATTGAGGCCCAAAAATGAATGGTGGCAGGCTTCCCCCTCCCTCTTCTTCCACTGCACAAATAAGGCCCATGTAGAGGGGTGTGTCCTAAGAGCTGGAGGCTTCTCTTGGAACTAGCGTGATCTGTTACCAGTTGCAAGATGTTAAGCTAAGTCTTGGTGTTCTGAAGTTTGTTCCCTGTAACTGAATAGAACAGTGGAGTAGAGCTTGAATGCTTGGTGAAGGGGCCTGAGAGATGCCATCAAATTTATGAGTTCCATGAGCTTTGCACAAAGGCAGTGTTGAGTTAGCACCCAAAACTACTTCCAGGTCTGCAAAAAGCTGGAGGTCAGGAAAGAGGCTTAGTCTCAAAGAGTACTGGAGTGTTCTTTGCAGAGATGGATTATTGATTATCTGTGCACCCCAAGACCTAATCCTACTTAGGGTGTGTGAGTGGGAAAGGCCACATAATCTGAGCTTTCTGAGCTGTAGACTAACTACAGGTTCTATGCCTCTGCAAGACACAGGAGACATGGCCAGGCCATGGAGGAGGTTGCTGGAGTCTGACCAACAACCATCCAGAGTCTCAGTTAATTTAGAGAATGAGAAACCAATCAATGTGTGAAGGGCCTGCTGGACCTTTGAGAATCACACATACACTCTTGGTTCTGGTCACTGAAAAAAAACAAATCCAATTTGAATCCTCAAGAGGGACCTAAGCTGTATAAGATTCCAGTGATGTCTTGGGAAAACACCGTTCTGGTCCCTTCCTCTCTGCAAGTTTTTAGAGGGCTGGCTGGAAGGCAACCCCTTAGGGAGAAGTAACTTGAGGGTACCAAGGAAGAATGTGCTGCCTTGTATACCAAGCTCAGGCTGCCTGTGGTCTCTATGGCCCCATCTTTTCCTCTTCATTTTAGCATTTGCCTCTAGAGTCCTTCATCCATTTACTGTGAAAGAAGTCCGTTCCTATAATTGCTCCCCATCCTTCTTTTTAAATTATAAGCCCCGTCTTTTTATATTTATTCTGACCGAGATACATCTTTTAACCAATATCCTCCTTCTATTTTAATTTTTAAAACTTCTGTACTAGGAGCTATTGATGATGTAATCAGTACTACCCAGGGGAAGGTAGGCGGATGGAGAATTCCACTCCAGCCTGGACTACAAAGGATACCTTTTCACAAACAGTTAGATGAACAAACAAAGCCCCAAACACCCCACACGGGAAGCATCAGTGTGAGGTTTGCCTGTGTTATTGAATTATTGTATTATTGCCAATTTGCTATGTGTGAAGGACTTTCTTCAGTTACATCTGACTCCTCTTCTTCTTCCTCCTCTTTTCTACTCATGTTCCAGGGAAAAATGAAAAAGAAATCCTGCAGTTGTATCTTGAAAGATTTGTGAGTCCAATACTCAAGAACACGGAGTTAACTGAAGTGGGAGCTGAGCTATTACAGATTAGTTTGATGAAGTGTCTTGTGGTGAATTACTGACCATTTTCCAATTTAGAGACTAAAGCAGAGAACTCATTTTTAGGAGAGAAAGTGCCATAGATTTAGAAACCAATAGTGCACATTTATACATGGAATGGAATTATATGATGACATCACCTGTATTTATATAAGATTTACTAGGGGATGAGGAGTGTGCAAGGCAGTGCAAAGGACAGGCTTCCTGGCCACAGGTGACTCATGGCAGCTGGGCCAGGCTTTGGGTTGCCAGGTCAGTTGGTAAAGTGTTTGTAGAGTGACTGTGTATGGTGGTCTCTACATTCCAGACCTATGGTATGTCTCTTCTTGACTATGTCTTTGCTGCATAGGGCTCCAAAGCAGGTTCAAACATGTGGGGAATGTGGACTGGAGGGGATCTGTAGAGAGCAGCTACGTTCTTGAGTCCTCTGCTTAGGAGTCAGAGAGAGGCTCTGGAGACTTGTTGAGAAGGCATGTGGATGAAATTATCAAGAATATGAGAGTGGTTATATGAACTAGAAGGATTCTAGAGAGAGATAGCATGGTCTAGTGGCAGTGCCTTGGATCCCGACCTACAGTTGGGTGCTTTGCTCTGTCTCTACTGCAGTGATTCTTCTCTCCACACAATGGGAAATCCAATCCCTACCAATATTAGTGGTTCTCAGAGTGAGTCCCTGAGCCATCATCAGGATCAGCATCATCTGGATGTTTCTAGAAAGGCAGCCCCAAGCCTCTGAAGCCTGAGATGATGTTTGTATCTAACAAGGTCCAATGAAATATTCATAATGCTAGGTTATTTTTGTTTTTTTTTTTTGGTATTTGGTGTGTGTGTGTGTGTGTGTGTGTGTGTGTGTGTGTTATTAACAGTCACTGACCTAGACTGAGCTCCAGGTTCCTGGACCCAGAATTCTGGTCCTTACCCACTTCGATGGTCCAGGCAGCTTCTTTCCCAGCATTCTCAAGAGAGGCTCACACCTCTCATGTGTGTGTTTGCCTGGGATGTGTGACTTGTGAACTGGGGTGACTGTAAGTATCCAGGTAGGACCCTTCCAATTTGTGGTAGACTAGTACAAGAAGAAAAGGGAACAGATAGAGACTGAAGGCCATATTTGCAGTCCTTCTTGAGTCTTAGAATAGTCTTTGTAGGATAGTTTTGTAAGGGAGGTCACCAGACAACTCAAGGTTGAAGCATCTTCAGATTCTTCAGGTCTCTACAGATGCCCACCTCAGTTTGACTCAACTGTACAGACTAACCATTTATTAGCTTACTCTTAAAAAAAAAAAATAAGGGAAGCAAAAGAAGGATGATCTCTCCATGTTGCAGGAGAGGTAAAGAAATAAGTCATTATTCTTTGTAACTGCCTGTGTTCTCTAGCCAGCAACCAGGTATATCAAACTATGACAACAGAGATGGAAACCATTTCCCAAGGGAGGCCAGGATTTATTCCCAACAAACTCTACGAATGCAGTTTTGTCGGTACCCCCCCTCCCTTTAGCCCCTAACCACTCGTGGTTGCTTCCAGAATTCCATATTTGACCCCTAGTGCTGAGGCAATGGGGCTCATGGCTAAACACTCAAGCTTGGGAACTAAGTAGATTTAAACGTTGCCCTCGACTTCATCACTTATTTTAGATAATTAATTCCCCCAGGTCTTGATTTTCCTACCATAGAAATGGGAACAGTACTTACCTACCCCATCAAATTGTGCGTGGGAAGCAAGGTTAGAACGGTATCAGCCCTCACAACACTCAGCTGTGCAGCGTGTGTCTGCAGTGTGTGTTTCTCATCACAGCCTGGACGAGGAGAGAGGCAGGAAAGTGAATGAAGCCCAGGGTGACAAATACAAAGATCTGGGTAGTGGCTAAGCACCCTTGTCAGACACAGCTTTCTACGAAGGAAGAGAAAGTGTGTTAACTTCCCACTGGTTGGTTTGAAGGTCTTGGCTTCCATAAATCAACTTCCTGAAGCAGCTTTCCCCTTTTCACCCCTCTAACCCCTTTCACAACTCCTTCTCAGGTGGAGGCCTGTGCCGCAGAGGCAGCAAGCCAGCAGTTAGCCCAGAGTGCTGGCTGGGTGTGGCTGAGGTTCCAGAGCCAGCATCCTTGGGTTATATGTCCCCAGGCTACATCTGGACAGGCAGTGAGGGCTGGACTGGACCGGGTCATACTTTTTCTATTGAAATTGATGCAAACTTTACTAGCTTCTGGGGAGAGCAGAGGGCTTTGGGGATTCTTGTATTGCTGGGTTGTAAACATTCTGTGGGAAGGCAGCCCAGGAGAATCTGCTTAGCTTTCCGCCTTGCACATTGAAGTGATGTTGGCTGCATGCACAAATGTGTCAGAAAAGGAGTCTAATTTTCCCTTCCTCCTAAAGAATTTGCCTTGGAATTTAAAGTCTGCCAGTCTGTGTGTGTCACAAATATCTTTTTCTCACTTGTAACCAAAGAATGAATCTTTGTGATTCATTGTAAAACAGAGTATCAGATTGGATGGTGGGGCAGGGGGTGGGGCGTGCCACGCCTGTGACTAGGTATCCCTGGCTGAGGGTATCTCTTTCCAGGAATGCCTGTTTCCCTAGTGCTGAAGATCTCAGCGGGTCTAAGTCCCGCGGGCTAGTTCATCGCTTAGTCTCCACTTCTGAAAGCTGTGTCACTCTTTCATCTGTTGGAAGGAGGGAGGAAGACTGGAAAAGAGAGGAGTGACACAGCAACCCTTCATTCAGTCTGCATCATGCTGGGCCTAAAATGTCCCAGCAACCCTGTGTGTGTGGGGGGGGTAGCAACACGACCGGACTAGTGGGTTTATAGAATGGCTGTACCTATAAATCACGTTGGAGTCTAAAGGAAAGAGGTTCACAGTAAACACACAAACGCTTCATGCTCAGGTCCTGTTCTTAGATACCTAATCAATTAGATAAGCAGACTCTGTCACTTTAAAGGCAAATTGAAAATCGCTGTTCTACAAGTTTCTCACCTATTGACCTGCATATACTCTAGGTCACCCATGGCCCTGGGTCTGGGGTAAGCAAGGTCTTGCTATTGTCTTTGCTTCTGTGGGCTTGTGAAAGGGTGTCTGGTGGCTGGGGAAGAAAGACCTCGTCACAAATATAGATGGGGAAATTGTAGATAATAAGCCAAGGTCCCCAGACAGTGGCCCAGGGAGGCTGCTTTGGATCAGGGTGGTCTGGGATGGCCACTTGGAAGAGGTAACATCTGAGGCAGTAATGATGAGATCCCGTGGACAGAAGTGCTGGGGAAGCGCAGCCCAGGCTTTCGACCACAAGGGTATATTAGTGGTTACACACCCTGTTGAGGGGGGGCCTAGGCACAGGAGTACAGACTTCGGTCCCAGGCAGCAGCTGAGCTGAAGAAGGGGTCCTGTCTGGTGGGGTTCCTCCCCACGCAGTGTATGGTCCAGGCGGTGAGCCTGGGGGTGGTTGGGCGGCCGAACTGGACTCCCTGGCTGCCTGCCCCCTCCTTCCCACTTCCTCTTGGGGACTGCTGAAGAGCACCGGGCTGATCTCTCGGTAAGTGAAACTGACTGTAATTATTTTTTATCTCGCAGACGATCTCTCGCACACTCCTCTCCGGAGACAGAAGTATTTGTTTGATGTGTCCACACTCTCAGACAAAGAAGAGCTGGTGGGCGCAGAGCTGAGGCTTTATCGCCAGGCGTCCCCAGTACCCTGGGGGCCACCGGCCCGACCGCTGCACGTGCAGCTCTTCCCCTGTCTGTCCCCACTGCTGCTGGACGCCAGGACCCTGGATCTTCAGGGGCCAACCCAGGCCGGCTGGGAAGTCTTCGACGTGTGGCAGGGCCTGCGCCCTCAGCCGTGGAAGCAGCTGTGCTTGGAGTTGCGGGCAGCCTGGGGAGAGCTGGACGCCGGGGACACCGAGGCACGAGCAAGGGGTTCCCAGCAGCCACCGCCCCTGGACCTGCGGAGTCTGGGCTTCGGCCGGAGGGTGAGGCCGCCCCAAGAGCGCGCCCTGCTCGTCGTGTTCACCAGATCCCAGCGGAAGAACCTGTTCGCGGAGATGCGCGAGCAGCTGGGCTCTGCGGAGGCTGCGGGAGCCGAGGGGTCATGGCCAGCGCCGTCGGGCGCCCCAGACGCCGGGCCTTGGCTGCCCTCGCCCGGCCGCCGGCGGCGACGCACCGCCTTCGCCAGCCGCCACGGCAAGCGACACGGCAAGAAGTCCAGGCTGCGCTGCAGCAGAAAGCCCCTGCACGTGAATTTCAAGGAGTTAGGCTGGGACGACTGGATTATCGCTCCCCTAGAGTACGAGGCCTATCACTGCGAGGGCGTGTGCGACTTCCCGCTGCGTTCGCACCTGGAGCCCACCAACCATGCCATCATCCAGACGCTGATGAACTCCATGGACCCGGGCTCCACCCCGCCCAGCTGCTGCGTTCCTACCAAATTGACTCCCATCAGCATCCTGTACATCGACGCGGGCAATAATGTGGTCTACAAGCAGTACGAGGACATGGTGGTGGAGTCCTGCGGCTGCAGGTAGCGGTGCCGCCCGCTGCCTGGGCCAGGGACCATGGAGGGAGGCCTGACTGCGGAGAGACGGAGAGGCGGAGCAGGAGCTGGCCTGGAAAAGGCCACAAGTGGGGGAGGGCATGAAAGTAGGCGCAGTGGGAGAGGAGGCAGCCCAGCCCTCCCAGAATCTTCCACTCGCCAACCCAGAAGCAGCTAAGGGTTGCCTGGCCACCCTGGAAAGACTAGACAAGGATTCTTTCTTTTCTTTTCTTTATTATTGTGGCTTTGGGTTTTGTGTCTCCTTGGTTTTGATAGGAGATGGAAGGAGGAGAGATGCGTATCTGTTCACAAGTGTTTCGTGGACTGGGGAGGGGGAAGGAAAACGTGAGAGAAAGAGCCCATCACTTTTGTTCAGATCTTAGACTGGTTGGTTCTTCCTATGTAAGAAAGTAGGGTCTTTGGGCCTTTCCAGTCAAGTCACAGCTGATGCCCTTGGCTTCTGCACAGGAAGTATTAGGGGAGTTGGCTAAAAGAATAAGGGAGTCAGGAGGGGTCTTGCCCTTAGAGAAGCTTGAGGGACGGGAGCCAAGCTGCCCCCTTCTCTCTTTGGTGCATTCCCATGAATTTATCAGCTCTGTGCTGGCCTCAACCAGCACAGGGAACTGGGAGTTGCCACCACTGTGGACTCAGGTCTCCGGATGCCTTTACGGTTGCTGGTGGGGAAAGGAGTCGGTATGGATGGAATGACAGGAATTAGTCCCTGTGGAACCCCGTGAAGGATAATGAGAAACCGCAAGGCCTAGCTCTGACCGGGTGACAGGGAGGTGCAGTACCCAAGGCTGCAAGTAGCCCACCCCAAAGATCTTTGCCATTCATGTCTGTTTTTCATTGATTTCTTTAAACAGAATTTGTCAAAAATTCCAGCACCTCCTTCTAAGGCAAAGATTTTTTTTTTTTAATGGCGAGGGAGGGAACTCTATAATTAAGGTAAGAAGGAAAGAGGAGGAGGGAAGGACCTAAAAAGTGGAAGCGCTCCTCAGGAGGGGAGATGATAGCCCCGCAGGAGGATGGAGATAAAGGGCCAGGCCCCAAGCAGGGAAAGGATGAAAGGGCCAGGAGCCTCTGCCTCTGAAGTTTCTAAAAAATTAAGACCCCTCCCCTCTTTCTGACATTCCTGAGAGATTAACAGCCAGCAATAGCCCAGGGCTCCCCCTAGAGAAATGTTTTAGATTGTAATTACCAGTTAGGTGGTGTTTTTTTAAACGTAGTAATGAGATACTGTGAAGAGTCAAGTGTTACCTTGAGCTTGGGGTGGAAACTGGGGTACAGGCAGCAAGGAAAGAAACCAGAAGGAGCAGGAGAAAGCACACAGGGAAAAATACCTGTTCCTAGGTGGTCAAGACCTCATCCTTCCCCCAGTCTGGACCAGGATTCTTTTCAAACATTACCCATGCAGAGGCCCTTTGAGAAGTAGGCTTCCTCAGCCTTGTTGTGGAATAGTTTAAACCCAGAAAGGTGTGTTAATGTTTGCAGAATGTTTTGGGGGGTACCCTGACTGGTTTGTTCTCTCCCTGTCTAAATCTGTTGCTTGTCTGGTTCAGAGATCTACAGACTGTCAAGGAAAGGGTGGAAATGCTAATGCTTGGTAATATAAAATGGTAATCGAGAAAAGACAAGACTTGTCCAGGAGAAATAACTTAAATGCACATTTGCTTTGGATGCACTGTTGTTCTGTTGAGGCTGTATATATTTGTTTATTTAAGATGACTGAAAGTGCAAAGAGAAAACATGCAATCATCTTAATGTACAAAACGTTATATGCACTCAAATGTTATAATTTCTAATATTTTTAAAGTTTATATTTGAGTTGTACAAAGTTAAGCATTAATCAGATATTTCATTCTTTCATAATATTATCGTTTTCTTAAATATTATTACAAAAATTTAAGTCTGTCTAATGGGGAGTTTTTTGAAACTGTCTACCTCACTATAATACAAATTTTGACAACACTAAAGGTATGAGAGGTCGATTGATATTCAAAACATTATATGGTATATTTTCTTGGATGATATAGAATCTGGTTAATACCATCTTATTAAACTCATTTTCCCCTTAATAATTCAGCCTGGTTTATTTGGATCTATAGAAATCATTTTCTAAAGGAATTATTGCCCACAGTGTTTTGTTCCAGTACCAGACTATTTGGAGATACTATTATTTTAAAGGCCACTATCATGAGCATTGTTTTTCTTCAACACTGTTCAATAACTGTTGAAAAGATTTTTTTCATTCACAAAATTAAAGCCAAATCCCGGCCCACTGTTAACACTGTTGATAACCCTGTGTCCCATCACATGGTCTCTAGAATTGAACCCAGGACTTCCTGCAGGCTAAGCATGTGCTATACAGCCAGCTGCATCTCTGGGCCCTGCTCAGCTCCTTTAATTACTGATTATTGCTCACATCTATGATTTATCACAGGCAGTACATACAATGTGTTTTTTTCTTTGTTTGCTATGCATTGGGAAACTCTTGTATAAGTTCAAGTCTGAGAATTCACGATATGTCAGACACAGGGCTGTTGAACCCATGTTAACCCAAACCACTCAGAAACCCTACCAAGTAGGTATCACTGTAAACTCTTTACAAAAGAGTAATTGAGTTGCAGAGAACTTAAGAAGCCTGCCTTGACCATCAAGTCAAGCCAGGGCTGTTAAACTCAGTCTTCTGGACTATAGAACCCAAGGAGTACTTGTCTACTGGTTCCATATGCCTGTGTGAGAATGTGTAGTTACCACAGTATTAAGGGATCGCCAGCTAGTGGGTGGAGCAGAACCTGCCACAAGGACCAGCAGCAATGCTTGCAATCTTGCAACATGTTACCTCAACTGGTTTGTACAGCTCAGACAAAGGCCGCTGGAGAATGATGAAGAGGTCACACAGAGTTGCTGGCTCCGGACTGTCCAGAAGGAGGGGCTGTTGAGGTCACTGCTGGGCTTTGTCACTTTCTAGCCTTTGCCACTGCCCTGGTTGTGATCTTTGTGAGTTCTCTATATCACAATAATGGTCAATTCACAAGTAGGATGTTTCAGAAGACTGGTTATGTATAAGAAGGCTGTCTGCACTTTTCCTCACAGAATCAATGTCCATGCAGGTTGTTTTCCAATGAGCTGAGAATTCTTTGCCTTTTTACCACTCCGTCTACCAAAATACCCAGTTCCCCTGACTTCCTAATTCCAGCCCCAAGCCTTACTATACACACCCCTCCCTGGACAAATTGGTTTCCATTTTTCCCTCTGTCAGAACGTTCCTGCCTTAACTTAGGAGAAACACAATCTGATTGGATTATCTGAAGATGTACGTATATCTTAGTCCTTAATGTTATAGATATTTGCATTTTGAGAAAAATCTTACTTCATTTGATTTCCTGAGTAATAATAATAATATAATAGTAAATTCTATGCAACACATAGAAGCTTCAATGTGTAAGCCAGTTAGTCACTGATGACACATGGATGAATGGAGATGCTTGTCACAGGGGAATTTTTGTGTAATGAAAAGATGAATTATGAACACTTTATTTTATCCTTGTTATTGGGAAAAGGTCTCATTATGTAGCCCAGGCTGGTCCTGAATTCGTGATCTTCCTTCCCCAGCCTCATAAAGGCTATGATGACAGGCAAATGTCCCTGTGGCTTCCTGATCAACATATTTCACATTAGTTTCCAATGTATAAAAGCAAAATATTCAACAGTGACTTTTTTCTTTAAAAAGTGGCTTTTTTGATCCTTGTTTTGTTCATGGCCGTATTCCTAGCGTTCAATGCTATATTTGACATTTAACAGACACTTAGTAAACACACTAAATGTTCTAATACTAAATACACTAAATATGTTCACAAATTCTGTTCTGTTTACAAATCTACTTATAGTAGTCACATTCAAGGAAATGTGTGATTAATGTCTCTTCAACACAAGTTGAATGAGTCAATCTTCCCTCCATTCCAGAGGATGGAGAGATGGCTCAGTGTTTAGGGCATGTACTGCTCTTCCAGAGGACCTGAGTTCAAATTCTCACATCCATATCATGTGGCTCACAATCTCTTGTGACTCCAGCTCCACATAATGCAATGCCTTCTTATGTCCTCCAGGAATATCTGTACTCACATACAGACACACAGACACACACAATTTTGAAAAAAAAACTTAAAAATTAATTCTAGTTTTAAACTTAGCTAATGAATGCCCTTTAAATCTTGTAGAATGCTTTTTTAAATCGTATAATCCAATTTTATTTTAAAATCCTTCAACTTTTTCTAACAGGAGAATAAACAAAACAAAACCTTCTTATATACTCAAACTTTTCATGTAAAACTAATACAGTCAGTTTCTAAGGATGGTGTTTTATAAGTTACAGCAAGTATTCCAGTTCTGCCTGTATCTTCTGACTGGACACCAGAAGCCCAATTACTCAATTACTCATTTAGAGTCATGAGAGAGGAAACTCTTTATGTACTTTGAGAACTCCACTTCTTATACACACATGGTACTTTAAAAATGTTTTAAGTACCAAATATACACAGATTGTCCCATTAATTTCAAAACCATTTTTGAATTTAGTGTGAAAGTATGACTATTTTGATCTCACCTAATTTTTTAAACTACAATTTGAAATTTCTTTGAATTAAAAACATTAACCAGCTAGACATGGGGGCCCATGCCTGTGACTCCATCACTCTGGGGGCTGAGGAAGGGGGAGGAAGAGCTCAGGCCAGGGGTTGGAGAGGTGGCTCAGCGGATCCCAGGACTTGCTGTGTAAGCGCGAGGACCCAAATTCAACCCCAAGCACACACCGTGTGTAAACCAGCCTACAACTGTGCTGTGGGGGCTGGGAGATCCAGTCGGCTGTAGGAGGATGGCTGGGGCTTGCTGTCCAGGCAGCTCAGTCAGAGAAACATGGAACACGGCTTCAGTGACAGACACTGTCTCAAGGGAATAAGGCAGAGAGTGACAGAGCAGGTCACTCGGATATCCTCTTCTGGCTTCTGTACGGTCAGCAAATGGATTTACTCACATATACTACGTGCATATGTACACACACACACACACACACACACACACACACACACACACACACAGTTCAAGACCCTGTAAACAAGCAAATGCAGACTGCCCAACTAGGCCACTACTAAAGAGTTAAAACAGCCCAAGAAAGCCCAGTTCAGCAGCAGTTGACCTGCCTGTGGATTTGGTCAACAGAAGAAGTGACTTTTCCCTCTAATCAACAAATCAAGTCTCCTCTAAAAGTCACTAGATGAACAAGAACCCCCAAACTCCTGTCTTTCAGGGGTTCCTCCCCAAGGTTCCAGATAGGCAGTTTAACTTTTCTTCCTGTTTCGAGTAACATTCCACATTCAGTACCAAGAGAAGAGCTAATTTTCCTCACTGATTAATTGACGGTTACACTTCTCAGATTCGTCTAGGGTTCTTCCAGGTGGCTTTACTGTACTGAATTAGACAGTTCTTATGCAGTTCTACATATCTCTTCTAACTTACTACCAAACATTCTTAATCAGAATTCCATTTTCCCCTCTCCTCTGAAGAAGAACTACAAAGCTCACAGATATTAAAAGGGAAACCACTCGCTCGCTTTCTGCTCACTTCCTGCCTAGTTCTATGGTCTCCATTCTAAAGCTGTAATCATGAAGACATGGCCCTGTACTTGAGGAGTTCAGCAGCTATTTTGTGAGTTACCACTGTGTGGCAGGCACTGTTCAAGGCTCTGGGAAATGCCCCTGTAGAAGAAAAGATCAAGAAATGCAAATCTAAAGCTGAACTTCCAACATTTCCCAGGCTCCTAGAAGCCACCCGCTCTACCGCATTCTGATTGTTACAGCTTATTCTTTCCAACTCCCAACTCCTCAAAGTTCAGTCTGGTTCCTGCTTTATTCCTTCCTTCAAAAGTTCACTGCAGATGATAGGCCAAGTTCACTGGAGAAAATGGCACTTGGGGCTGCTGAGTCTCCAATCCTGTCCCTTGAAATCACTCAGACAACCCTGATTATCTACACAGTGGAATATTCAGTTGTCTGTGTTGTGATAGTCTCAAAATCCTAGAGGTCCAGGGTCAACTGTGGAATATCTTTATCTTCAGGTTTGTGCCCACAGCATGGGAGAAGTGGAGAGAACTACAGAGAGCATTTGTTCTGAGACACGCTACCATCTCTCCTTCACTAGCGCCTAATGCTCATTGGATGCTAAGACATGCAGAGCAAGGTTGAAGGAGATTCAGGGCCCTTCAGGGTTGATGGTTCAGCTCATACTTTAGCTACACAACGAAGAGCTTTGTTTTCCTCACTTTGAAATTTCTGTTCAGAGTGAGCAGACTTCATTCTCATAAGAATTTTTGGTTTAGGCTTACACAAAACTGTGTGTTCACTTCAGGTTTTCTCTTTTACTAGAAACCTACTGCTGGGGTTTGTTGGTGCCGAGTTCCTAGGTACCTGGAACCCTGCCATTCCAGTGAACAAAATGATTTTTCCAACAAATGGTTAACAGTCTTACAGGAAGCAATGCTCTGTTTTTGCAAGTTTATTTATACTGGTTACAAAGTGACCTTTAGCTAGCCTGTTGGGGTTGGGGTAGGGGTTGTTAGCTGGCAATGAGAATGACTCAGGCTGAGCAAGGGCCTGTCCAGTGGTTAGAGACCCCTGTGGTGTTGGCTCTGAGCAGCTCTGGCTCTTAGCACCCTCTAGATGACCTTCAAGTTTGAATTTGGGTGTGTGTCTTGAAGCCTTAGCTACTACCTTTTTTTTTTCACATTTAAAAGCTCTCCATTGTTTGTGACCTTTTGGTCTAAGGGGAAATAACGCCTGATCAGCAGCAAAGTCCTTCCTCAGGTCAGACTTTGCATGCACAGCAACCACATATATGATCTCCCCAAAGATATGAAACAGATCAAAGTGTTTCTCCCCAAAAAGCATGTAAGAAAGGTATAGAAAAATCTCTATCTAGAAAATCTACATAGCAAATCCAGTTCAGCCTTTATAGGCACCGCACTGGGAAGTGAGAGTGAGGGATGGGGCATGGGGTGGGAATAGAAATGAGGGAAGCGGGGAGGAGAGCCTTTAAGGATCTGACACTAGATCAAATGGGTTCTTTTAGAGTTGTATCATTTAGGACTATCAGCATAGATGTTGACATACTGTGCAATCACGCACGCGCGCACACACACTCACGGATTTCAAAAAAATTCACAGTGACCCAGCATATAGATAATATTCAGCAATTATTAATTATATGATGATTATAATTATAAATAATCACCATGTAGATGTCTGTGGAGGCAAGAAGCAAACATTGGATCCCCTAGAGCTGGCTGGAGTTATAGGCAGTTCTGAGCTGCCTGATGTAGTGCTGGGAACCCCACTGTGGTCCTCTGAGGGAGCAGCATTCGTTCTTAACAGCTGAGCCATTTCTCCAGACCTAACATATGTTTTTGACTGGTGGTGTAGTAATATTAAAACGTTCATTTTAAAGCATTATTCATTCATTACATAGTTGTGTATATCTTTTGTTCATTTACCATTTGGCAGGTTTGGTGCTCAGCACTATGAATGAATATAGATTTAGGTAAGAATGTCTCTGAAAGAAAGTTGTTGAAATAATTGCCCAGTGCCATTAGCAATGTTATTGACTCCGAACAGCATGCTGAAGAGAGGGAGGCAGGTTTCCCTTATACAAAAGGACATGGCATTTCCCCAAGTTTTACTGGCCCATTTACTCTCATTATTTAATTTCCCATCGATGAGACAAGTTGCCAAGCTGAGTAATAGTGTGTGATCGCAAAATTATTTTTTCCATGTAAAATAGTGGTGCCCTTTGAGAACTGGTTTGTGATATATACATCATATTAACTTTGCAAAGCAAACTCACTTAGACTTGTATGTTTTAATAAACTGTCTTAAAAGTTTGGGCATGGCCATAGCAATCAGTCATACTACATTACATTGGAACAGTGAACTCTGGAAATAGATTCTCATATAAGCCAAAGCAGAACAATCATATTAGGACCAAAATGGAAGAAAAAAGTAGGTACAGCTCATGGGATCAAGTTCATCTGTTTAAAACTGAAACCCTGCAAACAACAGCAACTTAAACAACATTCTTTATTCCTCTCATAAAAACCAAGAGCACAGCCTGGACTTCACCATTTCCTGGTGGCTGTGGTGATTTCTTAGTCGCCAGGTAAATTAAATTAAATTAAATTGCATGATTCCATCTTTAAGTTTGCCACATGGTCCAAAATAGCAGCGGGAGTTCTGGTCATCTCATCTGCGGTGGAGGGAGCAAGAGAGAGAAAGAGGAAAGACATGAGGAGGACACGTCCCCAGCCCAGCAGGGTCGGCGGCGGCCTTGAAGGAGTCTTTCTGGAAAGCCCACCAGACACACTTCAATCTCACTGGTTAGTCTTTTGTCTTTAGCTTCAGCTGGCTACAGAGGAAAGTGGACAGCGTCATTAGTTTCCTGGACACAAAATTTCTCTGAATAGAGATTCTGTGATCATGAAGAAAAGAGAAAATGAAAGTGTGTGTGTGTGTGTGTGTGTGTGTGTGTGTGTGTGTGTGTGTGTGTGTGTGTGGTGCTGATGGTCTGAGAATCAACAAGATTAGCATGCATTGCCAGTCTCCAGGTTTTTGAACCCAGGACCTCACCCATGTGCAGCAAATGAGCAACACCACCTCCTTCCTTTTTGTTTAAAGAAAATGTCTCTCTAAGATACAAAGACCAGTTTTGGGTTTACTCTATAGTCCCAGCATGCCTTGAACTCCCAATCCCCTGCCTCAGCCACCAGAGTAGCTGGGATGATAGGCCTGGACCATGGCCCAGCTCTGCAGTCTGTCAGAAGAGGATTGACATAAATTGTCCCTACCTGTATGGGACACATCAATGGGAACACAGAAAGAACATGGAGGGGGCTTTCATTGTCTTTAAAACCAACCAAACAAACACATGCTTCTCTCAGTTATGAAGAGTTATCCTGGATGATTGTTACTGTGCAGTACATCTCTAAGATTTCTTCCTTGAGTTACTAGGGAATCCCGACCAGATAAGAGGGCACAGTCCCTGCCATCTGTGGGGAGCAGAGTCCATTGGGTCATTATGCTTCCAAAGAGCAGTGTCAGGGAAAGGGTTAAGGGTGTGGGACCTCCCTGGGGCTAGAAGATGAAAACCAGTAGGCTGGGATATTATTTTTATTGTGTTGACACAGATGCATTTCCTTAAAGATTTATAAGAAACTTTTAATTTTTCAAAATACTCTGTTCCTTGCTCTCCCAAATTCCATTTTACTTATGTATGTGTTGTCCACACTACAGCCTCACAGGGGGAGAGCAGCCATAGAAGAACTCTCTTTACTTTGAGGTTTTACATACACAAGGAGCACTTTTACTGAGTTCATAAATTACTGCTTACCAGCAAGTGTTCCCCAAAGGAACTAATCTTCAGAAAAAATTTGGGGGTGGGGGGTCAAGGCACTAGACACTCGGAAAGAGGGAACAAACAACGGACTGAATTCCAAGAGAAGCAGGGTACCCATGGCATCACCAGCAATATTTATTTATTTATTTAGCCAGCCAGTAGTCATTCTGAAAGAGGCCAGCCTCAGATGTCATCTATTCATTTATGTATTTATTTACTTACTTACTTATTTAGCCAGCCAGTAGTCATTCTGAAAGAGGTCAACCTCAGGTGTCATTCATTCTCAACTAGAATCGTCCATTAACACCCCCCCTCCCACTTTGAGACAGGGGCTCTCAGTAGCCTGAGTTCTCCTAATCTCGAGGCTAGCTGGCCAGGGAGCCCCAGGGAGCCTCCCAGCAGAGGGCCTGGGATCACCAGCAAAGGCCACTCCGTGGCTTTTTTTTTTTTAAAGTTGAATTGTGGATGAAACTCAGGCTTGGGCCGCAGGCATCTTCCCAGCCTTGGTAAATCATTTATTGATTTATCATATTAAGTGCTCTTTACGCACGCCTTTCCCAACTTCCTCTGTCTACCTGTGCTGTATCCCTAATCTGAGAAGCTAAATAAAAGGCCTGTGGCTAGAGCCAGAGAAAGGCCCAGCTGGCCCCGCAGCAGGCCATGCAATCCGCACTGCCCACGGCAGTCAAACCACTGTGTAATATGGTCTCCCAAGCATCCCCAGAATCTGCTCCATCTCTTATCACTGACAAAGCCTTGGATTTGCTGGAGGAGAAAAAAAATGCATGCAATCTAAAAGCGCTCCTCCAGTATCTGTTTTGACAGCCGAAATTAATTGTACACTTTCGGAGCGTTTTTTGGCAACTCTTTGTAATGACCCGAACTGCCGCCTCCTTCCTCCACGGCTTGGCAGGGCTCCGGGCCTGGGGCTGACAGCGGGCGGGCGGAATACAATCGGAATACAATCGACGCGGCCACCGCTCTGGCTGCGTCCGGCGGCGAGAGAGGACGCTGCTGCTCCCCACTGAGCAGTGGCGAGGAACAAGGTTGGGTGTACTCGGTCTAGGAGACGCACAAAGCCGATTAAAGCAAATGTGATAATTGTCTTGAAGAGGAGCAGACGCCGCATCCTCGCCTTTGTCTTCCAAAGCTCATCCGGTGGCTCCTGCCGGGGAGACTAGAGCCTGTCTCTCCCCGCGCTCTCGGGGTTGGCCAGAAGAGGGAGCAGCTTCAGTGGGAAGATGAAGTTTTCACAAGGGTCTGAGAATGACACCTAGCTCCCAAATCGCTGATTCTAAGGACCAACACTTGCTAAAACTAAAAGCGATCATTGAGAACAGAAAATACCAATTTTTGGTTTGGGGAAGCTATAAGCCCTTTTAATTGTGTAGGAAAAAACTTTAACCAAATATCCATTAATTACTTGAAAGTTCCTAGCATCCTTAGTACTGCGTTTGTCCTTAACAGCATCCTGCTCACCCAGCCAGGAGCTTCCACATCTGTCTTCTCAGCGCCTGCCCTGGTTTTTATGAGCGTTCTCAACAGTCTACTAGTAAAGGCTTGGTTCCAAAGATGGGTAGATTGGGAGGTAGTGCAGACCTTTAAAGGGTGAAGACTAATGGGAGGTCTGTAGGTCATTGGGGAGGTGTGCCCGCAAAAGGGATTGTGGGATTCCTGCCTCTTTCTATCAGTTCCTGGCTTGAGCTGAAAAAAACTTCTCAGCTACACACAGTGACCAGGATGTGTCACCTTCTCCAGAGGCACAGATTATGCTTGGTGACACCATGAGCCTCTCAAACTGCGAGCCTTCCTTCTTTCTTAGAAGAAAAGTTCCCTATACTAATGCAGATAATAGAATTTGAAACATACAGAAGGTGTGAATTCTGGCCAGAAGGGGCATGATGAGGAAAACACCTGCATTTCCTCCTCGCTGGTTTTTCTTCTAAGTAATGCATAATGAAAATAAACTGAGGGGCTAAATATTTACCTTGGGTAAGGATATTTTCTCCTTGGAGTCTTCAAAGTCTTGGCAAGAATTTCTAATGAGGATGAACTTAGAGTAGGATTTGATCAGGAGAACAGAAGTCAATTTGAACTTGGGAAAGTAGAGTTGCTCCCTACAGGTGAGGATTGGATGGAGGAAGAGACAGGTTAAAAATAACACCCATCTCTAACACTAAGAGACAACAGATGGGGACAAGAAATTAGGACCAAGAAGTCTTGGTGTAAACTCCAGGAGAAATAACAGGAATCCAAAGCTGAAGCAGTCAGGACTTACTGCACAGTACTGAGGCCAGAATGATCACCACACAATGGTAATGCACTGAGTGCTGGATCCTTGTAGAGCAGAACTCAAGTACAGGGAAGGCCCCAGTCCGTATCTCGTGCCCGGGTGAACTGTTGATCACTCCCTGTTCACTGCCCAAGTGTCCTCAGTTTGTTGGTGAACTGCAGCCACACTATCATCGCAGGTGGCTGGTGGTGAAGAGCTAATGCCCAGAGAGGGAGAAGAAGAGCGTTAGGAAGGGTGACTGTTAGTCAATTAATGACATGGGATGAGTGAGAAGTGACCCACAATGCATGTGTTTTGTGACAAAGGAGGGCGGTGCACAATGGGTGAGAGAGACCTCAGGAAGAGGTGAGACACCAGGGGTGTGGCAGAGAATAAGGGCTAACACTCACGAGATGGATGGGATTGCTCGCAGGCAGAGGAAGCAGAGCTCGTGACAATGAGGAGGAGGAGCAGTGTCTGGGGACCGAGCTTGGGAACAGACTGTCCAGGGAAAACAACATCTAGGAAGAAGTGCCGAGGCTTTGGGAGAAGAACCACAAGCAGAAGCTCCTGTGGTTCAGCTCAAGGGGCAGGCAGGACAGCAGAGAGGGAGGGCTTAGGGAGTGGAAGAGAGACAGAGCAGAAGACACACACACGAAGAGCAGACGGGTGGCGAGGATTTAACTTGTGATGGGCAAAGCAGGGAGAAGAGATGACTGTGCCCAGGAGCCTCTGGTCTGGAGGGTGATGACAACCACAAGCATTTAAAAAGAAGACGTATTTTTATTTTGAATTGTGTGTGAGTGAATGTGTGTACATATGATACATATGAGCATAGGTGTCCCTGTGGCCAGAGGCACTGGATCCCCCTGGAGCTGTAATTACAGGCAGTTCTAATCTGCCAGCACGTAGGTGGTGGAAACTGAACCTTCAAGACACATTGCAAGAGCAGTGTGTGCTTTCAACTGCAGAGCCACCACTCCAGTCCCATCACAAGTGCTTAAAATCAGAGTGATAAGCAGTAGGGAGTTACAGTCAGCAAAGTACTTGTTCTGTTTCAGAATGGGGAGAGGGGTCCTTCTGGAAAAGTGTAAGCTGGGATCAAAGCTAGACACAGGCACACACTTTCAGTTCCAACATTCAGGAAGCTAAAGGAGGAGAGTCATTGCAGCCCATGAGCTTGAGATCAGCCTGGGCAAGACAATGAAAGTCCAACTCAATGAAATAAAATATAAAATACATTAGTGTCAAAAAATTGGAGATGGTTGATGGAGGTCCTGAAGAAAGAACAAGGAATTTGCAGTTGCACAAGTGGTGAACAGGTGAGGAAGAGCATTGCTCCAGGCAGAATGAGTTTGAGCACCCCGAGGGAGGTGCTGCCAGAGTCAGAGCTTCTGCAGGACTGTGGCAGTGGCTGAGGCCCTGCCGCAAAGCTGCATGCAGCTAGTGCATTTTCTTCCATGGTTCACTGTGCACACAGCCACTCAGAAAGGTACGTGTTTTACAGATGGAGTATGGCTAGAGAAACCCTGAATATGGGCAGAGTGACGGCATGAAGGAGACAGAGAAGCTGGGTGGGGGGAGGAGAAGGAAGAGGAAGAAGATGATGATGATGATGAGAGAGTAGGAATCCCTCACGTGACAAAATTCAGACTAGAAAGAGTAGCCAGATTTCAGGGACACTTAAAAGATCCATTAAATGGCAATTTGGATACAGAAGGTGAGGGAGAGAGAGGACTCAAATATTTTGACTATGAGGAACTCTTTGGGAGGGCCGTGAAAGGAGACAGCCCCAGAAACAGAACTTCAGCGATGTAAGAAATGAGTTTGGTGAAAGAAAGCAGAGACAAGTTGGGAGCGCTTAAGCCTGGAGGGAGGGCTTAGACGGAGTGAGAATCTGATGTTTGGGAGGGGACAGGGAACGGGAAGGAGAAAGGTGGGGGTGGGCAGGCTGCCAAGGCTAAATGAGAGTGGTTCTGTCTTGCTCCTAAGATGGATGGGGAAGCCTGGGTATATTTGGTTTTGATGGGGTTATAGAAACAGAAGGAAAAAGCTGATGAAAAATGAGGGAGTTTCTGTGGTCACCAGAGAAAGCAAACACTCCCAGCCGATGCTGTGGTTCTGGGCTCAGGCTTACCTCCAGCAGGTACTCTGATTCCTGGAGACGGTGGTGGTGAGGTGGAACCCAGGAAAAACTGAGAGAAAAAAAAGGAAAAGAGAAATTTCCAAGGAGGCAGAGAGTAGCTAGAAAGAGAAATGGAACTGATGTGTTTCCAGGTCAGAATCAATAGCGAATAAGAGAAGAAAGGGCATGTATGGCTCAGGTGGGCATCAGACAAGCAGGCAGAAAGAGCAAGTTCCTGTAGCTTGTCAGTCCATGGCTTCCAGAAGTGACTGCTGTTTTGGCTTTAGTGGTCTAGGTGAGCTTTGTTCTCTTTTGTCGACCTGGTCTCACATTGGAAAAGAGGAACCAGATGAAGGCATTTCTCCATGTTTTCCTGTTCTGTTTCTCTTAATGTGAACAGACACTTGCTTGTTAACTGTGTTACCCTCTGGTTATTGTAGAATGCTGTGCACTTAGGCAGCCAGATGTGGACTTGCCTTTCTTTAACTGACTGCCTCTGTATGGTCTCCTTGTAGTGTACTGCCTGTCTCATGTACAGAGGCTGAAGAGCAATGTATCTATGAACAGCAATGTATCTAAGCAGCTGCAGCGCATATTTGATGTAGTGAAGTAGCAATTTTTGTCTTTAAAATAAATACCAATGTTTCTCCTTCTGCAGGCCTGTCCATATGATCAGAAGTTAGATAAGGCCCTGGAACAAATTCCCTTTTACCATCTGCAATGTAAAATCCGCCTCAATTCTTGCCAAAGCCTCCCTTTGCATTAATGGATGCATGGCTCTTATCTTGATGTATGTGGGGCTGGTGCTTCTTCAGTTCTGACAAAAACAAGTGAGCAACAGAGAATGAAGGGGCCTGAAAAATCGCTGTTCCCGATACCACAAGAGTTCTTCTCTTCAGCCAAGTCACCCACGAGTCACATCTGAGAAATGAAGACCACGGGAGAGATCTGTCAAGTTGACAAGCTGCAAAGTTCTTTTCTTTTAAGTCAGTCTTATTGTTGAACGGTGGGCCAGCCTTGCACACTCTTCCACAAGCAGTGGCAATTTAGTAGAATGCAGGAGGCAGTCTTTCATTTCGTGTTTCAGAAGCTCCTAAATGAAAATGAGCACAAAGAATTAGAAGCTAATTCCAAGAACCAGAGCCTCAGTAACCTTACGATTTGTGCATTTAGGCATCACATCTTGGCCCATCTACTCTAAAGTGTGCATTAAGCACAACAGAAAAGCTGCTCTCTTTCCTTTGATGTAAGTGGGAAACAAGAATAAATTCTACTCCTCCTGAGTGGAATCTTGCATAGCTCAAATATTAAGTGTGAAGATTGATTGGGTGTCCATTATGGCAAATACTGTTTTGAGCTAGCATGGGCTCTGTCTGCATGTACTTTAGAAGAGGGACCCATGACCATGCCAGGTATCCAGGGTTGCATCGAAGCTAAAGGTAGTTGAATTGTGACTTCCAGAGCTGTCATAAACCAAAGACTATGGAATGCATTGCTCAGATCCTTTTAGCTATATCTTCAGGCCAGACACATTGTCCTTAGTTAGTCTAGAGCAGACTAGAGCTACAGAAAGAACCAGGAAGAGCCAAGAGGCTCTGTTATGATTTGGTATGAGATATTATCTGATAACCAACATAACTGATTATTAAAAAGCAACTAGAGCTGTTACAGAATTCATTGCCTCCTAAGGACTTACTCACTGGACATGGACTTTGACATAGGTAACCTTCTCACTGGCAAGATTCATGACCAGGATCTTGACCATTTCATCCCAACCTGTAACAAAGTGTCCTCACCAAAAGTCTTACATATCTTTGCCAATACCACCTTCTGTGTCTAGTAGTGGATGGAAACTATCAAAAATTGAGCACTCTACCTGGCAGTGGTGGCACACACCTATCTCAGCACTTGGAAGGTAGAGGCCGGTGAATCTCTGAGAGTTCAAAGCCAGCCTAGTCTACATAGTGAGTTTCAGGACAGCCAGGGTTACATAGTGAAACCCTATCACAAAACAAAGCAAAGCAAAGCAAAACAAAAACCAACCTGCTGTGGGATGTTCTGTATGGCAAATGTGTTGCTGATTAGTTAATAAATAAAACACTGATTGGCCATTGGCTAGGCAGGAAGTGTAGGTGGGACAAGGAGGAGAATAAAGCTGGGAAGTGGAAGGCTGAGTCAGAGAGACACTGCCAGCTGCCACGATGAGAAACAGCATGTGAAGATGCCAGTAAGCCACGAGCCATGTGGCAAGTTATAGATTAATGGAAATGGATTAATTTAAGATGTAAGAACAGTTAGCAAGAAGCCTACCACGGCCATACAGTTTGTAAGCAACACAAGTCTCTGTGTTTACTTGGTCGGGTCTGAGCGGCTGTGGGACTGGCAGGTGAGAGAGATTTATCCTGACTGTGGGCCAGGCAGGAAAACTCCAGCTACACCAGCCAACCAAACACACAAAAAGTAGAAGAACGGAGCACTCTATTAACTCCTGAAACCTCAAGTTGAGTCCACAAAGAGACAGTGACTCCAGCCATCTTATTTTTGACAGTCTAGGTCCATTTCCTTGGTCATTTCATGGCTGACTTTCATGATTAGCATTGTCCTTAGTTTTCATTTTCACCTGCTTATACTGAGTTGAATTTTACTCACCAGGCTAGGAAAATGGGAGTTCTCACCTCTGACTGCCTCAGCATTTGAGAAAGGTTTCCACTCCAATGCCAGACGCAGCTCATGATCTGTTCCAGGCTGCCATTACTATTGCTGTCATTTCTAGATGACCATTTTTATCCCTGTCCTACTCTGTGAATGCGGCCCGCATACTTCAACTCCTTTCTTGGGCATCCAAGAAGCAGGAGAGCAGTGAAGTATCTGGTTATAGAAGCCCCTGGACGCGCTCTCCTTCTCCTACTCTCTTTGTTCCTTAAAACCGTCAAGTGCAGAGAGAAATGTATTGGCAGCTAAAACGAAAATAAAAACGTTCCTAGAGTTTGGGGGTGAGAGCAGCTTATCATAACCCCTTCATCATGTTTTATGATGTTCCTCCCATATCAGCCCCCCTCTTTTTTTGTCTCCCTCTTTGGCCACCTAGATTTCTATTTTATGTGGAATATGCTTCTTTTGAAAGATGATGTTGTTTTACGAACCAAAGCAAACAAAAAGAAAAATGGAGGTCAGAAAGAAACAGAATTAAAGCAGCCAGACTCAGCCCGTTTGTTTTTATTCAGTAAGATTTCATTATGCAGGAACAGGTGCTGTGCTCGGCAGGGATGCACACACACAGATGTGCATGTGTGCATACATGTCTACTCAGCTGCCTGATACAGATGGTCCTTTTCCTCCTTAGGTGGCTGTTGAGTCAGGTGGAAGTCAATGAGTGGAGGGCAGGGGTGGAGTCTGTGCACACCTGCTAGAAACGGCTCCTCTGGACCACAAGGCTGGGAAGTGTGTTAAGCTCTCTTTCTCTAGGCTTTCTGCCTTCAGAGCCTCTGTGGGAGCACTGAAACTCCAAGCTTATGGAAAGCTGCCTTACCCCTCGCCAGCTGGTATGTCCATGTCTATTTTGCTGTTTTCAGAGAGCAGTGGTTTTTAGTCCAGTGGTTTTTGACTGTGAGTTTCATTCTCCTTGCCTTCTCCCACTCCTATGTTGAGAACATTTGCATGAGGCATTTTGTGTGTGGAGGGGGGGGGAGGGGGGAGAGTTAGGGAAGGGTGATTGTCACTGGCATTTAGTAGCAAGGAATTAGGGATGCTGCTAAACATCCTTCAACACACAGACCGCCTCTGACAAGCAAGAGGGATCAGGCCCCAACGTCAACAGGCTGAGGTTGAGAAACCCTGTTCTGAAGGAAGAGACCTCTGACCTTGCCCTAATTGTGCAACGACAGCCACAACACACATTTGTCAAGCCTTCACTGCCTGCCAGACCCTGTTCTTTGGGTTTCACATGCCAAGTCTCATTTTTTTTATTTTATAACAGATTTCAAGGCAGTCGTTGAAGCCTCCCATTTTTCAGACAAGGTGACTTTAAGAGAGGAAGTGGTTTGCTGAAGTTCCAGTGTAAGAAAGCAGCCTGGATAGAATCTGAACTTCGTAGTCTGAGGCCATTCTTCACACCTCACCTCTGGACAACAAAGTCCTCAGTTGGAAAGGATAGTTTTTTTTTTTCTTGTCTTGGGTAAACATAGACACCCAGAAGGAGTAGTGAAGAGGCAAACTCAACAATCCGCCTCTGTAATGAAAATGCTCAAAATCTCTTTAAATGGCTGCCCTGAGGAGGGTGGCAACCAGTGAACATGAATGAAGAGGTACACCTGACCAGACAGGACCTCATTAATGACAGGGCACACTGTCAGGCATGCCTATGCCTTACACATATCCAGCTCGCTGATCTCCCTGCTGTGAAAAGCCAGTCCACAGCATCAGCCAGCCCCTGCACCCTTTGAGCTACACGTTGCAAACTTCTTGGCACAGCTTCCTTGTGGAAACCATAAGCAGATTCTAAACTACCATTATCATTAATCGGGGCTGACATTGAACTGCCCCCTCCTAAGTACTGTTCAATCACTGGCCTTCTCATTCCTTTCTCTGAGATTCCCACAGGCCTCCTTAGTGTGAAGAGCACCTGAGCCTGCCCTGGTGTGTGGTCCCCAGCGAACAATGGAAGCAAAGTAATCTCTGACAGAGCCAGGGGACCTTAGACATAAAGCAGATATGGGGCAACACTAGAGAGGCCTTGGGGAGCAGCTCCGGCCAGGGAAGAGGATGGGAGAGAAGCCAGGTTCAGAGGGCAGGGTGGGGGCCAGGAAAGCCAATAATCTGGTGGTGGGGGGACACAATAGAGCAAGAGGGAGCCCATACTTATCCAGACTTGTCACTTTAGTGATTTCCAAAGAGAGGCACAGACGGGCTCCCCATCTAGCCTGGGAAACTAGCTGTACTGGAGAGAAGAATTTCAAAAAACATCTTTATTCAGGAAATCTACTTGATAATTATATATTTTCAAGACTATTAATTATGCTTCAGGTTTTATTCACTTTTGCATTGTTTAAGGGATTTAGGAAGCACTGAGAGCCTGCGTATCTTTAATCTGTCTGATCATGCATACATTCGTTCTGCAAATATTTATTGCAATCCACTAAGTGTCAAGCACTGCTCTGAGGAGGGTAGTTACAGCAGTAAATAAAACAGGCTTGGCTACTCAGATAGAGCTGGCATTCTAGAGGCAGAGACAGGAAACAAGTCAGTAAGTGTGACAGAGAAATTATTAAACTCTGTGTATTGAAGGACACAATCATCACACTGAAAGGTAGACTGTGGCCCTAAGAGGAGATGTTGACAAACCATATATACCATCAGGAGTTACGACTCAGAGTATATAAAGAACTCCAATAACTAAAGAGAAACAAAACCCCAATTTAGCAGTGGGCAAATAGACATTTCTCAGAAGAAAATATGTGGTTGGACAACAAGCACAGGATAAGATGCTTAACAATATTAGGGAAAGGTAATTCAAAGCCACAGTGACACATCACACCAGTTAGGATGGCTACTATACAAGAAAAGACAGGTAGTAGCAAGTGTTGTCAAGGACATGCAGAAATTGGAACCATTGGGTATTGATGGAAGGGCTGTCCAGTTGGGTAGCCACCATGGAAAAGCATAGAGAGATTCACATAAAAAGTAAAACTAGAATGATCACATATCCCAGCAGTTCTACTATGGGGCAGACAGCCAGAAGAACTTAGAGCAAGGTCTCAAAGAGAAGTTTGTCACTCCATGTTCACAAACACGGCTCACAGGAGTCCATGAGAATAACCTGTTCACAGGAGCCAAAGGCAGAATCCCTGGGTGTGGTGGCACCATGGATAATCCTAGCATGTGAGGGCTGAGGCAGAAAGAGCATGACTTGAGGATAGCCCCAGCTGTTTCCAGGACTGTGTATCAAAACCAAACCAAACACACACACACAAAAAAACAGAGAAGCAAAGCAAGTATCTGTTAGTGGGCAAATCTATAAACAAAATGTGCTGTATGTACACAGTGAAATATCACTCAGCCTTTAAAAAGATGAAAATTCTGATACATGATCCAATGTAGAGTTGACCTCAAAAATAGTATGTTAAGTGAGAAACTCCAGTTGTAAAACAAAACAAAACAGAATCCATTTCCATGTATATGAATTATCTCTAGTATCAGATTTGTTCATCCAAATCATAGACTAGTAGTTGCCAGTGGCCAAAGGAGGTGTGAATGGGAAGCTGCTGTTTAATAGGGTAAGATTTGGGGTCTTCTAATATGAAAGGAGTCTGGAGACCGCACAGCAAAGTCAACATACATAACACTGGTGAACTGTAACACGAATCTTAAAAGGTCTTATAATAAATTACCCAGAGCCAGATATTGGGGTGAAAGCTGAAAGGTCAGAGAAGCAGAACAGCCAGCCACTAGCTGACCTCTACGAAATCCTCAGCCTGAAGAGAGTGAGTTCCTGTTTCATCACACCTTATATACCTTTCTGTGTCCTGCCTCATTACTTCCTGGGATTAAAGGCATGTGTCACCACTGCCTGGCACTGTTTATCTCATGTAGCCTAGTGTAGCCTTGTACTCGCAGAGATCCAGATGGATCTCTGCCTCCAGAGTGATAGGATTAAAGGTATATGCCACCACTGCCTGACCTCTATGCCTAATTGAGTGGCTGGCTCTGTCCTCTGATCCCCAGGCAAGCTTTATTGGGGTACACGATATATCACTACATTTCCCCTTTTTGTCTAAAATAATAAGAGGTTATAACTAATATAAGAAAAATTATATACAAGTACAATAAGTATATACAATATATACAGGCAATAAATATATCAACAATGTCTAGTCCATTTGCATTTGACAAATTCAGAGAAAATGCTCCATTATCTATCCTATCTTTGTGAATCCAAAGGATTGTATCTAACTCACCTTCTATCCTAGTTTGCATTACCAACCCCAAACTATCTTTGGATGTCTTTCAAACTTATAGACTTTACACCTCTTTAGTGAGTTTCTTTTCTGAATTTGTTAACAAGGAAAACTATAACTGTAACTATCTAATCTTCACCTCCCTCAGAGACCAGAGAAGGAAGTAATATTAACTGAGTAAGCAGGAAGTGCAAACAAGCGACTTCCAAAAAATGTGAGAAATGACAGAAAAAGCTGGCTGCCTGGACAGCCTCTGCAATGCTGGGGCATCCATCTTTGACCTACAGGCCTAGCATATATGACAGACTCATCAGTGAAGCAGGATTTTCTAACGGGCCTTCCTACCTTGTCTTGGCAAGGATCAGTAGTCCTTTCTTTTGTGTCTTGCTTGTCCGCTTTGGACAGCATATTGTCAGTAGTTGACGTAAGGACACTTTCTTGCCAAGTGGCTAACTTTTAACACAAAGAAAGCAAACTCCATATGGAGTTTCTTCAATGCCCATCACCTTCTCTGAAGTAAATTGGTGCTGCCAGGAGCAGACATGTCTCACAGTCATAAAAAAAAGAAAAAAAATCTATGTTATTAAAATACCTTAAATATCATATTCTGTAGATCTCTGAAGTGTTTGAAGATGACTTGTCTATCTAAAATATATTTCTGTTTAACCTTGAAAACATACCTAATATGACTACAAGTTTGATTGTAATGATTAATTTTTAACTTGCATTTTTTATATCCTAATTAGTTGGTAATAATAACTTTCAAGGACTAGCAATTTACATTACTGTATAGGTACAATACCTTGAACAAGATTAGAAATATATGTACAGTATTTTCTAACAAAATTAATCTCAAATTTGTATCAATATACATAATTTGTATACAGTATACAAAAATCCAATCCAATGCAAAATATTTAAAATGAGTATTGCTTTCTAAAAGTAGACTCAATAATCTACCTTTTCATCTTATCAAGTCTATATCCTCCCCTTTTTTCAGAGTAATTTCAATAATCTATCCTTTTATCCTATTATTTCTATATCTTATTTTTTCAGAGTAGATTCAATAATCTACCTCTTATCTATATCCTCTTTTTTCTTTTTCTTTTTCTTTTTTTTCAAACAAGAACCCTAAATCAAAGCTCCTTTTTTAGCTGTTTTTCCTGACCATTATCAATAACAACTTGTAACCAACCATCCTAAACAACGACAATTATCCATAACCCATTCAAAGATGAAAAACCACCCACCCCACCTCCTTGGGAATGTGGGTGTCCTTTTCTTAAAATTACTTCCTACTCTCTGGGGGCAAAGGCACCTTTAGGGGATCTTGAAAAGAAAATTTTGAGTTATTTGTCAAGTCCTGAGAGAAGTAGCTGTATCATTTGTTGTCCAGTCCACATAATGCAAAAGTGCAGGGCTTGTCTCAAGTTATTGCTCGAGTAGTCTGTGACACTGAATCATCTCAGCTAGCCATCTTGAAATTGTCTGAGCAGTTTATAGTCCAAAGCCAATCTTTGGGTGGTATTTGTCAGCTTACTGGTATTATTATCGTCTTGATGGAATTGTCCTTGTGGGCCCCATCATCTTTTTGGAGACTTCCAAGTCAATGTTAGGTAAGGTCATGGTTCCCTGCAGAAAACTGATAGAGACTCAAACCCAAAATCATGTACAGGAAGCTAGATGAAGCTTTTTTTCTAGAATCAGTTAGTACTCTATATGACTATTAATATCATGACAAAAGTTTAAAAATATATATCTATTAATCTTATAAATTCTGATAAAAATTCATACCTTAAGAAAAGTTTTAAAGAGTCAAAATAAAATCAAAGAATTATGAGATTTTTGTTTTTTCTTCTGTCCCATATCAGATGGCTTCTGATATGATACATAGATTTTGCATTTTCTTTTAACAAGCATGCTTGGGTTTAGAGAAGGAGAGAGCCACATTTCAACTCCAAAGCCAACTTTAATTTTTAATTGAACTGGGACTACATGAAGACCATTTGTGTTATGTGTCTATAGAGAAGAGTAGAAACAAACATTTAGGAAAACATAAAATTTTATCCTGTTAGATATGTGATATACCAATAGGCCAATTTACTCTTTTCTTGGGACATTTTCTCTGGATGACTTGTCCTTTTTCTTCAGATGTCTCATTTGTCCAGTGTTCTTCAGATTCCTTTGTTGTTAGAGTTTTTCTGCCTGGCCCACAGTCAGGACAAATCTCTCTCACCCGCCAGTCCCAAGCCGCTTAAACCCGATCAAATAAACACAGAGACTTATATTGGTTTCAAACTGTATGGCCGTGGCAGGCTTCTTGTTAACTGTTCTTACAGCTTAAATTAATTCATTTCTATTAATCTATACCTTGCCACGTGGCTTGTGGCTTACCGGTACTTTACATCTTCCTTATCCTGATGGCGGCTCACAGTGTCTCCCTTTTCCAGCTTCCTGTTCTCTCTCTAGTCTCCTCTCTGTTAGTCCCGCCTATACTTCCTGCCTGGCCACTGCCAATCAGTGATTTATTCATTGACCAATCAGCAACACATTTGACATACAGACCATCCCACAGCACTTCCCGTTTTCTTTTCTTAAAAAGGAAGGTTTTAACCTTTACACATCTCCAAAGTCAGCTTGGTATATTTGGGAATTTGGGCGTAGCTTTTCTTACTACTTCCTGCTGGAGGGGGGCGCTGTATCTTCTGGGGAAACAAAGAAAATTTTAGGATCATGGAGTAGTCCGTGAGGCTGTATCATCTGAGCCAGTTGTCTTGAAACGGTTCTGGATGTTGGATCATCTGGGCCATGGTGTCATCGGAGACCTTTCAGGGGGTCTTGGCTGGTCAAACCTGATGTATCTTACTCTGGAACAAATCCATAGCCTCTTGTTTTCTGTGAAAACAAAAGAGACTCTTTTCCAAAGCAACATATCCTTACATCCAAATTTTGAAGTCAAAGTATCTTTAAAATATACGTATCCTTACATCTAAATTTTGAAGTCAAAGTATCTTTAAAATATACGTACTGGTTTAACTCAGCTTCCTTTACAATCAAACATCTCTCTGTAGTTAAGAATCCCAAAGACAACACAATCCAGACTCTCTGTGTAATAGTCATCTCTACGTGGCTTATTTTTTATATTAATTTTACTGTCTCTTTAAAGACTTTATTTTTTAAAACCATGTATTTGTTTCTATACTGTATATATCACCTTTTTTAGTCTCTTTCAAGCCTACGTATATTTTACACACATTTTAAACTATTACATCTGAATCTGTTTTATTGTGAATCTATTGCTTTAAGCTGCAGCAGCTGTGGCTGCTGGCTCCGCCCACCGCAGCTTCCGAACATGGCGTGGTACTTTACCACCAGCTCTGGGCGCTATCGTGGGTCTATGCTTTTATCCAAGCAGCGTGTAGCCCAGAAACCTCTTTTTTTGTTTTGTACTAGCAAAGGCTAAATCCACAATGTAGCTTAATGTGCCACTTGCAGAGGCCTCATTCCCGCCATACTGCAGGTCGAGCGCGCACGCCAGCAACCCGCCAGTAGCTCAAACCGGCAGCTGCCGCTCATTTGAGAGAGACAATTAGGAAGCTGTTTTTAGCTCCGTTTTAGAATCTTTTTTCTCAGGTTTTAGGTGGAAACTCTTGCCCCACGTTGGGCGCCATTTGTTGTTAGAGTTTTCCTGCCTGGCCCACAGTCAGGACAAATCTCTCTCACCCGCCAGTCCCAAGCCGCTTAAACCCGATCAAATAAACACAGAGACTTATATTGGTTTCAAACTGTATGGCCGTGGCAGGCTTCTTGTTAACTGTTCTTACAGCTTAAATTAATCCATTTCTATTAATCTATACCTTGCCACGTGGCTTGTGGCTTACCGGTACTTTACATCTTCCTTATCCTGATGGCGGCTCACAGTGTCTCCCTTTTCCAGCTTCCTGTTCTCTCTCTAGTCTCCTCTCTGTTAGTCCCGCCTATACTTCCTGCCTGGCCACTGCCAATCAGTGATTTATTCATTGACCAATCAGCAACACATTTGACATACAGACCATCCCACAGCATTCCTTAGCCTTCATTTTCCTGAAAGACAAAAACATAACCCTTCCCCAACCCTAACTTTAGGGAGATTCCCAATCTAGTCTTTATCAATTTTGATTTATAATTTCTCCTGATTTTTTTTGTTCTCTCTTCTATAGCTATTCTACCACCCTGAGCAGTATGGTTTTTTACAATAGGCATTAAATTCTTTAATTGCTCTGAGAAGGAGTTTCTTCTTTGATGGCAGGATAGGACTGAATTGAATTTGTCATGGGAGCCTGAGAGAGGTCCCTCAGGGAGTTTCCCAATGGCAATGACAAAGCATTACCTTGCCTGTCCCTTGTTGATTTACATTCCTTAATCCGGTGTCTACCTTTACCACACCTTCTGCATAATCCAGAAGGGAGGAGAGATCTGTTACCATTGTTCCTTGAAAAAACATTGTTTGTAGAAATACCATGTTTACAGTCCCCTTTTAGGTGACCTTTTTTACCACAATTAAAACAATTGACATTACTATTTCTCTTCAAACCTCTGGAAATCAGCTCTCCTATCCAAGCATCATCATGGTCATGAGGAGATTCAATATTGTATCCTAGATCCATTCCTCCAAGGGTGCTGATTTTGCCTTTACCTAATTACCCTTTTGCATTATGCACTAGCATTTTCAAAAGCCAGAGATTCAGTTATTATTTGTTTAGCTTCTGAATTTGATATCATTCTATTTACTGCTGAAATCAGTCTTTGTAAGAAATCAGTGAAGGTTTCTTTTGGGCCCTGTGTAACTTTTGTAAATTACTCAATTTTCTTTCTTACTTCTTCAATTCTGTCCCAAGCTTTCAAGGCCGCCATGTGGCATAAAATTAGGGTGTGGTCATCATATAAAGATTGTCTTTGTATATCAGCATAATCACCTTTTCCAAGTTGATCTTGGGTAATTTCCGTACCTCTAGCCCTACATCATTGTTCAATAGTCTTAGGCTCATCTTTCTACCAGATCCTCCACTATAACTGGGACCAGCCTCTAAGATAGCCGTAACCAAATCTCTCCAGTCTTGAGGGATAATTCTATTACAAGTTGACCACGAATTTAACATTTGCTTTATTAACGGAGAATGCATGCCATATGACACTCTAGCTTCTTCAAATCTCCTCAAATCTAACATTTGCACAGGAGTCCAGTCAGCTCTTACACAGTCTTGAGCATTTGTCAGTTCCTGTAAGGATACCAGATAGATTAAGGTTGGCTGTTTGAAAGCCTTAGACTGTTTCTCTGTAACCATATAATGCAATGCTAAGACTGGGTCTGAATTTCTTCTGTCTGGGTCTGAATTTCTCTATGATCTGTTTTAACAAGTTTTTCTAAAATTTTTATCTTGGCACTCACATTAGCTAATTTTTAAAATGATAAAATGGAAATGATCAAACAAATAATATTTATAATTGATATTATATCTATCCCATTAACATTAATTATCCTCTTATTTAGTTGTTGCATTTTCAGACCACCTAATGTGTTATCAAACAGAGACAAAACACCCTTCATAGTAAAAATGTTTCCCATTTTTTAATGTGGGAAAAAAATTCTCTTTGAACTAATTTCTCCCTTTAAGAAATCTTAATTGACTCACCAACTCTGTGCATAGAACAGTAGAAACCCAAGCGGGTTTCAAGGCAGCTACCTGGTGTGGTAACAGTCCAAGATGGGGATCCAGGGAGAGCCCACACCAACCAGGAGAGAAGAAATGAAAGATCTAGCCATCTGGATCCAGCTGGTTAGGGACTCCAGCCTACATGGGATGGAGATTCTGGCCACATGCTGCTCAAGACTGAGCTGGGGCCTGCAAGGCCACAGGCAAGTGGCTTTTTTTTTTTATGAATTTGTGCCATAAACATTGGGTGCCAGATGTAACACGAATCTTGAAAGGTCTTATAATAAAAAACCCAGAACCAGATATTGGGGTGAAAGCAGAAAGGTCAGAGAAGCAGAACAGCCAGCCACCAGCTTCCCTCTATGAAATCCTCAGCCTGAAGAGAGTAAGTTCCTGTTTCATCACACCTTATATACCTTTCTGTGTCCTGCCTTATTACTTCCTGGGATTAAAGGCATGTGTCACCACTGCCTGATTCTGTTTCTCTCATGTAGCCCAGTGTGGCCTTGAACTCACAGAGATCCAGACGAGTGATAGGATTAAAGGTGTGTGCTACCATTGCCTGACCTCTATGCCTCATTTAGTGGCTGGCTCTGTCCTCTGATCCCCAGGAAAGCTTTACTGGAGTACACAATATACCACGACAAACTAGCCACTGGAAAGGACTAAGATGGGTAGTTTTGTTACTACATGTAGCCAAACGTGAACAAATTAGTAAACAGTGACTGTTAGAAGATGGCGCATGCACTGGAAACAAAATGAAGCTAGTGACAGGGAAGAGGTATCCAGGCAACCTGAAATGAGATCTTTAAGATTAGATTCACTAGCAGAGTGACGGTGGTGTGAAGTTTTGGGGTAGTAGAGTGGAAGAGTGTGCAAGGCTGAGGCTGCAGCTAGGACTGTGCCTAACAGTGACTTGGCATCTTTGAAGGCCAAGGGACCAGGAGGGGAGAGAGTCAAGCTAGGCAGGGTAGAAAAGCCTAGGCTTATGCTGAAACATCCCGAGGATTTGGCTTTTCTTGTGCCCTAAGGCCAAGCTGTAGAAAAGCATGGGATCCTCTTTCTGCTGTACTGAGAGAGGGCTATAGTGGGTGACAGAGGAAACTGGGAGATCAACAGCATCCACCACAAGGATCCAAAGGAAAGAATGTCCCTTGGCTCTGAGGGACAGTGGCAGTTTGGGAACGTGGCTAGGCTCCAGGTTTAAAAAGGGAAGAAAAAGTCCATTGAGTTTCTGGATGAATTAGAAATGTGTGGAAGAATAACTGAACTATGGGTGATCCCAAGCTGTTCGTCCCAAGCAACACAAAGAACAGGGTTTCTGTCAACTGAACTGGGCCGAACAACAGGGGAGCAGACATGACTGAGTCATTTGAAGTCAGATCTTGTAATCGCACATTCCACAGTGACCTGTCAGGATGTAGCTGGAAATGAGTGGTTAGGTCCCAGCTAGAGGTGTCAGTGGAGCAGTACAGAAACAGTAGGCAGGAATGCAGCAGGTTTGGAAGCGGTCCTCTTCAAAGGAGCTCCAGATAGAGGCACAGAGACATGCCAGGCATCCTAATGCTGCCAATTCCAGGCCCAGAGAAAAGGAAGGATCAGAACTGGAGACGTAAAGAAAGGCCCAGATGGCTGGGTACAATTGACAACCCACAGCAACGATTTGCAAACATGGGCACTGTCAGGATCAGGAGAGTGACTTTCTGGGCCACATAGGCAGTCAGTGGTGAGCTGTTATGGTAGCAATCTGCCCAGGAACATGTCTATCTGGCAGTCACAAACAGGAGGACATTCACACAGGGGAGGTAGATAAGGTCTTTCTTTGTAATTACAAAGCATCTTACGTGATATAAAACTGACAATACAATAAACAAGATGAAGGAAAGAGTAGCTGCCTGTGGGTCTCTGCTGTTCATCAGTGAACAGTTAGCAGCTTAGGGAAGAGTGCTGAGTATCTTTGAAGTAAGCTTCATCAGATGTATTTTCTGTTCAGTCCTATTAAACACTCCCCATTTTCTCAAAACTCCTTTATGACCCCCATGCTGTGGGATGTTCTGTATGCTGTGAACGTGTTGCTCTGATTGGCTGGTAAGTAAAAAGCTGATTGGCCAGTAGCCAGGCAGGAAGTATAGGCGAGATAAGCAGACAAGGAGAATTCTGGGAAGAGGAAGGCTGAGTCAGGAGACACCAGTCTGCCGTCCAGGGAGCAGCATGTAATGGACACGGGTAAAGCCACAGAATACATGGCGACATGTAGATGAACAGAAATGGGCTGAGTTTAAGTGTAAGAGGTAGTCAGTGGTAGGCCTGAGCTAATGGCCGAGCAGTTTTAATTAATATAAGCTTCTGAGTGACTATTTTATATGCCGCTTCAGGGTCCATGGGGCTGGGCGGGACTGGAGAAAACTTCAGCTACATCCCCAGACCCATGAAATTCCTGGAAGTGTTTTGCACACTCATGGTGAAGAAGTTCTTAACTCTACCAGGTAGAATAAACAGTATTACACAACTAGTTACCATTAACATGATAAGCTAAGTGATGTGAATTGGTTATTTTGATGTAGTCTGTCCAAAACAGTAAGGCTTAGCATAGTAGTTTTCTTTCTTTCTTTCTTTTTTTTGTGACTTTCTTATCTTACCAATTAAATTACATTCTTCTTAAATATTTGAATTGATTTTTTTTTATTTATGTGTCTCTCTGTGTGTATGTACATCTGCACGTGGGATATCTTCAGAGGCCACAGAGGGTGTTGTGTCATCTTGGATTGGAGTTACAGGCAGCTGTGAGCCACCTGATGTGGGTATTGGGACATGAACTCAGGTCCTTTGGAAGAACAGTAAATATTCTTAGCACTGAGACATCTCTCCAGCCCCGCAATTATACATTTTAAAAAGTTCTTTTTGGATTTATTTATTTTACGTATATTTGTATTTTGCTTGCATGTATGTGTGTGCATCCAATGTGTACCTGAGGCCTAAGGTGGCCACAAGAGGGGGTCAGAGTCCCTGGAACTGGAGTTAAAAATGGCTGTGGGTGCTGGAAACCAGATCTGGGTCTTATGCAAGGACAAGTGCTCTTAACCATGGAACCATCTCCCCAGTACCCTTCTCCTCCCCCAGCGTTCATTAATGAACTCCCCAGGTCACATCCTGTTTCTGCCATCATCACAGATCTGTGAGGACAGCCCCTGTTTAGATCTTCATAAACTCCTCTCTACACAGCTATTTTCTGCAGAAAACAGCCAGATGTTGAAGTTCTCGAACAAAAACTCTGGGTGTGCTGACCTCCTTTTCTAAGACAATAGAAAATTTCCCTCTAGGAAATTCATTTTTTCAGGTCATCCAGGGAATGCACGAGAATATCTGCTTCCTCAAGACTGTGTAGCCATTAAGTGTTGTAATATCTAAACATCGCTGTCATTTCATCAGCCCCAAATCTTGGGGATTACATATTTTTGGTTAACAGCAAAATTATCCAACTCCCTCGGGGTGCTAATTACTATGCCTTTCTGCTTGTAAATACTCTTTTTATGTTCTTTTCTTCATGTGGGTCCCATTACATGGAGAGCATGGATGCTGTGGCCCATCCAAAGACTGCCTGCTGACTTTGTTACGTTAGATGTCAACATGCTAGTTTGGCTACTCCCAGGCAGAGCTCTTCTGAGGGGACTTTGAAGTCACAATGGTGCTCTTCAAGTTCTTTTTAAAAAGTATTTTGCAAAAGCTTAATAAACATATGGATACATATGTGAGAGTTTATCAAAACTTTTGGCTTTTTTATTGGCTTGGAATTTTACATTGTTGTCCCATTCGATTAACTCAAACGAGTAATTTAAAATGATGCATTGCTTTCAGGTGCTAGGAAGATAGTTCAGTGGTTAAGAACACTGACTACTCTTTCAGAGGACCCAAGTTCGATTCCCAGAACTCACACAGCAGTTCACAACCATTTGTAACTCCTCTTCTGGCCTCTGTGCACACTACATACAGGGAGTACTTAGACATCATGGAGGCCAAACATCCAGACATATGAAATATAACACTTTGTCACACTACAGCTTCCATGACAAGATTGATTTTTCTTTTTCTTCTTCTTTTTTTCCTCTTAAATTTTATTTTATTTGGGGGGGTGGGAAGTTTCAAGGGCAGAGGGTGGACACGAAGGGAGGAGAAAATGAATGGGATGGAGGTGCAGGATGTGAAAGACACAAAGAATAAATAACAAAGTTAAAAATAATGAATACATCCTTTAAAAGGGGGCTTTCAAATGCTGCTTTGCTTGTTGGTTTTAGGGACTATCAAAAGTTCTTGATATTGAAAAAGGTAAGAGTCAACAGATCAGATCCACATGCATCTAAGACAAGCTGTTTATTTCCTTTCATTATCATTCTGTCCACGTGTGCTAAGGTAAACAGTCTACTTTGTTATGATGATTGAATACATTTACTCTTCAATAAAGATGTGTTATGTTCACTATAAACAATCAAGTAGTTTACACAGAGCTGAAAGAAGAAATTGTGTATGTTTGACTCAGAGACATGAGGCAAATTAAGGCTTATTTTTCAGTGATAGTGAGAGGTGAGGCTGGCCACCAATCAGTGAACATGGACACTGTTTTTGTTTCATAACAATTGTTTATCGCTGCTTATCCTGGACTATGTTTGATATCGTGTCCCTAAAGATTCATTGTTAGACAGCCTGTCGGGCAAAGGCGCTTGTGACCAAGGTTGATGGTCTGAGCTGGATCCCTGGAAACTCACATGGTGGAAAGAGAGAACTGACTCTTGCAAGGTGGTGTCCTCTGACCTCTACATGTGCTCTGTGGCACGTACCAACCAACAAGAGTAATAATTAAATGTTAAAAAAGAATTCGTGGGCCCAAACAGGCACACATATTAACCTTAGACAGATTGTACTGTGAGATTCTGGCACTCGAAATGTGATCACTCACAGAGGAGTGGTTTAGTGCAGGGCATTGGCTTGGAACTGCCTTTATCATTGGGGGATTATTGGGAATGCACAGAGCAGCTGATCTGGAAAAGGCTTTAAGCTCGAATGTGTGGTTTATGGCTTTTACTCTCTACAAACCTGGAGTTCTCAGAGTCACACAGAGCCTGACACAGTTGCTGAAACATGGCTCCCCAAAGCAACCCCTTCTGGTTTAGGATCTCGGGACCTCCTTGCTAATCTAGCAGGCAACAATGTTTTTCTGAGGTACTGAACTGCCAAGCCAGTCTCACTCAAGATACCTTCCCCTTCCCTCATTTCTTCAAAGAACTGGGCTTGAGTATTTTTAAAAATCTTATCAGATTATCTTTGCTTAGTGATGAGTTGGCTGTCCGTAGCCTCTTCAATTGACCCTACCTGCAGGCAGTTGTTAAATACTCAATTTGGGCCAGTAATTGCCCTTTCCTTTCACTTTCTTATGGGGTGGCCTGTTTAGAAAGCTGTCCCATTTAGTGGAACAGCTTTCTAAATAGGCTGCCTTGCCTTCAACAAAGCAAGCCAGGTCAATTACATTCAATCCTTGCAGTGTGTGGGCGCTTTTGGCTTCAAGGCTAGATCAGGTAATGCTCCCCGTCTGACCCAACTTGACCCAACTTGCAAGGGTGTATTTACTCATGACATCCAGAGCTTTTTCTCTTTTAAGGCACTGGCTACTGAAAAGTATGCACTGACCCGGAGGGGAGAGACCTGTGCCCCGTTGTTATTCAGTCATATCTCATGTAACCAGAAAGGTTTAACTCATCATGTTTATTGGTGATATTTTAACAGCAAAATACTGGTTTTATGGGTATGTTGTGGTTAGGTTACACAATGAGACTGCCTATAAAACATGTGCGTATTTAGCAGCAAGGTTGAATTACTATTTACTAACTGCTTTTTAGAGATTAGGTAGAAATATTTAGAAAGCTGTTCTTCACGACTCAACTTCTTTGCAGAGCTGTCAGAGAAACCTTCAGCCTATTCCTTCAGCAACTGAGAAACTTAATCTAGCCAAGCTTTTCTGGTAATTAAAACAATTGTTTTGGCCTTTCGAATTTCCCAAAACCTTTAGAGAAAAGAGGCTATGAAGGCTGTCCAGGAGAGGAGGGATGCAGGGGAGAAAGAAGAAGGGCAGGAAACTGTGTACAGGATGTCTCCATGCTCCTCCTTCCCCCAAAGAAGCACCTATAACAGAATGGGACAATAGGATTTTGGCTACTTTGTAGTGGGTAGCCATTCCAGCTTTGATCTGGAAGTTCCAACCCCCATTGAGACTTCGGCAACTGTCACGCCTACAAGGCAGGGCCAAGGGAGACGCCTGGAGACCCGAGATCTGGATGGGCTGTGCTCTTGGTTCCAGGACCCTGAACGGTGGAGGTGGGCCAAGCAGAGCTCCAGAGAACACCGCTGGACTGCGATACACCTTCCCCAGACCCTGAGACCTACCTATCCCTTAATTTGTAAGTTACGCCATTAAATAAATCTCCTTTTAACTACGTGGAGTGGCCTTAATAATTTCACCAATACTACTTGGCCTGCTAAAGGGAATTTTATTATGGATGTGGCCCTCCCTTACTATTGTGCTCAACCATACGTGTGCACACACTCACACTAATGTCTATGCAAGGACACAAACACACAATGAGTCAAGGGTTTGGGAGTAGAACAGACAGGATTTCAGAGACTCTGGGTGAATATCTACAATTAGCCTTCACTGGGCACTCACTGTGGCCCCGGGCACAGAGCAAGCCCCCCGTGTGTCACCAAGGGACTCTAGCATATGGTGAGTGCTGTTAATCATTGCACCCTTTGCAGATGATAAAAACGAAGGCTCAAAAGATTAGAACTTGTGTGAATTCTGTGAGTTTAAAAAGCACCTGCTCTGCATCCTGAAGTGTATCTCATGGTTACTCCTCATGTTCCCTTCTGCTAACCCGCTATGGTTAGGGTGAGATTAATATCTTTGAATTAGGATTGCCTCCACCAAGTGGGCAGGATTTACACAATCACTTGAACAATGAAAGATCTCTACCAGTAGATAACCCGTAGAATTGAATTGCCACGTGCCTGAACTTCGACTGAAGTTCATACACGGGACCCACCAAGCCCCCACAGCAACTGTTTGCTCCATCTCTCCAGAGAACCCTGTCTCACACAGAAGATCCTACCCAGTGCAGATTTTCTTTAAAACTGTCAATGATTGTGAACTTTTCTTCTAGAACGGCCTGTAGCTTGTTATTTTTTCATCACGGGAAGCTCTGCCCAAGTTCCACTGGCATTGTTTTTCTTTTCTAGTTTTGAAAATTTACAGCTATCCCAGCTTCCCAGACTCCTCACATCTTTCCTTCCTTCGTCCCTCCCTCCTTCCCTTCCCTCTCCTCCTCCTCTCTCCCTCCCTTCCCTCTCCTCCTCTCCCCCTCCCTTCCCTCTCCTCCTCTCCCCCTCCCTTCCCTCTCCTCCTCCTCTCCCCCTCCCTTCCCTCTCCTCCCCTCCCTTTTTTCCTCCCCCTCCCTTCCCCCTCCTCCTCTCCCCCTCCCTTCCCTCTCCTCCTCCTCCCCCTCCCTTCCCTCTCCTCCTCCTCTCCCCCTCCCTTCCCTCTCCTCCCCTCCCTTTTTTCCTCCCCCTCCCTTCCCTCTCCTCCTCCTCCCCTCCCTTCCCTCTCCTCCTCCTCTCCCCCTCCCTTCCCTCTCCTCCCCTCCCTTTTTTCCTCCCCCTCCCTTCCCTCTCCTCCTCCTCCCCCTCCCTTCCCTCTCCTCCTCTCCCCCTCCCTTCCCTCTCCTCCTCCTCCCCCTCCCTTCCCTCTCCTCCTCCTCCCCCTCCCTTCCCTCTCCTCCTCCTCCCCCTCCCTTCCCTCTCCTCCTCTCCCCCTCCCTTCCCTCTCCTCCTCCTCCCCCTCCCTTCCCTCTCCTCCTCTCTCCCTCCCTTCCCTCTCCTCCTCTCCCCCTCCCTTCCCTCTCCTCCTCTCCCCCTCCCTTCCCTCTCCTCCTCCTCCCCCTCCCTTCCCTCTCCTCCTCCTCCCCCTCCCTTCCCTCTCCTCCTCCTCCCCCTCCCTTCCCTCTCCTCCTCCTCCCCCTCCCTTCCCTCTCCTCCTCCTCCCCCTCCCTTCCCTCTCCTCCTCTCTCCCTCCCTTCCCTCTCCTCCTCTCCCCCTCCCTTCCCTCTCCTCCTCTCCCCCTCCCTTCCCTCTCCTCCTCTCCCCCTCCCTTCCCTCTCCTCCTCTCCCCCTCCCTTCCCTCTCCCCCTCTCCCCCTCCCTTCCCTCTCCCCCTCTCCCCCTCCCTTCCCTCTCCTCCTCTCCCCCTCCCTTCCCTCTCCTCCTCTCCCCCTCCCTTCCCTCTCCTCCTCTCCCCCTCCCTTCCCTCTCCTCCTCTCCCCCTCCCTTCCCTCTCCTCCTCCTCCTCCCCCTCCCTTCCTTCTCCTCCTCTCCCCCTCCCTTCCCTCTCCTCCTCTCCCCCTCCCTTCCCTCTCCTCCTCTCCCCCTCCCTTCCCTCTCCTCCTCCTCTCCCCCTCCCTTCCCTCTCCTCCTCTCCCCCTCCCTTCCCTCTCCTCCTCTTCTCCCCCTCCCTTCCCTCTCCTCCTCCTCCCCCTCCCTTCCCTCTCCTCCTCTCCCCCTCCCTTCCCTCTCCTCCTCCTCTCCCCCTCCCTTCCCTCTCCTCCTCCTCTCCCCCTCCCTTCCCTCTCCTCCCCTCCCTTTTTTCCTCCCCTCCCTTCCCTTTGTTCTCTCTTCCATTATCCCTCTTTCCTCCCCTCTTACCCTCCCTCTCTCCCCTATTCTTTCCTTCCTTCCTCCTTCCCTCTTTCTCTTCCATCTCCTCCTCCCTTCCATCATTTCTTCCTTTCCTGGATCCTTGAGGCAGATCTCAGTGGCATAGGCTGGCCTTGCTCTCAGGACATTCTTGTTTTAATCCTCTCAAATGCTGGTGTTCCACGTGTGTGGCACCACGGCTCCTGTTGTTAAGAGTGAACCTAACAGGACTGGAAGTAGGGGTCCTAGCTCTTGACATGTGCCTGGCCCCACTTTCCACCTGAATCTTGTCCCCTCTGTCCAAGAGTGCGAACCATCCTGCTCCTGAGGAGGTTCTTCATGTGTCTGCTGGCACTGGGAATGGCGGTGTTCCTAACAACAGCTTCCAAAGATGCTCATGTCCATGTCCTTCTCCCATCAGGCTTGTGTGGGCTCCTCTGGAGAGTTTCTGCTCTGTAGGGTTGTTTTCTAGCTTCCTTCCACCACATTGCTTTGCTTTTTGTCTTCATTGCAAGTACCACTGGGCTATCCCTCCCTTCTTCTTCACTCAGCCACAAATGCACCTTGGTGACATCTGTTGCTACTTTCCACTGCTTTCCCATATCTGGAAAATCACCTCACCTAAACCGGACCTCAAGAAACTGCCGGTGAATGAGTAAACGAAGAGAGGAAGGAATGTACTTGGTGTTAAATTTACTCAGTCTGGGAGGCAGAGGTGTGCAGGTGTGTGATATCCTACTGGTGAGAGAGAGTAAATTACACATTTTTGAAGGTGCATTAACTCTTTCAGGCCCCTAGGGTATCATTTAGTTCACTGGAATAGTAATTTACTAAACGGTACCTTAGGGGCCTAAAAAAGTTAATGCACCTCCAAGAGTTTCTAACTGACATCAGGGAGTAGTTTATTTACCCAGCAGGATTTGACCTAATAGGTCTTAACTCCATTTAAGAGAGTCTTAAGGACTTTCTCACTTTCCCACCCTGGCATTCCCCACTGTTAGCGGGTATCTGTTTGTGGGATTTGGTTTCCAGTCGCTGGTATGAGTGTGCACACAACACCAAGACCCAAGAAAGACTGCTACCTACAGCATGTGCACACAGCTTCCTGCATACTTTGAATTTATTGCAAATAACCGTGCATTACAATCCATTTAAACAATGCTATTTTAGTGACTTCTTGATGCATATTATGAAATTGTTTAAATAGTTCTAATTTTATCTAATAACTATATCCTAGGTATTAGAGAATGGAATGTATTCTAGGCCTTTACCAAATCTATAACCCCTGTTTTCCTGTTTTAATTCTTTCATTTTACATGGATACGATGCTTTGAGCCCTAATCTCAGACATCTTCAACAAGAACTTTTCCAGGTTTAACTTAATCTTTTTTCTTTTATCCATTATGTCAATGTTATACTATGGTAGCATGTCAAAAATGTTTCCTCTCCTTCTGAGTTTCAAAGAAGCCATTTCTTACACAATCATGAGGACATATCATTATATGGATGTTACAGGAACTGGTCACATGTCCCTTCCTACTTTGGGGTTAAATGGGTTGTGATTGTTCCCAGTAGTAGATACAGATTTTTTGAGGAAAAAAGACTATGGGTAGAGTTTTCCAAATAGAGATGAAGCCACTCAGTCAAGACTCCTGTTGTAGACTTTGAGACAATTCAGTATGAAATAGGTTAAATTTGCTTTAAACATAGAATGAGGAATTTGTCCAGCAAGCAGTATTGTGTATCAGTTGTAGACAGCAAACTAGTTTTGAGACTATTACTATGGTGTGGTACAATCTTCATAGGGTCCTTTAATTATTTTAATCATTTTTTTGTTTGTTTTTCTTTTAAATGTTGTAGAACAGCTTCTATTTTTTTCTATTTCAGTTAAGATGGTAATTGAATACAGGGAGGGCCAATGAACACTTAGGGCCATTTGAGGGGTACTATGGAAACCTACTACAGTAGAATGCCTTAAAATATATGCATATATGAAAGAAATCTAAATGGAGTCATTGAATGGTGGAGGAGTCAAAGCCTCAACTAGATACCCTTTGATGTGGGATGGTTTGTATGTCAAATGTGTTGCTGATTGGTCAATGAATAAATCACTGATTGGCAATGGTCAGGCAGGAAGTATAGGCGGGACTAACAAGGAGGAGAATAGAGCCGGGAAATGGAAGGCTGGGTGAGGGGGACACTGTCAGCCGCCATCAGGATAAGGAAGATGTAAAGTACCGGTAAGCCATAAGCCATGTGGCAAGGTATAACTTAATAGAAATGGATTAATTTAAGCTGTAAGAACAGTTAGCAAGAAGCCTGCCATGGCCATACAGTTTGTAACCAATATAAGTCTCTATGTTTATTTGATCGGGTTTAAGCGGCTTGGGACTGGCGGATGAGAGAGATTTGTCCTGACTGTGGGCCCGGCAGGAAAACTCTAACAACAAATGGCGCCCTATGGATTTGTTCCAGATTAAGACACATCAGGTTTGACCAGCCAAGACCACCTGAAAGGTCTCTGATGACACCATGGCTCAGATGATCCAACATCCAGAACCGTTTCAAGGCAACTGGCTCAGATGATACAGCCTCACAGACTACTCCATGATCCTAAAATTTTCTTTGTTTCCCCAGAAGATACAGCGCCCCCCTCCAACAGGAAGTAGTAAGAGAAGCTACGCCCAAAATCCCAGCTATACCAAGCTGACTTTGGAGATGTGTAAAGGTTAAAACCTTCCTTTTTAAGAAAAGAAAAGGGGAAGTGATGTGGGATGGTCTGTATGTCAAATGTGTTGCTGATTGGTCAATGAATAAATCACTGATTGGCAATGGTCAGGCAGGAAGTATAGGCGGGACTAACAAGGAGGAGAATAGAGCTGGGAAATGGAAGGCTGGGTGAGGGGGACACTGCCAGCCGCCATCAGGATAAGGAAGATGTAAAGTACCGGTAAGCCACAAGCCACGTGGCAAGGTATAACTTAATAGAAATGGATTAATTTAAGCTGTAAGAACAGTTAGCAAGAAGCCTGCCACGGCCATACAGTTTGTAACCAATATAAGTCTCTATGTTTATTTGATCGGGTTTAAGCAGCTTGGGACTGGCGGATGAGAGAGATTTGTCCTGACTGTGGGCCCGGCAGGAAAACTCTAACAACACCCTTCACCACTAAATGAAACACCCAGTGCCTGGAATGGTTACATCTAACTGAGTTGTTTGCCAAAGGGCCCCATGGAAGCCCCTAAACAACTCATAGTGTTGTCCAGGCTATTGATTGCCCTCCACACACTGATGGCAAGGCCCCATTACTGAAGACAACACTTGCATATCTCATTGAACACAGAGGAGTTGAGGTGGTGTCTAACTAGAACCTCCACCCCCACTGACTAGTGCTTATGGTACTGAGATGAACTCTGCATGCAACTAGAGGAGAAAGGTGAATACCAACCCAGCTACAAACCTTGCAGTCTGCTGCCATGGTGGCCAGCCTGAGCGATACCGGTGCAACAACACCTGTGGGAGTAACCGGCTCTGTCACATTAGATTTAAGAGCCACTCCATGAGACAGAACCCATGCCTGAAACCAGAAACTCGAGACCAGATAGGCCGTGTGCCTGGGGGAAACCAAATGCTGTTGTTCTTCTGAAGGAACATATTTAAAAAAATGATTTCTCGTGACATTCTGCTATGTCATGGGTCAGTGTCTCACTCAGCCATCATCACTGAAGCTTTCTCCTTCAATAAATGAGAACTAATACAGAGACCCACAACTGGAAAATGTGCAGAGAATGAGAGACCTTGGAGCACTCAGTCCTATGTTGGATATCTTCATCAAATCCTTCCCCTCAGAGCCCAGGGAAATATGTGGGAGTGGAGGCAGAAAGAATGTAGGAACCAGAGGGCATGAGTGACACCAAGAAAACTGTTTTCTAGACACAACAGGACTGATGCACATATGAACTCCTAGAGACTGTGGCAGTATGCATGTGGCCTGCACAGGTCCAAATTAGAGTCCCAGTGTTGAGAGGGACTTGTGAACACAAACTCCCATCCCTAACAGAGAAGCTATCTCCAACACAAGATGAACCCAGTGACATCTTTGGAGATTTTTTTTGCCTAATATTGCTTTTTCTTTAACCTTACTGTTCCTTACCTTGTATATATGGTTTCTGATTTTGTGTGTGTGTGTGTGTGTGTGTGTGTGTGTGTGTGTGTGTGTGTGTTTATGTGTATGTGTTTCTCATGTCTTTCCTTTTTAAAAAAAGATTTCCTAAAGAAACAGAGAGAAAGAAAGCATGGAATTGAGTAAGTAGGGAGGTGGGAAGATCTGGGAGAAATTAAGGGAGGTAAAACTGTGATCAGAATCTATTGTATGAGAAGAATTTATTTTCAATGTAAAAAGATGGTAGTTGAATTCAATGAATGTGTTCTTTGACCTCAAGGGTGTCATTCTGGATAAAAAGAAAATTTCATGCCTGGGAAGACAGTTCAATCAGTAGAAAATAGAAGCACTTGCCACACAGCCCCCTCCCTCCAAAAAGCTCCCCTGACCTCAACATTTATGCCATAAATAATAAAATAAAAATTTTTCTCACTAAATAGTAAAATCAATTGAAATGCCGAAGAACCACCTTTCAATCTCATGCTGGTATGATTTTCTTCATTTTTTCATGAAAGATATGCAGACTATGGTTGACTCATTCTAAAGCTAAGTCTAGATCGCACCAACAGACAAACACTCAAAAGCAAACAAACCACACAGATCCTGAGTATTGGAAACCGTGAATGTGGGTCTACAATTCACAGGGATTCTTCAGTTCAGAATTGATGCATTTACTCAGCTTGTGCATCATTTCAGTACTTTTACTAACTCAGAATCCCTTCCCTTCAGTTAAAATGCTGACCTGTCACTGTCGTGCTAAGAAGGCATGTTTAGCATGTGGGCTTCAAAAGTGGATTTTTCCTGCAACTCTTGGTTCATGTCTTGTCTGAACAACATGACTTTATGATGGGGATAGTGTTTGAAGGGTTTGGCTGAGTGCTGATGATGTTAGTACCCTTTAGTGCACTTTGCTGCTGTCCTCCAGGGACTGGCCTGGGTCTGTGTTCTCTACAGGTGTAAATGATACTGAAAATATCCATGGCTGAATTTGACGTGTAGCAGCTATTGTCTTCTGCTTGTCCCTGTCATCATATCTGAAGGCTGCCGCAACTTCATTCTCCGCTGGTGAGTATGTGGCTGAGCTTTCTTTCTCCGACATCGGGAGTTGAAAATGATCTAATAATTGCACAGACAATGAGCAGGCTCATCAGGAACTCTCAATCTGAGTTGTTTTAAGGAGTCTAATTTTATTTTATTTTACATTTATTTGGTCTCCCCAAAGGACTCTCAGAGGATGTGGAAATTGCTCACCAGATCCAGAAGCAAGACAACAACTGGCAAGGGGCCAGCACTCATTCATTCAAGGGGCCATCACTTATTCATTCAAGGGGCCATCACTCATTCACTCAAGGGGCCATCACTTATTCATTAAAATATGATTGAGTTAAAATGACCTGTTTGGAGCTATTCTATGTGTCTGAAATATTTGAATGTCACTTACATTTGTATAACCCAGAGAGAGACCTTTTTTAGCTGGATTCCTCTGCTAGATAAAACTTTCAATCCTGGTGAAAAGTCTTGGGTGGTTTAAGTACATACAGTTTGAAAACAACCCCCTGTCGACTATATAAGTACTGATTCAGCCCATAGGTAAAATCTCTAAATTCATTGGGTAGATGCAGAGTCCCAGAGTGTCAGGATAAGTTGGCATCCATTGCCTTTATTTATTGTTAGATATTTCATGCTTTCAGGGAATTTGCTGGTAATTTTCCTAAGATTTCATTACACTGAAGAAATACCTAGCTATGTGCGAGAAACTCATAGTTAGCCTCAAGTAACAAATAGTAATCGTTATTTTACACTCCTATTTCAATTAGCCTTAATCTTTTGTTTGCACAGCCTTGCAAAGCTGTAAAAATACCAGTCATTATAGTTTAATTACTAACTATCATCCCAGGTGGCTAACTCCACTTCCTTCTGGACAAGTTCCTTCTTTGGATTCCTTCTGCAAAGCTGCTCTCAGTCTTCTCTAAGGTGGCCGTAAGCTGCTCTGCTGGGCTCTGTAGGTCACACCACAGGCTGGTTTGAGTCTGAGTTCCTTCTAGTGCCGGAGAGTTATTGCTGCCTTTGCCTTTGCCTTTTGATTCAGCCTGTGTGCCGCTCCACTTCAGGGCAGAACCACACTTGGGTTTTATATAATGACAGAAATGGAATGCTTCCTGCTCTCCTGTTTATTTAGTAAAACATTTTACATTCCTGGATAGATACCAGTCTGTCATTAATGGATTCTTGGCTTTGGGCCAATAGCTAATAGTTTTATTGGTCCTCATAACATAGCAATGTGATTTTTGTAACCACCAGGGCCTCCTTTCTCCCCCCATCTCTCTCTCTCTGTCTCTCTCTCTCCCTCTCTCTCATCTATCTCTATCTTTCCATCTCTCCCTCCTCCTCCTTCTCTTCCTCTTTTAAAAATATCACAACAAACCAGGTATGCCAGTTTTTTGTTTGTTTGTTTTTGATTTTTAAGAACCATATATTTCTCTTTAAATCATTATCTGTTCTACCCCATTCTTTTTTTTCTCTTGGAAAATTCTCACATATTGTAGAATATTTGAAATGGGGCTCAAGACTCAGTTGCTGAGCTTTCTTACTGCCCTATGGCAGCCTTATGAAGCTCATGTTCTACACTGCTGGAGAGTATTATAGTGAACACCTTTGCCCATAAAGCCAGGCCTGGTTCTTAGAATTGTTGTAGACTTTGCCTCACATTCAATAAGACCCCCCCAGGCTATTACTAGGCCCAGATCTGTTGATGAATACTCACTGTCCAGTGACTAATTCCAGGGAAAAAACTTTGCTGAGGAATTAGTAAATAAAATTTCATTTTTATTGCAAGATTTTTTTCTTTAAAAGAGGTACGATTCTGAAATTTGGGCACCCAAGGAGAGGGTTCCAGTTATTTTCAGAGTCTGTTACTCTCACTCCTAGAAGTCATGATATGACACACGTTCCTGTTTGCATTGGCGGTATGGCACAGTTGGGGAAGAGTGAATGCCTCAGTGGTACAGGTCAAGTTTATTTAACACTGTGATGTTTTAAAACACAGTGCCAGCTCAAATATCTCAGAACTGCTGTGTGCTTTGCAAGGCAATTCTTCCCCAAACAAAATCAAATGACTTCTTTCCACTTTTGAAAGCAATGCCTACCAATAAATCAGAGTCAACCTAAAACAAAGTCAAGTATAACAGAGAACTCAGGCAGGATAGGGCTCCATCAAGGCCCCGCTAATCACTCTTGATTCCATTAGTCACCCTCAACTGCCAACCTGGGTTTGCAATGAATGTATTTTACTGTTTGGGTAAAAATTATGTATAGATTTATAGAGCTCATGAAAACAGTGTAACTTCTAGAGAATAAAAGCTAATGTTCTTTTATATGATAAGCATGTATTTTGATTTGCTGAGCTGACGTCTTTAAAGGGAAGTCTATTTCACCTTCTAGGTCCTACCCTGTTCTCTCTCACCGCTAACAGCAGAGTCAGATACACTTGGAAACAGGATGGAAGACCAGGAATAAACAGTTGCTCCTGTTGCTTCTGATTACACAGTCAAGCTTGCCAGTTGTCAGGCTTGGGAAGGACTATTTCCTCCCTGTGTATGTAATAGTGCTCCTCCGTGTAAGTGTTGTGAGGACCGACAGGCTTAGTTATAGATTTTGTTCATTGACTTAGTTCGTGGTTAAGGAAAACTCTCCCCAGTAGGGAGAACAACTTCTTCCTGGCACCATAGTTATGTGAAAATCCAGGGTGATCAAGTGGAAGGAACAGCCAGATCAGTGTTCTATCAGAAGACGTCCAGAGCAGCGCAGGAGACAGAGAGTGGAGGTGAGGCTGGCTCTTAAGTACTTCCGTCTGGAAGTGACGCCCCTGGTTCCTCTTGGGATGCTGTTGGAATAAATGATCAAATGAGTGAATCAGGAGCAGGCATTAGAAACTGAAAAACCATAACAAGTCGAGAGGCTTGTGTATATGTGTATATTTGCCTTTGTATTAGCTAGTTTTCGGTTTCTGTGATAAAATCCCCAGACTGAGGTAATTTGTAGAAGAAAGAGCAAACTTGCGCTTCCAGTTCCAGAGGGCTAAGAGCCCATCATGCCTGGGAAGCATGGCGGTGTTCAGTAGGTATGGCAGTAGCAGGAAGCGGAGAGCTCAGGACTTCAAATACAAGCACGAAGCAGAGAGACCAAACTGGAAGTGGCGAAAGTTTTTAATTTCAAAGCTTTCTCCCGGGGACACTCCTCCTCTAGCAAGTACAAATTACACCTCTCCAACATTATCACCAAACCAGGGATGATGTTTAAATGCTTGAGACTACGGAGGGGGCATGCATTTTTCATTCAAACCACAGCAGCCTTGGCGTATGTGGAACCACAGCTGGAATAGAGGTATGAGTTCTCAGGAGTCCCTGCTGTAGCCTCGGGTTCCGAGTCTTCCCAGTGGCAGGTGACCTGGTAACTTGTTTTGAGGGATGTTCTGAGGAAGCGGCAGAGCAGAAGGTGGCCACATGGCTTGCCATAAGTTCTCCCAGGCAGGGTCTGTTGTAAACGTGGTTTTTTTGTTTGTTTGTTTTGTTTTTGTTTTTGTTTTTTTTTTTTTACCGTAGTGGGCTGGTAACGCGTACTGCTCCACCACGATGCTTCTTCCAGCTCTCTCTTCGTAAATGGGTTATGAAGTAATGCTCTTGTCTATGCACTTTCCCTTCGTTTTGAACTCCCCATCTCCGCCTGAGTAAGAATTTTGCAAGCTTTGAAATATGTCAACATAAAATAAGCTTTGAGACAGCTTGAAAAATGTAAGATTCATAATGGACTCCACTAAAAATATGGTCTGCTAAAAAAACAAACCATGCTCGATCTTCCTCACTTGGAAAAACAATCAGATGGAACTCAGTGTGTATCACCATCGTTTTACAGAGTTCTGTACCACAAGAAGCCTTACATTTCCCAGTGAGAGCAAGTGTATCTGCCATGTCCTTTTCAGCCACTTGCCTAGTGACCTCTGCGACCTCTTCACATTCTATTTGACATTCTTCAGCCTCGCACAGAAGCTGCCTATTTCATGAAGTCTTCCAGATGACTCCTCACATGACAATTCTGGTGGTGTATCACCCTTCTGAGCTCGTCAATGACCTCCTCCTCCCTCCCAAATAAAGTAGGAATGAACTCATAAGTTCCTTTCTTAACAATTTAGCGTATTAAGAGCTTATTATTTACTGATTTTTATCCTTTGCCCTGCTAGGAATCAAAGCCAGGCTCTTGCCTGTGCTAGGCAAGCACTATGTGGACCAGACTGGCCTCAGACATACAGAAATCTCCTCGTCTCTCTGTCTCATGAGTGCTGGCATCAAAGGCATGTGCCATCTAGCTTCCTTACTTTAGTTTGTGTCCATGTGGAAGCTGCTGCTGTCTGCAGAGGAGGGGGTGTGTATGGCAGTGCTCCCCTCAGGACCCCCCACTTTTTATCTTATCTTTACTGTTCATCAACAGGACTTTTCAGGGCCACTCTAGCACAGAGTGAGAGTGGAGACGCTCCCAGGACCTTTTAAATGCCCCAATCTGGAGGTGACATGTATTATTTCTCATTTCAACTGCAAAGTGACTGAGAAGTGTAGCTGTCACAGGGGGACAGGAAGGACGAAACTGACATGTTTTAAAGCCTGCCAGGGTTTGGGGGAGGCCTACATGATGGGCTTTTGCTGAGAGTAAGAGATAGCATTTTGGTTTAGTGCAGGCAGTTAATACGGTGGAATTGGCTGTGGTTACTGGAAACAGTCAAGGCAGGAGGGAATATAGGTTAGAAGCTGAACTATTCCACTGCACTCATTTTCTTACAGTGTAAAAATCCTTGTTGGTTTTTACTGCTTATCCACATGCTCTGTGTGTGGGAGAACATGCTCTTCTATTATTTTTCTAACTTATGGCTCTCTTCTGTCCCAGTCACTTGGTGTACCCATGTTGGTTGGGATATTTTATACCTTCAATCTAGCTGCGGTATCTATCTATCTATCTATCTATCTATCTATCTGTCTGTCTGTGGAAGTTCTACCCCATGTGTGATTAGTTTATTTTTAAGGGTCTATTTTTTTTTACATATGCTGTCACTGTGTCCAAATTTTTCATTGCTGTGGAATGATCTTAGATGATGAAGAAACAAAAGAACTTGACATCAACAGCATCTTTTTCCTCCAGAGCAAAAGCGTGAACTGTCACGTGCAGAGAAAAGGGAGCAGCCCTGAGTTTAGTCCTTTGCTTTAGAAAACAGCACTTCTCGTGGGCAGGCTTCTGGGAATCCGGTGCCTGTGGTGTGACACCTTGCACAGCCTTGATGCAGTGGGAAGGGGCTTGGACCTGTCTAGGTTCAGTGAGCTGGACTCTGCTGACTCCTCATGGGAGACCCGGATGTGGGGGATGTGGGGATGCGGGGTGGCTGGGGAAAGAAGGCTGGGGGGTGGGAGAAGGGAGGAGGGGGTGTCTGTGGATAGCATGAGGAGTGAGTAGAAAATTTCTTAATAAAGAAAAAAAAGAAAACAACACTTCTTTTTCTTTTGGGGACTGCCCCTTTCTGTCATCACATGATTCTGCCAGGGACCCTGCCTTCCAGTCTAGGACTAGACAGAAGACTCAGGGTGGCCTTCCAGAGAACCAGACACCTGCAGCCCCCAGAGCTGGTCCAAAGTTGTTGTGCAGCCAGATAGTAAACCAGATTCCTCAGGTTCCTGTGATTGGTGTAGGGGCATAGATGAGTCTATTTTATCAGCATGGATTCCAACACTTTAGTATAATTCTGCCAGTGTCGCAGAGAGGAGAGTGTCCCTAGATTGCTAGCCACCCCAAGTAGAGCATGTCAGAAAACAGACATTCTGAAGGACCACTGCCTAGTTGTGTGTTTCTGACATGATTCATGGGGCCTGAAACTGGACCAGCCCCAAAAGTCTTCAGTCATGGGAAACCAATTCCATTCCATCATCTTTATTGATCTTTCTCGTGTTTCATGATAATTCAAAGGGTTTTTTTTTAATTACTTGTTTTTATTTTATGTGTGTGAGTGTTTTGACTGCATGTATGTGTGTGTACCACATGTATGCCAGAGGGGGGTCAGAAGAGGCCATTGGACCTTCTGGAACTGGGGACCATTGTGATTCATCACGTGGGTTCTGGGGACTGAACCCTGCTCCTCTGAAAGAGCCAAATGTGCTCTAACCACTGAATCACCTCTCCAGCTCCAGTGTGAGTTTTCTTTAAATCGCTAGGTATTGGAAAATTCAAACTAATATAGCAACCTATTTCTTTATTTATTGATAGGAAAATGCTTAAGGCACAGCACTATACAGAAAAAGAGAAGTGAAGAGAAATATCTTTATATGAAAAGGGTGATCATGACATATGAAAAGGATGGTCTTGATCCTTGGTTTTATTTGGTCTGTCTGGATATTTGAAAGGTCCTTTCTGCGCCATGGTTTAATCCGGGAAGTCTTCTAATCTGTGCCCACATGGATCGCAAAGCTTTGATCATATAGGTATGTAGGGAAACATTATGCTCACTGTGGTTTTAAATGTTTGCACATCAGTGTGACTCTTGGGGTTTTTGTTTAGAACTGATCTTATTATATGAAAAATTCACAGCATTACTTGGGAGATACTCAGATACTTTTTATGGAATGATATCCAAAGACATTTTTGTTTCTGTGAATTTTGGTTTCTATATGCTGTGTTCATTTGCAAGATTAGCACATTAGCCTCAGGGAGGCCAGCTACACTTGAGAAAAATGACCCACAGTCACTAATTAAAAAAAAAATCCCAAATGACAAGTGGGCAGATCTCCCTTCTGACCAACATCAAAAGCTTGAGTGGTGTCTGGGCTCCTCTTTGCTTTACCGATGCTGCTGTGTGGCCTGCTCTGCTTCTGGTGGACCCCCAGCCGGCTCAGCAGGACCACACTGAACAGCCCTCACTTAAACCACTTGCTAGTGACTGATTCCCACATGACTTAGTTCCTCTGGAACACCTCACTGGTGCTTCCTGTCACATTCTATAGGCCTCCTGCTTTGTCATACAGTGTTACATTTTGTCAAGCTGGCTGATATTTGGCTCAGGATGACATTGAAGACAAAAAGGAACAGACACAAGAATTAATTTGTTTGGATCTTTCCATATCATGGTGATCTGGAGCCTTCTTTATACAGAGCTCATTGCCTCTTCTCCTTCTTCTCCCCCTGCAGAAACAGGCCTGTCCTTCCCCTTCTCCACAACCCTTCCCTTCTTATGTGGACTACAAGTTCATCTTCTGCTTCAGCCACATTCAGCATGTGTACACGTGTGTGCACACACATTCACAGAAACTCACACAAGACAGACATATATAGAAACTAACACACATACATATAGACACACAGATATATAAACAGACAAACACACAGATTCTGTGGGATGGTCTGTATGTCAAGTGTGTTGCTGATTGGTCAATAAATAAATCACTGATTGGCCAGTGGCCAGGCAGGAAGTATAGGCGGGACAAGGAGGAGAATAAAGCTGGGAAGTGGGAGGCTGAGTCAGAGAGACACTGCCAGGCGCCATGATGACCAACAGCATGTGAAGATGCCGGTAAGCCCGAGCCATGTGGCAAGGTATAGATTTATAGAAATGGATTAATTTAAGCTGTAAGAACAGTTAGCAAGAAGCCTGCCATGGCCATACAGTTTGTAACCAATATAAGTCTCTGTGTTTACTTGGTCAGGTCTGAGTGGCTGTGGGACTGGCAGGTGAGAGAGATTTGTCCTGACTGTGGGCCAGGCAGGAAAACTTTAGCTACACACAGAGATATACACATTCATACACAGAGGTATACACACTCACACACAGACACAGACAGACAAACAGAAACATAGACACACACAGAGCCACAGAAAATCACAGAGAGGCACACAGAGTTACATACACACATATTCATCCTCACAAACACACACACAGAAACACAGACACACACACAGAGTCACAGAATCACACAGAGAGGTACACAGAGTTACATACACACATATTCATCTTCACAAACAAACACACACACAGACATAGACTCACAAAGAAACACACATATACACACACAAACCTACAAAGGTACATGCACATGTTTACTCATACTCACAAATAAACACACACACAGGCACAGATTCACACACCAGCATACACAGACACACACAAACAGACTCACACAGAGAACCACACATAGATACATACACATATATACTCATACACACACACTCACAGACACACACACACAGCAATGTGCCTACTTATGAGCCTTACCGCAGCTTGTCCCTATTTTAAAAAAAATATATATTTTTTGTCTATTTAGAGTTTAAATTTTTAAAAATAAAATTTAAATTAAAATATAATTACATCATTTCACCCTTTCCCTTTTCTCCTTTCAATTCCTCCCTGGGTTCCTCCTGTGTTACTCCTTTTCAATTGATAGCCTCTTTTTCTTTAATTATTATTGTTACAGATAATTGCCCCTCTCAGCAGTATTTGGTTGCCCGTAGTTCTTTGTCCAGAGATTTTTCTCCTTCTGCACTTGTCTGTTGATATTACCATTTTTCAGGTCTTTTATGCAGCCATTTCTAAGAGAGGCAGTCTCCCAGCAGACTTCCTGGTATTTTGGCTCTACAATCTGTCTGCTCCTTCTTCTTCGTCTATGTAACCGAGCCATAGGTGCAGGAGCTGTGCTGTAACTGTATCCACTGGACCAGGCACTTTACAGTCCGTCGATCTCTGCGTTGTGTCCAGTTGTGGTCTTCTGTAATGGTCTCCACTTGCTGTGAAGAGAGGCTTCTCTGATGAGAGGCGGCGGCAACACTGACCTGTGGGCGTGCGCATCAGACCCGGAGTGCAGTTAAGGAATTAGGCTGACCTAGCAGGGTGGTTACAGTAGTTCTCCTCCAAGATCCGTGACCTCACTAGTCCCAGGACGCTAGCTGGGTTTCTAGTACCAGGCATGATTTCCCTCCTGTTGAATGGGTCTTAATTCTTCTTAGCTGTTGGTTACCACCAACATATGAGCATCACTATTGAACCTTTATGGATACCTTGCCATGCTGGTTATTGTTGTGGGTAACAGGCACCATAAATGAGTAAGGAGGAGGGGGTCAATACAGAAGGAGAAAGGAGGCACAGATATCACCAAGGTTGTTTCATAAATTCTTAAAGAATCATATTATTTTATATTTACCTAAAATTAAACACAATATATATGTACATACACACATCTTAAACAAAGTTATGTCTTTGGACTGACACTGCTCCCCATGAGAACCACTGACTAACAAAAACCCAGTATCAGGCACAAGGAAACTCCTTTTGAATGGATGGTCAGGGTAGCCCAAGTGACTCCCAAAGCAATATAGACTATTACTGTTGCTCCTATTACTAAGACATCACACACTTGGTGCACAGGTCTCCGAGGAGTCCAGGAAGATTTCCCCCAGAAGCTCCTCCTGAAAGCACTTTAGGTTTCAGTGTGCCAGAAAACATCATGTGAACTGCCAAGGGAGGGAGTAAGCAGTGGTAATTCCCTCTAGGTGAGCTGTTCACCAAGGATGCTTCCTGTCCCCTCCTGACTCAATGTCAGAATGATGTGTCATTCTTTAAAAGACATATGTGGTGTCAGGGTTTCAGACTTAGTACATCTGCGGTGGAAGGTGGAAGGTAGTCATTCAATTTTCTAAAACTCTCCAGTTGGTTCTGATGAGTATATGAGATAAAGACCATTATTCTCTCTTTGTTTCCCTGAGAAAGCTTACAAAGCAAATGAATGAATAAATCAATCAATATATGATGGAACGAGAAGATGAAAGACAGGCATGGCTTTGTTATTACACACACATACATACATGAATATACGTATATGTGTGATATGATGTGATGTGATGTGATGTGATGTGGTGTGTGTGTGTGTGTGTGTGTGTGTGTGTGTGTGTGTGTGTGTGTGTGTGTATGTGTTGGTACAGGACTTGAATTTATAATCTTGTTACTTCAGCCTCTTGAGGGCTGAGATTATGAGCATGAGCCACCTTGTTAGGCTATGTAAGTCTTACAGGACAAATCATTGCACTGACTACAGAGGGCATAGGAAAATAGGGTTGACTTTCAGGGAAGGAGGATACTGTGATATGAACAGGACCTTAGGAAGTCTGTCTTTATTCCCTGGAGTTTTCCTCACTGACTTCTCAAAGCATAGGACAGCTATGACAGGTACTTGTGGGCAGACAGGGGAGAGAAGAAAGAGGCTAACAAAGAATAGAGTCCCAGGCTCTGACCTAGAATGACTGACCACTATTTTTTTAATGTGACCAAAAGAAGCTGGTTTCTTTCTGTCCACATTCAAAGCCCTTAGTTGGGTTGGATTCAGCTGGACCACACCCTAATGCCAGATGCAGTTGTTTATTTCCAGCTTTTTAAAGGAACCACATTAGGGAGGGCACACCCTTTGGGCCCCCTTGAAAGAACCTGTAAAAATGAAGGCACTCCCTTGCAAGTAAAATATCCTTGAATGCAACAATATTTGGATAATTATAGTCTCCAAGGAGCATAATCCTTAAATGGCTGAGATAATTATAGCATCCCAGGACTATGGCACTTCTCTTTTAAGAGCATAATCCCAGGGGCAGAGGGAAGTGGGGACCCCAGGATACTTCCCTTGCTGAGTCCTCCTCAGCCCACACCCTGTGATGGGTTATTCTCCTAGAGAGCAAACACAGGGGGTCTGGAAATGGCTTTCTCATTGACACTCCATCACCAGGGTGCAGCATGGAAGCCAGCACAAACAGGTGTGACCTAATGAATGCAGTTAGACCTGACAAAGAAAAGAGAGCCTGCATGTCAGCAAGGGAGGTGAGCAGCAATTCTCTGGAACCACACTTCTGATAGGTTTGCAGAACCACCATGGTGCCTCATTGCACAGGGTTTGGAAAGGAGAGAGTTCACACTTGTGAGTATGATTTTTCTGTCTCTCTTCTAATGCAGTCTCAGAAGCTGGTTGGTTAGGCGGAGTAGATATAGCATTCTAGCCATGGCCTCATTTGATCTCCCAAAAGTATGGGCATTTTCAAAGTACTTCTTTGGCCATGGGTGAGTGTCTAACTTTGACCAGTAGGGTTCCTATAATCTGTGAGTTCACAAGACAGAAATAGAAACTGGAGATGTGTGTGCTGCCAATCATCATTACTGTGAAAACAATACCAAATGCATCTTTAACTGATCCTTAGTCAGAGCAATCTTGCCTACCTGGAAGTGGCAGGCTGTCTACCAGAGAAAACTGCACCATTCCCTTGTTTCTGAGGTCCTCTTCCTTGTTTGCATTGCACTGATCTTCTCTTGATTGATTCTCTTGTCCTGATTTTCTCTATCTGAGCCCCTATTTGAGTGGTTATATAAGCAGGTTACACACTGTTTCTTAAGAGGTAGACCATGATCTCATCAAGGATCAGTATCAGTGCTGGGGGTGATAAGACAAGGCAAATGCTCTCAAGCTTGTTCCCACCTACCATCTTCAGGGATTATCCCTGTGGTTTATGGGAGCACACTGCATTTCCCTTTTACAACCTGCTGATGTTTGGTTCCCACAATTAGGAAAGGTTGTGAATCACTTTGCTTATGAACTCTTTCCCTTTGAGCCTTGGCAATGATCTTTTTTCTAGTTCAGCTAGCTTCCATGGGCTTTTATAGATAAGAATAATAACATGCTTTACTGACTTCTATTTCCCGAGCTGGTAAAGGAGGGGCCTGCACAAATTTATTTCTAAGATTACTTTGAATCTTACTTTCTAAAATGTTGTTCTTTGCGTTAATGTCCTTTGCAACATTAATCCCTTCACTCACTACCATTGGTTTCATCCTACTTTGCAAACATATCTGAACACTGGGAAAAGAAAAAAAAAAAAGGTCTTTACTTTGTCTTTTCAGAGTGTGTTATTCATGTGAGGGTATAAGCAGTGCTTTTTCTCTTACAGTACAGCTGTACATCTACTGTCCCAAGCTAGAGATGATGATGATGATGACAATGATGATAATGATGATGGTGGTGGTGATGATTATGATGATGATGATAATGATTTGATTTTTTGAGACAGGGTTTCTCTGTGTATCCCTGGCTGGCCTGGAACTTGCTCTATAGACCAGGCTGGCTTTGAACTCACAAAGCTCTGCCTACCTCTGCCTCCTGAGTGCTGAGATCAAAGTTGTACACCACCATGCCTGGCTCAAGCTAGAGATTTTACAGCCATATCAACTCAATATCCACTTCCAATGCTATAGGTGCTTTCCCCAAGGATGTAGAACATCCGTGATTGTTTTACAAGGTGACTCAGACATGAGTTACTGTGACCTTGCTTTGTGTGATTATTTTATTGCTATTTTCTCATTGAACCATGTAGGTATCAACTGGGCATGCTTCCTATGACTCATGAATTGTCACAGTGTCTAGGAAGGTCTGTTTGTGATTATACAGAGGTAGAGGTTGGAGCAACAATACACAAGGCTAAGAAGCACTACAAGTCTCAGAACAAATCCATGGGCAGGTTTTCTATCATCAGCAAACACAGATGTTAGAGAACAGTGTTTTACAAGAGAGATGGGCTTCCTCATCCCCAAATCAAGCTTTCTGTTGAATCCATGCAAATGTGAGGGAGCCAGAGAGTATAAAGGACAGCTTCCCAGCATTCTCTATTTTTTTTTAACTGTAGCAACAACATTTAACATGAGATTTAGCTTCTAGAAGATGATGGAATCTTTATTTGAGGCATTTAATTCTTGTCAACACCTACTTAAAATGTCTTAAAACTTCACGAGAAAACTCAGACATCCTCACGCAGAATATGAAGCATACTAAAATTGGCCTGTCTGCCTCTCCAACCGAGTTTCCACTCTTGGCTTTTCCCGGTTCATGCTCCTGTCTCTTTAAGCGCTGCATGGTTTCTCCCAGCCATTGTTTTCTCATGTCTCTGCTCTCCCCCCTCAAGCTCTTCAGCTAATTCCTGTCTAGGCATGAAGACCTAACATACATCACCTTGTCCAAGCAGGAGCTTCTGAATGTGGTTCTGCTATCACCCCTGCATCTCCTGCTTCCTATCATTTGGTTTCCTGTACATGATAGTCGATTTCTGTGTCTGAACTTGCCCTAGACCTTGGACATTTTGAAGAAATTGATGCTTCATCTCTGTGTTCACAACACCTTGGACTGCTGTGCTTTGAATCTGAAATGTCCCCCATAGGCTCATGTATTTGTACACGTGAGGGAGGTGTTTTGGAAGGTTATGAAACTGTTAGAATGTGGAAGCTGACTGAAGGAAGTACATCACTGTGGCAAGGGCCTTAAGGTTTGAATGCCTGGACCTACTTCTGGTACACTCATCACTTATTTGTAGGCAGTTAATGAAAATGATTTAACTTTCTTAATCTTTTCTTCCTCACCCGTCAGACAAGGATAGCAGCACTTGCCTTGCAGGCTTTCTGACAGGGCTAAGACTATGCAGGACAATTTCCTAGCCCAGCACCTATCAAAGAGGGACCTAGCTGTTGTTCTTACAAATGGAAGTGCATTGCCATGAGGCAGGGAAGTGAAGGTTGTGACTGCAGCTGAGATTCTTGGAAGAACAAAAGCCGAGTGTGTTTTTGTGAAAGGGCCAGGCTTTCAAGGAAGGTCTGTGGAATGGTCCAGAGCTGGGTCCAGCTTGCTCCCATAAAGGCTTTCATTGAAAAGTGGCTGTGGGTGATCTTAGTTCAGTGATTCTTGAGGAAATCACCAAATTGGATATTTGACAGTCACACCACTAAGCCAAGGAAACCATCTAACATGGTAGAATAAAGTTGAGCATATTTACTTTTCTCCTCTTGCTAGAGTTATGGTTGTTATGAAGGGATTAACCTGGATGCTGCTGTCTCAACTACTCAGCCTGGCCAAGCTGCCATTTGCAAACTGTAACAGTCATTTGTATTACAAGGACTGAGACATTTGGTCCAGTCCGGCCTCAGTTAACCAGAACCCAACCACTTTGAGTGCTCAAAAAACCAAGTGTTGGATTCACTTCCAACGGAAGAGGCACATCTTAGAGCAGACAAGCCAAGACGGGGTTGAAGGGAGATAACCAAGGAGCTGAAGAGCCAGATCCCCAGTGAAGAAGAAAACAAAGGCCAGAGTGATCTACTCGTGACTTCAGAACTTGGTCAGACTTAGTCAGAGGTCAACTCAGACTTCCTTGCTAAGTATGGACTGAAAGTTTGGATTGTGAAGCTAAAGCAAAGTGGGTTGAAGTCCATTGTTTCTATTTATGTCTTTCGAGACACTGGGCAGATCATTTAAGTCAACTAAGCCTCAGTGAGCTCATCTTTACATTGGAGAGAGCAGTCATAACCAGTTACTCAAACTTACAGGAGCAAAGAATAGTAGGGCTGTTATCAAGGGCTACAGGTTGGCACAAAATTTTGCTTCTGCTGAGCACATCATTTCTAGGGTTCTCCTACACAGCATACTGACCATATGCTAGCAATATCATAGTATCTGTAGTGCTCCCCACTGCTCAAAATGGGACTCAAGGAAAAATGGGAAGAGTGCTACAGATGCTATATCTTGCTTTCAAGGAACCTCCATACAGGTTTCTCTAGTGCTTCTACTAACTGGAATTCCCAACAACAATACATAAGGGCTCCCTTTCCCCTCTGCTTCCTTGCAGGCATTTCTAGAGTTTTGTTTTCTTGATGATGATAGCCATCCTGTAGTGTAGTGAGATGGATTGTTTTCGTCAATGTTGGGGATCAAACCCAGGGTCTTGAACATGATGGGTAAGCATATCTCCAATTTATAACACTATCCTTCAGAATAATGATTTTTTTCAAAAGACAATTACTACTAATAAAATTTATACAAAAATCAACCAAAATTGTGGTGAAACCAGAAAGCATATAAAAAAAGAAAAATACCATAGTAACATAGTCTTGTAGAGAATCAGTTATTTTTTATCAAGCCTAAGTGCGGGAGAACACTTGGAACATCTTACATAAGTTTTCTCTATGGTTTAGTATATCATTGGGCCA